>NC_056625.2:66524004-67124004 GCF_002870075.4 Lactuca sativa | reverse complement strand
TTGTCATTATTTTTTTCTGGTCCGTTTTATCTTCTCTTTCATTATTATCGACTTTATACATATGATAATTTAGAGAAAGTATACAAAAGCCCAAAACTAGAGATGCGTTGATATAAACAAAGTATATGGGCTAACATCTCTCCTCAAGATAAAAAGTATATGGGCTAACATCCCCTCAAGGTGAAGTGTTGGGTAATTGAGAGCATTGATCAAAAGAACAAGAACAACGGACGAGCCAAGCCTTTGGCAAAGAAGTCGGCAAGCTGTAGGAGAGACAGAACAAATTGAACATTGAGTTTGTTAGAAGCAATTTGTCAGCGTGTAAATGTGTAACGACCCAAATTACAACCCTAATTTTACATTTTTAAAATAAAATAAAGGGAAAATGACTCTTGAGGGTAATTAACTTTTGCGTTTGTACTCATTTGGTGCCTTTTCTTTTTTTTGTATTCAATATACCATCGAACTTGTTGTTGGTGTTTACCATAGCCCTTTTGACCGGCTTTTGACCTGTGATAGCCGGTCAAAGGGTTATGGTGAACACAGACAACAAGTTCGATGGTATATTGAGTACAAAAAAAAGAAAAGGGACCAAATGAGAACAAACGCAACAGTTGGTTACCCTCTTGATTCATTTTCCCTTTACTCATTTACAACAAATCCCACATCATTTCCTACTGATATTAATGACTTTTATGAGATTCATTCTTGCTTCTCTTCAAAACATAACCTACGAAAGGACATTATTCATACATGTACAACTTTGTAATGCACTTGAATATTTATTAGGGGAATCTTGACTAAGCAGGCGCATTTCATGACTACATTTACATTTCCAATCAAATGATTTATCGTATCATGGATTCTAGACAAGTCTACAAACGAGTGGAATCACAAGTGCTATGATTTTTGAGTTTACTTAGCTTTAAGATCGAACTCATGGGATAAGATACAACATCAGTATGTACAATACAATGAGTTCGATCTTAAAGCTAAGTAAACTCAAAAATCATAGCACTTGTGATTCCACTCGTTTGTAGACTTGTCTAGAATCCATGATACGATAAATCATTTGATTGGAAATGTAAATGTAGTCATGAAATGCGCCTGCTTAGTCAAGATTCCCCTAATAAATATTCAAGTGCATTACAAAGTTGTACATGTACGAATAATGTCCTTTCGTAGGTTATGTTTTGAAGAGAAGCAAGAATGAATCTCATAAAAGTCATTAATATCAGTAGGAAATGATGTGGGATTTGTTGTAAATGAGTAAAGGGAAAATGAATCAAGAGGGTAACCAACTGTTGCGTTTGTTCTCATTTGGTCCCTTTTCTTTTTTTTGTACTCAATATACCATCGAACTTGTTGTCTGTGTTAACCATAACCCTTTGAGCGGCTATCACAGGTCAAAAGCCGGTCAAAAGGGCTATGGTAAACACCAACAACAAGTTCGATGGTATATTGAATACAAAAAAAAAGGGGACCAAATGAGTACAAACGCAAAAGTTAATTACTCTCAAGAGTCATTTTCCCTAAAATAAAACATCAAACCATTTTCATAAAACTCAAGTATCAGTTTGTTTTGTCACCTCCAAAACCATACCATAAAAATTGTATCAGAATTATCATAAAACAGCATAAATCTAAATCATACATAAATCATAGTAGATGTGTGTGCGATATAATTAAGTTGAGCTCTTTTCGTGAACAGCGAAACCACCTAAAAAATATTTAATCAACAACTGTAAGCACAAAACTTAGTGAATTCCTCAAGATATCGCATACTTCAATACACTTACAATGCATACAAACAACGGTTCTCGGCTCCAGATCTAATCCACCTTATTAACAACGACTCACAACTCTAATGCCGTTCTGTCATCAACAATGACTCATGGCTCCAGTGTCGTTTTGTCATCTATAATGACTCCTTGCTCTAGTGTTGTTCCGTCATTAACTAGAACTGTTCACTAATTCGATAAAACCGAATTAGACAATTGGACAATTTGTATTGGATTATGGTTCAAATATTCAGACTTTTGGATTGGTTTTCAATTAAACCAAATTGTTATTTTGGAATTCGAATTGATTTTGATTTTGAAAAGTAAGAACTGAATAGTCCAAAAAAACCGAATTATAATTTATTATTTATTTGTCAAATAGATTAAAAATATTCACTTTATAAAAAACCCTTATTTTTCTTATAGGTTTTTTTATCTATAAAATATTAAATTATAATATATTTTTCTTATTAGTTGTTTATAAATTATAATTCTAAATTAAATAATACAATTTTGTTTCTTTTATGACGTCTTCAAATTATATATGTTCTAAATGTTTCGTTCTTGAAAACTGAATTATAAAAATCAATCCAACTGAATTGTAATTTGGTTAGATCGAATCGAATTTACTTTTAGTTTGGACTATTTAGATCGATGTTTTAATAACCGAAATTCATTTAGATTCACTTGATTGGATCAGATCGAACCGATCCATCCAAACGAACACCCAAATAATATATCAACATATCATACAATCAAGCAATCCATATGCAAAAGACTATACTAGCCTACTCGCATAATCAACATATTACAATATATCTACATCTTATCATGCAACTGATATATACTGCAACACATAGTATAATGAGATAACTCAGCTTAATCTGAAGAGTTGAAACAGACACACCAGCAAGCTTCCACAAATAATCAGCTACATGAACCACCTAAATTGAACAGACCTTAGACTATAGCTCAATTCCTTAAAGTTTGACCAAAAGTCAAATTAGTCAAAAAGTTGACTATCAACGTGTCACAACCTGTCTTCTGTTCGCATCGCTAATGCTAAATGACAAAACAGCCGCGACACTATAAGGGTCACGTCGCTAATTTTGATTAAAACAACAAGCTCCCATTAAGCTCTTAATCTCTTAAGTCTAAAGCCTAAAACTTTAGATCTGGATTTTTGAAGGATTATAATGGATAAAGTTTCCAACTTTATCCAAATCCAAGGCTCAATCATTCATAAACTCTAACCCTAACTCAAAGTGAGTTCCAAATGACTTGATTCCTTGCATGGCTCCAAACGAGCCCCAAACATGCATTAAAAAGTTCCTAAAATGTCCATAAGTCCATGAATGACAAGTCTATTGCTTTGGAGTTCTCCAAACTCCAAAAGCTTCTAGCATAAGGGACCAAAGAGACCAATAACACATCTACATCCTAGATCTTAGCATAAAAACACATAAAGCAAGGATGTTGATCACTTATAGAGGACTAGAATCAATATGGAAGGTTGGATCTTCTCTGAAATTGACTCCTTGATGCCCCGAATGACACCAAATGCTTCCTTTCATCACCAACAACTCTATCAAGGCTCAAGATATCTCAACATACTCAAAGGGGGTTTGGGTTTCACCATCTAAGGATGCAGGCCAAAAGATAGAGTAAACCATAAACATCATGTTCCTTAAATAGGTCCGAAATCATAGACTTGGGGTTTTGGACCCTGGTAGCCATGTGTCGCGACTCACTCCAAAGTCGAGTCGCTACTTATGATGTGACTATTATCGCAAATCCTATAACTCGCATCGGTAAAATTCCGAAAACCCCCAACTTCTCGACTACAAAACAACTTAATTTGAGATAAAAAAACATACTTGGTAATAGATCTTAGTTCAAAAAAACCCAGGAAATAGATGTTATATAGGACACAAAAAGATTATCTGTATCAATGTGTATCACACCAGATTTTGGGGCAGAAAGATAGTGCTTTTGTTATCATAAAACAACATAGGAGAGATATGTAACTTTACATGCATATCTCGTAGAAGATGAACAACCCAAGACAGCTTAGAGGCAGTATTAGCAAGAGCGTGATATTCACGCTAACAGTTGGAACAAGAGATAATGGCGTGTTTTTTTTGGCACAAACATAAATAAGGTTATTACCTATATAGATGACATAACTATAGGTGGAACGTCGAGTCTCTAGGTAATGAGCCAAATAAAATTAGTGTAATATAAAATTGTTGTGCAGATAGCAGAATAGGTAAATGTAAAGCCATAATGAATTATATGCTTATCCTAACGAAGAATGCATTTTAACAACCAAGAATTGTGAATCAATTTGTTATTGGATAAATGGACTAACAGGGTTCACTAAAAAGGAAAGGTTGGGGCAAGTAATATTAAGATACTAAAATTCCCCAATGAGAGAGTGATAAAGAGTATGGTCATGAAATTGTCAGCCTTGTACACTGTGAAGTTGAGTATCGACTGATCACGTATTAGCAATAGGTTTGGATGCAATCATGTGAGTGTGATTAGTATGTTTACCATTACTGTCTTCAACATTATAAATGTTCCTGAAATCACATTGGTCGTCTGATTTAGTATGGTGGTCTTGATCATGTCGATATTATGCTTATCAACTTCATTTTTGTTGCGATTCATAATAATAACTTAAATGGATGAAAACCCAATTGATGATGATAATGTAATGTGAAATTAGTTCAGCATTGATCGATGTTATGTAAATATGTAAATGCATCCTGAGGTGAAACAAGAGGAGAGGCCAGTTGTAGCACCTGGTTCTTGGTATGTATTCTGCTATTAAATCTTCATTTATTTTGCATTTTTGGCCTTGGACTCGGCGAGTCGAAGGACGGACTCGCCGAGTAGAAGCGGGATGAGGCGCGGAGTTTAAGCTGCGGACTCAGCGAGTCGAGTCCCGGACTCGGCGAGTAGCCGCTGTTTGGACAAACACCCTAATCCAGGGGTTTGCATCCTATTTAAACAACCTTAAGCAGCCTTTTCTTCCCTTTATGCTCCCAAGCACTCCTTATAGCAAACCCTATCCGTTTTTGTGAAGATCTAAGGCTTTTTGAGTGATTCTTGTGAGTTTTGATCTCAAGGAAGAAGGAAGAGCATAGAAGGATCAAGAGGGGACTGAAGGATTCGAGTTTGGTTCATCATTTGCAGTCTTTGGAAGCCAGAGGACTTCCGGAGCAGCAGCGGCAGCAGTCAGAGGATTCCCGCACAGTTCAGCAGATACGAGGTGAGTTACCTTCCAGTAGGGGTGGGTCTAAGGCCACTATGCCGTCCCACCATTGAGGAGTATTTCGAAGATAATTGTCTTTGTGATAATTTATCTTGGTCAAGTTTGTGTTTGGTTATGAGTTATATATGTATGATATGTTACATGATAGGGATAGTTTCCCTAATAGTGGTCCTTAGGACCAAGGGGTAGGTCAGTACCCGGATATGTCTGAATGTGTGCTTATATCTTGCTATTGTATGCTAGTAGTAGGGGTGGAATAGTCCCTAGTTACCGGTTGAAAGATACCGATGACGATTACCGGTTGAAAGATACCAATGATGATATCGGTTGAAAGATACCGATGATGATTACCGGTTGAAAGATACTGATGGTATTGTATGGTATGTGGTATGATGGGGGAACTCACTAAGCTTTGTGCTTACGGTTTCAATTTTTGGTTTCAGGTACCTCTTCGTCTAAGGGGAAGGAGCCGGCGGCGTAGCATGGCATCACACACACATGTGATTTTTCCGCATGGTGTTTTCTGGGATTGTACTCTGATATGACATTTGTCATGGTTGTGGGTTTCAAATATGATACTTGGTTTTGAGATGTCGTGTTTATACAATACTTTCTAATGAATGTTTTATGAATTAATTAATCAAAATGAAATTTTTGGGCTTGAATTTTGGGATGTTACACCAGTTGGATAGTTGGATGGTTTGAATTCAATTGAAATTTTTTTAAGAAGAGTTAAGTTTAGATGAATTTTTCTAAGATGAAAAAAATGAAAATGAAATTCTTTTAGAAGGGAAATGAAAAGTAAACCAACTTTTTGGGAGGGGAATAGCAGAGAAAATTGAAAATAATATGATTTACTAAAAATTATATATATATATATATATATATATATATATATATATATATATATATATATATATAATTAATAGAGGTAAAATTAAATATTTTATAATATTGTTTTATTAATTATTTTTAATTATAATATTTATTTATATTATATTTCAATGTTCTAATGAGAAATATTTGATAAATATATTTTGTGAAGTGTGGGTTGCATTTAGTTGTGGAAACTTGTTTTCAGTTTTATTGGAAAATTAAAAAAAAAAAAATGAGTAAGTGTAGTTTTAATTTTCATTGAAAACTAGGAGATATACCCTACACATTGCAGTAGGAGTTATTTATATGTGTAAAAAGGCAAAACGTAAGTTATTGTATACATTCGTGTTGTAACTATGAAACTAAATGTCTTACTACACCCAAAAATATATCAACATATGAAAAAAGTTGTGAAATTTATCGTCATTCAAATGAGTGAAGACTATCAAGTTGTTCTTTCTGAAATAAGTAAAAAAACACTCATATATTCCACGGTGCAGCCGAAACTCAGGCCACTTATGAAATAAACTTTCATCTTGTAACATTTTTGTTGTCTCGCCACTATGTTGTTTTCGCTTCAACAACTAAAATTTGACATTAACAAAGCATTTCCCACATGATAGATCCATATTAAAATTCAATTCACATCAAAGAATCATCAAAATATCTATAAACTCCATTAATATCAAATAATAGGGCATACACCGTAGGGTTAAGTCCAAAGGACAAAGTGTTTTTTCTTGGTCTGGAATGCCTATTCAAGAATAAGTGATTATTTTTTCTAAAAAAATGGTTATATTCTTCAAATACATGTTAAAAAGTGGTTAGATTACTAATTGGTAATAATACCCTTTTTGAAAGGATGTTTGGTGTGATTCTTTGCCTTTTAAAGACAAATAACTTAATTTGTATTTGGTTGATCAAAATAAGAATTGTAGTATTATTAGGAGGGTCAAAATTGAAGATGATTTGAGTTCCCAGATTATTGGGCAATGGAGTTGTGATTTAAGAAGAGGTAGAGAAACGAACCAATTTGAAGTTTTGCTTATCTCCATTGATGCTTTTCATTTTTCCAAAGGTGAAGATAGATGGCAATGGCTTGGGGATAAACAAGGCAATTTCTCGGTCAAGTCTTTGAGGAGTTTGGTGGCTCACACTGATTCATGTGTTGTTGATTCAAGTTTGCTTGGGTCCGGTGGATCCCGTTAAAAGTTAACTGTTTTGTTTGGTGGTTGCTTGGAGCAATCTTTCATTGAATCTTATTAGGAGGGAAGTGCAATTTGGTTTGAATTTATGTAGTTTCTGCAACAGAGACTATCCCTGACCATGTCGATCACGTTTTCTTTGGATGTAACTTTGCTAAAGTTATTTGGAATTGGTTGGTTTCGTGGTCGTTTATCTTTCCCCATAGTCCGGTCAATGTAAGTGATCTCCTCTTGCTGCTCAATTCTCCTCTTCGTAACAAAAGGTGTTCCCTCCTTAGGCTTTCGTTGGTCTACAAGACTCTGTGGCTTGTATGGAAGACTAGAGATTTGCTCATTTTCAAGAAAGTTTGATTGAGCCCCTTAAAGAAGACAGATGACATTCAAAGCTTCACTTTTAATTGGATTAAGAATAGGTCTAATTTTGAGAACATTGATTAGCAGTAATGGTGTTGTTCTCCTTTGCTAAACTGTTTCTTATAATTCCTTGTTCTAGCGTCTTGCTAATTTTGTTTTTTCTTTAATATATCGTCGGCGTTCTAGAAAAAACTTAATTTCCCTAGAAATTACGAGTTAATGTGTTCAGTAAAAAAAGGATTTAACAATTAGAGGTCAAATATTAATTCAGTTTTCAACAATTACACGATAACTTTGATACTGCCTGCAATTAACCTAATCATCAAATGGTCAAAATTTCCGTCTTAAATGATCAATTTCATTGCAGCTGCAACAAACCTTACTATCAAATGGTAAAATAAAATAACATGTGTCTATTAATTCCATGGATAATCAGAATTTGCACTCAATCTACACCATCAAAAGTGATCATTACAACTATCTAGGCACTATCAACATTGTATAATAGTTATCAAATATCAAATAATCACTCTATAACAGATACTATGTGTTATGGGATTATAATTATCCAATTTCACAATTACTTCCAAACGGCACATTCAAACACCTTTTATATGTATGTACAGATAAATTTTAATTTATAATGGTTTCTGGGGTAGACCATCACAAGAAGAGGATGATGATACACTTTACCAAGTAGGAACAGTTAGTTGACTATATTTTTCATTGAGGATTTACGTCGAGCACTTTGTGTTCAAAAAAAAAAGCACAAAGAACATAAGACTTATATTCCATAACTTAATTCTTAGCCTAATAAAGAAAGGTCAAATCCATATCAATAGTAAGTTACGGAAACATAGGAATTTCACACCTCATTTACACACTCACAAAAGTAAAAAATAGAAAAAAAAAAAAAATCATCTTGCCAAAAGGTTCTTTTGATAAAATTTGCTAATGTTTATAGAGTACAAATTGCGACTGTTTCACTAATCACTGCCAATCAGAATTCAATGCTTCCCTGTTTTCTCCTCCATCTTTTTTCTCGCTCCTCTTAATTGCTTGAACCACGGACTTAAGAAACCTCTCTCTCACATTCTTGTCTACACCAATGCCCAAAAAGAAAAAAAAAACTCCACGTGATGACACCCATTCACCCACTTTGTACATACATCACTTAAAACGAAAACAAAAAAAATAAATTGTTTTCCTTTAAAAAAAAATCAAATTTGATAGAATTCATGCTAAGAGATTGAGTATCATGGTGAGGGAGACGTAATATTCTCCTCAACATTTTGCAAAAGAGGTGCCTCTTCATTGTGAAACACCACAATCTTTTCTTTAGCTTTTCCCCACATAACAGAATAAAACCCAATAACAACAACTACTGATCCCAACAAACTGCACAAAGTACAATGAGAATGAGTCAATGACAATTCAGATACACAAAATGTAGTGATGTGAAATAGGATAAACAATAAACTAAGGGGATGAAATTGAAAAGATTTTCACCTTCCAAGATAAATCCCATCACCCAAAAAAGTGAAACCAATGAAAGTTGAGATCACAATTCCTATTGGATGAAACATAGTAATAAAAACTGGACCTCATCTTTTTAGACACCATGCTTGAACTGTGAATTGAAAAGCTGACCCAAAAATCCCCTGTTTGTTTCCTTTCAGTTCAAAAAGTGTTTGACAATATCAATAATCTAGCAAAAAAAAAAAAATACCGAGTAGAGGACAAAAAGCAGCCTCTTCTTAGGCCTTAAACTATAAGAATTCAGATCATCTCCCACAATGAAAGAAGCTAGAGCTGATAAGATGGTGTAGACAATGCAATAAGAGAACATTACAATCACCTCTGCAGGGTATTTTTTAAGAACAGTTGCCTGAATTCATTGACAAAAAAGAAAAAAGTTAGAAAAAGAATAAGTTATAATCCAAAATGTTTATCAGCTATACCTGTCCAATGAAACACATTGAAGAAAGTATGGAGGTTATTGCTATAAAGATGCCACCAAGTACCCAGTCTGATGGTTTCACAAGAAGATGCTGAGAGATTTCTGATTTTAAAGAAGATGATAGAATCGAAGGGCCTTTGTAAAGAGTTATGATGATAGCTCCTGCGATTGACACTACAGTGCCGATGAACTTTGCCTGTGTGGTTAAGCTTAAATCGAATGCTTCCATCCTAAAACCATCAGTCTGAATTGAATGAGACTCGATGTTTTGTTTCATTAAGTAAAGATCAGTAAATCATGGGGAAACTAAACTAGATAGCATTAAGAGACTTTTTACCGAAATAAGATGGCGAGTAGGAATGTAAAACCTGGGGTGAGGTTGAGCAATGTCGTTGCAAGAGTAGCAGAGGATAATGTGATACCAGAATACCCAAATACCTGTGCGAAGAAACTTCAAAAATTAACCTGTCAGTGTTTGCCGATCAGACTGGAATTCGAGCAACATCAGGTCAAATAATCAATACAAACGGAAGGAATAGACAAAGAACACCACAAATTTCACGTTAAAATGTATGGTTACAGATTACATACCCTAGTACGCCAATAATGAAAAATCCACAGATGACGATGATGGTAAGTGGAGGACGATTGCCCGATCTGTAACAAACCATAGAAACTTATTAAAATGCGAATCAACGTAGTCCTATGAAGTGAAAATTTGAGGAGATTGACCTAATTTACCTGTGGAAGATGAGAGAAAGGGGAAGAAGGATGAGTGAAGCGAGGGCGTTGGAGTAGAAAATGAAGGAGTAGTTGGACATGCCATCAGCAATGGCGTACTTGCTCACTATAATCAGCAGCACTTGGGCGATCTGTGCTGCCACCATGCCCACGTATTCCTTCATCTCTCTCTCCGCCTCTGCCGGCGGTAGTCAACGGGGTATCTTTGCTGTCGTCCTGTCGAATGCCGATCAATGAAAATGGCGCCTTCCCGTTCACCTTAAAAAAAATTCATTGACGTTTGTTGGTGTTCTCGTGATCCGGTGACTCTTTATAAAATTATAAATTATAAATTATTCCACAAAAACCATTTCATGAAAAAAATCCATTTTGATATTGTATATTTTTTTTGTTTTAAATTTCATACATTGTTTACAATTTTGCTTAATTGACCGGTCAACCAGATTGTCAAATGATCTAACATGTTAATGTGCTTATGACGTGGTATGTTAAATATGGTATGATGTGTGAAATTGAAAATAAAGTATAAAATATAGTGACTTTGTGATAGTTGTCCAAAATATAAAAAATTCTATGAAGTTTATAAAATCTAATGACTTTTATGATATTCATCCAAGACAAAATTACATAAATGGTCCTCATGATTGACAAAATCGATCAATTATGGTTCTTATCACGAATTCTTTACATAGATGGTCCTTATGGTTTCAAAATCTTGCAAAGACGGTCCTTTTAACTAACAGCGTTAACTTTTTCAGTTAAGTCCTATGTGAATTTACATATATGCCCTTCATGCATAAGGACGCTTTATGTAATATGTTTCTACCATAAGGACCATTTATGTAATTTTCTCTATTATTTTTTATTTTTTATTTATTTTAATTATATATTTAAGGATTTAGATTTGTTTAAATTTATTGTTTAATATATATATATATATATATATATATATATATATGCTAACATTTTTTAACGTTTTGCTCAAATTATTTTTTCTAATCTTTTTGACATTTTCTTCAAGTAAATTTATTAATGTTTTTAATTTTGACGTTTTATTCGAATATTATTTATTTTTTTTTTTGACATTACGTTCGAATACATTTTTCAACATATAGTATGTTTATATTTGTTAAAGAATTCCACGGCTATTGTAATTATAATTCGTAACTTAATTCACTTTCAATTATGCTTTCATTTTTTTTTTATCAAGTTATATAATTATTATTTTTTAATTCAAATATTTAACTATATAAGGTTGTATAATTATTATTTTTGTAAACTAATTTATTAACATTTTTTTATAAAAAATGTAAAATGTTTGTTAAACGTGAATATAGATTAGGTAGATTAATCTCAGATTTTTTAAAAGTGTAAAATGTTTGTTAAACGTGAATATGATTAATGTTTGTTAAACGTGAATATAATTTCGAGTTTTTTTTAGCAGTGTTGTAAAAAATCACAACTAGGTCCGATTAATCTCAGATTAATCCCTAAGCGCTACCTGACCGATTAGAGGCCTTTATGTTGTGATTTTTTACAACACTGCTAAAATAAATAAATAAATAAATAAATAACTCGAAATGATTACATTTAAATCCAATGTGAAATGACCTGGTCGTTCTCGGCAACGTTGTGAGTCGATCTCAGCTTAGCTTATGTCTACCTAATCTATATTAATCATATTCACGTTTAACAAACATTATACACTTTTTTTTTATAAAAAAATGTTAATAAATTAGTTTACAAAAATAATAATTATACAACCTTATATAGTTGAAAAATGTATTTGAACATAATGTCAAATAAATAAATAAATAATATTCGAATAAAACGTCAAAATAAAAAACATTAATAAATTTACTTGAAGAAAATGTCAAAAAGATTAGAAAAAATAATTTGAGCAAAACGTTAAAAAATGTTAGCATATATATATATATATATATATATATATATATATATATATATATATATATATATATATATATATATATATATATATTATATATATATATATATATAAAACAATAAATTTAAACAAATCTAAATCCATAAATATATGATTAAAATAAATAAAAAAAAAATAATTAATAGAGAAAATTACATAAATGGTCCCTGTGGTAGAAACATATTACATAAAGCGTCCTTATACATGAAGGGCAAATATGTAATTTCACATAGGACTTAACTGAAAAAGTTAACGCCGTTAATCAAAAGGATCGTCTTTGCAAGATTTTGAAACCACAGGGACCATATGTGTAAAGAATTCGTTATAAGGACCATAACTGGTCGATTTTGTCAACCATGAGGACCATTTATGTAATTTTGTCTTTATCCAATATATATTGAGTTTTGTAAAGTTTTTATGAATGATTATGTTGATAAAATAATTATGCTTTAAATTATTTGTATTTTGTTTAACATCTACAAAATCAAAAATATTTATGTTTAATAAATCAATTTCCATTTTACAATCTCAAGAGGAACGCTAATTTCAAATCATAACGAGCGTGTATTCCGATACGTTATATAATACAAATTTTGTTGAAAGAATGATATTTTTTGTATAACTTTTGAAGAAATTTTTAGGTTTTTAAAATAATTAAGGAAATTTTCAAAGCTTGTAGATAGTTATATAGTAGAGATCACATCAGATGTGAACTTGAAACCTAAAAATGTACATTCACCAGCAAAGTTTCTACCAGGTTCTTCAAGATCTTTAAATGACAGACTAAAAGGAGAATGAAAAAAAATGATGATTTTTTAAACTATATAAATATAATGCAGGATCTCGGACGTATTTCCTTGATTCTTAATCATTCTTTTTTCATCGATGCTTGTAGCTTTAATGTTGGTAGAAATACAGGTTGTCTTCAACTATATATCACAATGCATATCAAATTTTAAAAATATTATCATTTACAAATTGGATAATGTTATTAATGATTAATGAACTATTTTGAACTTTTAGTTTAATCATTGAATACTATTTATACATATTTACCGTCCCTATATTTGTTGAAATTTGAAAATGTTTATCTTAGCAATCACATATTTACTTTAACACAACATCCAATTATATTAAAGATAAATATTTTTTTTTCAAAAATTATTTATTGGTTTTTTTTTAAGTTGTTAAACAAAACATGGTTAATTTAAAGCATACTTAATTTATCAACATGATCATACATAGAAACTTCACAAGAGTCATTGTATTTTCGGATAACTATTATAAATGTCGCTACATTTCAGTTTTTTTTTTATTTATTTATTTATTTATTTATTTTTATTTTATTTTGACACCTAGAATATGATGTCACTAAATATTGTCATGTCATATGCTATGTAAGCATATCACGTCGTCAAAATTGACACATCAACTTACTACTTGGTTGATTGGTTAAGTTATCAGGATTATAACAAATTGGTAAAATGAGTATCCAATTTAAGACACAAAAAATTGCAGTGTCAAAATCAATTTTTTGTGAAATCTTAGTGACTTTATGGAATTTGTGGTTAAGTAAGTAACATAAATGGTCCTTGTATATAGTTTTCTTTTTTAATTAAGTCTGGCTTTTCTTATTGGTTGGTGGTTGTCCAGACCACCAAATAAAAAAATCATAAAAACATACAATATAAAACAAAATTGCAAAAATAGTCATATGTATTTTTTCTGAGGTTTAATCCAAACCTCAATTTTTTTGGCTTCATGGTCCTTTTGAGCTAGTTTCGTTGTGCTTTTGGTCCCTCTGAATAGTGAAATGGTGGTAATACCCTTGGGGTATTTATTTTCCATTTTTCTTTCATTTCGTTTAAATCTAATACTAATTTTTTTTATTTTAATAATTAATAAAATAAGTAAGGTCCCACCTTCTCTCTCTCTCTCTCTCTCTCTCTCTCTCCCCCCCCCCCCCTCTCCCCCTGTTGAAACAATAAAACTTCGTTCCAGCATCATCTTTACAAATCAAATACCAACATCATTCAAATTTATCTTCACCTGCATCGATTATCAAAAGAAAATTTCATAAATCTTAATCCATTTTAGGAATCATCATCGATTATCACAATCATTGTCCAAATCGATTTCAAGGGTAATGATCAATCGTCAAATAAGAATATAAATTTGAATTCAGTCATAAGAACACAGATTAATCAATCCAAGTACAGATAAAAATGAAGAAAAATATAATTCCAATGTATTAGATTAGTCTAACAGGAAACAAGAATGAAACAACATCAGATGAGGTAGAATCAATTTACAAATTGTAAAGCAAATTGTGAATGTTAAAACAAATCATGTGATCTAATGATGCTTAGATGGCTCAATAAGATATCATTATCAAGGAATCGATTGAGATATCATTACTAAAGAATCATATGTTTTGCAAATTAGATCAGATCCTCTCCTTACCAATACCTGATGAATCAAAGGAAGAAGATAAGGGCTCTACTGTTCATCATTTTCTTTGTGAACCACATCTTTAGCTCTAACAATCAAAAACTGAATTGAGCCCCAAATATTATTTTTCCTTTTGATAGACCCCAACACACCACAACCCCCACCATGGGATTTGAGTTCGCTACTAATTCGTCGCTCGCTAGAATTCTTCCCTTTCTTATCTAAGGTCTTCATCTATCAAACAAACATCTCAAAGCGAAAAAAAAATCAAAAGGAAAAAAGCAAGGTGTTGGTTCGTGTATTATTCAACCCATATACTAATTGATCTTCATCACCCAACAAACACCACATCTATATGCCACATGCAAACTTGATTTCCCCATCATCATCATCTTCATCATAAAAAAAATGGAATCCTAGATTTTCGGATGTGGGTTTGATCGGGAAAGGCAGTGGCGGAGTAGAAGGATTTTGATCAAGGTAAGGATGGTAAGAGTTTCAACTGGAATGGAATCCATTCACTCTCTTTTCTACAAAATCGATCGAGCTCTCATCTATTTTTATATTTTCTGAATAACACCAAGTTCAGTCCTCCTTCTCTAATCGATCGTAATCCTTCCTTCTTCTTGAATTTGATGTTGCAGATCTATCAGTTCAGGGTCATATTTGGTGTTTTAGATGTAGACGATGGACCTTAATTCGAGATTTATGTGTAAGATTGGTTACTGGTAGTAGTGGGTATAAAGGTGCTTGGAGGCAGTGGTAGATATGGTGTCGGCCGGAGATGGTGTGTAAGAAGTCAATCACAAAATGTCGGGTATGATGGTTGATTCAAGGCTTTCCAGTTTCCATGTTCTTTGAGAGAGATAGAGAGGGGGGGGGGGAGTGTGTATGTGTGTAACACTTAAATCCAGGTATGTTCTCTTTATTTCCTTGTTGTTATATTAGTCCTTGGGCAATACGCGTAGCATATAAGTTGTAAAGCGTGTAAGCGAGGCGTACCACTTAGTATGCTTAGCGTATTGATGCGAGGTTGGGACAGGATTCCAGACACATACGTTGAGCGTACATATATGTATGCGGGTGTGCGTGAGATATGTTGAAACCCTAATTTAGGGTGTTGTTCCTTATATAAAAGCCTTAAGTCCTCAAGGCTGGTCTCTTTACCAGCCTCAATTGCCATAAAAACCCTAAATTGACCATTAAGCCTATTTATGGTGTTCTTGAGCTATTAAGAAGACTTTGGTGCCCATTTTTTCCTTTGTGAAGGAAGTAGAGAAGCTTGAAGTTGCCTTGCTTGGTGAGAAGGTTTTGGATCCAAAATCATCATCTTTTGTGCAAGATTTTTGAGGTATGAAGTTTTAATCTTGGCTTGTAAATGTTTAGATCTCTTCATGGTTTGTTTTGTTATGCTTTTGGTCCCTTTTTGGGTTGATAGAAGAGTTTAGACGTTCTAAGGGTTTGTTCTTTTAGATTTGATCTTGTTATGGACTCCTTAAGCATAAAGGCGCAAGCTTTATGGGATTTTTGGTCACATGCATGCATTAAGTCACTGGTTAAGTCCGTTCTAAGCTTAAGAGCTTCATTTATCCATGCATGAACGTAAAGTTAGCAACTTTACAAGATATTCCAGCTTAAGGAAGTTATATCTATGTTTTGGGGCTATGTCTTAAGGGATTAAGGACTAAAATCGAGTTTTGGTTGAATGGATGAGTACATTGGGCGTATAAGTAGGTACGATTAGCGTACAAGCCCTCAAGCGAGTACACTGCGCATACGTGCTAGGTACGCCCCGCGTACTCAGTCTGGTGGACTTTGGAAGTTTGGGCTTCATATTTGGGCTTAGTTGCTTGGGGCATTGTTGGGCCACCTGAATGCAAGTATTTTGGTCTAGGAAAAATTGTTGGGCCTTAGGGTAACGCCCATGTAGGGATTTGGGCCCAATTTGGAAAATTGGGCCATATGTAGGCCTTGGATGGATAATTGGTTTGTGGGCCTTCTAGATTAAGAGTTTGGACTTTAGTCTTGGACCAAACTAGGTAAGGGGTAAAATGGTCTTTTTTCCCTAAGTATGGATTGAAGGATATAGTTTTGACTCCAATTTGTTAATTGGGTGTTATTAGATATTGATAGCTTGGGGATTTGTCGAACCAGCAGCTAGGAATTAGCAGTGTGATTCAACAGTCTGAGGTGAGTTTCTTCACCATGTGTAAAGGGTTGAAGGCACCAATGCCGACCTATGATCTGTTATGTTAGAGTACTCGTTGTTTGTGTGATACTAGTATTTGTATGTACTTGTATGCTTATATTACTTGTTATGTAGTATGAATTGTATGTGGGCGGGGCCTGTTATGCGAGTTAGGGCGGGGCCCGTTATGTGTTATATGATTTGCTATGCGGTATCTTGGGAACTCACTAAGCTTCGTGCTTACGGTTTTCAGTTTATGTTTCAGGTATTTCCAGTTCCAAGGAGAAGAGCTCAGGATGATTGCAGAGCACACACCACCTCATTCCGCTTTTTGTGATTCACTAGGATTGGCATGTTGTTTGACACATTTATTTTATTTGGTTTGTACCGATGATGTTTTGGAAATACTGATTTTATTAAATTAAAAATAAAATTTACAAGTCTTATTTTTGGGACGTTTTAAAGAGGTGGCCCCTCTCTTTATTTATTAATTATATATATATATATATATATATATATATATATATATATATATATATATATTAAATTAAAAAAAAATGAAAAATACATACATGAGGGACATTACAGTCATTTTAGTTTACCGATGGACCAAATATCCATCGAAACAAGGCCAAAAGGACCACCAATCCAAAAAAGTCGAAGTTTGGACCAAATCTCAGGAAAAATGCATACTATAGAGACCATTTTTTCAGTTTTGTCACAATATAAAAATGAATTGTAGAAAAAGTACCAACGATCGAATCCATTGGGACTGACTCAATCAAATCTATACATTCAGTTTCTACAAAACAAAATATAAAATGATAATGAGTTTTCTTATTATGCTATATGTGATAAAAAAAAATTATAATAAACGACTAAAATGCAAAATATATAAAATCTATAAAAAAAACGTTTTAATAGATAAATCAAAAGTTTAACTAGTTGAAAAGTCAATACAAAAGGACTTTAATGATCCTCTCAAATAGAGAGGTTATGGGTTCAACTATTTTAGGAGACATAGAATAATAGGTTAGCTGGTTTGTTTTTTTTTAATAAAAAAATAATAATCATAATAATTTAGTTGTGCAATAGTTGTGATGAATTAAGAAAATATGGAGATGCCCTCCTTTCCTTTTTGATCTGTTGGTTTCGACTCTCATCACTGCAAAAATACTTGATGGGCTTTTATTTCAAAAACTAATACTTGATGGGCTCTTACTTCAAAAAAATTGGCTGCAATATAACTTAAAATTGGGCTACCAAAAAGTATGAAAATTGGGCTGAATATACGGCTCTTTATATTAGGCTGCCATAGTTGACATTGGCAGCAATCTGAGTTGATGTTCACGAAGCTAAAAACCGGAGAAAATGTAGTCCGAATCCACTCCTCTTTTGTGAGATCGAATATCAAAGACTTGAGAAAACGTCCGTAAAATTTCAGCTTGATCGGATAACGTTTGCCCATCTATCTAATCGTTTGAAAAAAGTGGTGCAATGCTGTCAAAAATCTGAAAATTCATTTTTATCACTTTGTTTTTTTGTTGCTTATGAATTTTGCTAGGAGACTTCAATCAGGTTTGCAAGGACTTCAATGTGGCTTTAACGATGTTTCAAAATGTCATCTCACTCAAATAAATCTACATAAATTTACCTTAAACGAGTAAAAATATCCAAAACAATAAATCCAACGATATATATATATATATATATATATATATATATATATATATATATATATATATATATATATATATATATATATATATATATATTAAAAATGCTATAATGAAAACTTACTGCGTGCTAAATTAATACAAAAAATCAAGTTATCATTGGTTCAACGCAATATCAAACACAGATAACAACTGAAAAATATAATTAATTAATTTTAAATAGGTAAAATCAAACCGACATATATCCAAACTACTTAGCCCAAAAACCAAAAATCAAGTCCAGGGAAAAACGTCTGAAAACCCACTAATGCCTTGAACGCACGACATTCCCTGGTGGAGCGCTGGGTGTTCACCATCGAATCAGATCACAGGCCCAAATCGGAACGCAAGGAGTTCCTCGACCCTACGCAACACATTCGCACGCTGATTCCAAAAAGACTTATTAAGCACTTAATGCTTAAAGTCACTCAACCAAAACATGGATCTAAGTAATAAAGAGCATATAGGACCATAAAGTCACTGACTTGGTGACTTTGCATGCTCCAAAAGGTTCCAACTTCACAATATAGCATTCAACTCTCATTAGAGGGCTTAATCCCATGCATGGGGCTTAAACAACTCTAAAGATGCAAACTTTATGAATCTACACCCTCAAAAACGCCAAGCGGAGCAACTCAAAGCCTCAAAAGTGATCACAACTACAAGATTTCAACTATGGGACCAAAAAGGGATAAATATCCATGAGAACCTAGATCTAAGATCTTCATGAGCAATATTAGAGGTTTATACCTCAAATGAGTTGGAAATGAAGCAGAAAATCGAGATCTATGAGCTCCTTCTTGAATCACCACCTTGCACTAAGCCTCCCCTCCTTAGATGAGCTTTAACACATACCAAAACACACTCAATGGACTCACAATACTCCTGGAGGCTCTAGGGTTCGAGAATTGGGTTAGAAGGCTATGGAGGCAGAGAATGAGGCCAACACCTGGGACTTAAGGTGCTTAAATAGGTCTCAAACCCTAAAAATTCGGGTTTGAGCTCTGCACGTGAACGCACTGCATTCCCTAAGGGAGCGCCCCACGTTTGAGCTCTGCTTCCAAAATCCGAAAATGGCAGAAATGGCCCCTCCTCCCATTCTAATTTTGCAAACCAATGCCAAAAACAATAACCAAATATATAAAGGACCAAAATAGAAGATTACCAAGATCGGGCATTACATTATGTAAACACTAAATTGATCTTGAGAGTTGTTGTCTCATCGTGTTATGTCTTTAAAAAAAATACATCTAGACTCACCATTATTTATATATCAGTGTACACATATAAAAGATATTAAAAGATATTGCATCATATTGGAACATCTTCTAAGAACTTATAGAGTTTATCATTATATATATATATATATATATATATATATATATATATATATATATATATATATATATATATATATATATATATATATATATATAGGCATGATCAATGGCAAACTCTATTGAATGAGCGAACCAACGAACTATCCATCATTGTTTTAACCACACAAAATTTCAATTCCAAATATGAATTGATTTCATTGCATTTGCAAGCATGAATGTGGTTTCTCAAGCAGTTACTTGAACTCAACATATCATATAGCTACAGTTATACCTCAAACTTTAAAGAATTCGATGAACACCCTGTTCGAAATTCGACCTAGAATGTCTGTGTATATGAAGTTATTGCACGTTCTGTAGTGTAATGTTTTGTAACAACATAAAAGGATCGAACAATCTTCTGATAAAAAATATCAAATTAAAGAAAACCCATAGCATTAAAAACTCTTATGCATTTCATTGATATATTGCTTATTATTATTTTTTTTCGTAGAAACCCAATTACTAAATCATTCTTGGGATACAGAGATCGCAGATTTATTAATTTGAAGTAAACTTTAAAAAAATATATAATGCATTTGATTAATGCATTGCTTTTTTTTTTCCTATTGCTATAATTTATGGAATAACCAATTTCATGTATAATGCATCTTTCCTGCATCCACGAACAAAAATAGTAGATTGGTAATTACCAACGAAAAAATGTAAGAATGAAATATTCAAATGAATGAAATGTTGAGTTTACCTTTGGTTCAAGGTTTCAAAAAGCATCGTGCACTCAAGGTTCTCTTGGTTATTGGTGATTGCATGTTAGTTGGTTTACATGTAATTTGCTTTCGTGGATGTCATTTTTTTTTATGTACTGTAGTTTTCTTTTAAAGAAAATGTGGCACCTTTTGTAAACTTTTGATTTATATCTTATTTAGATTATTCCTAATTCCTAACAGCGGGACATGGATTCCTGAGGCAATTTCACCATGGTAACAAAAAGTATGATAGTATCTACCAAAGTTGTAACGCCCCGATTCTCGAATACCAATTTATGGTCATAAATTCTCATGAATTCAAGATCTACTCGACGAGTTGGTTGCCTGACTCGTTGAGTAGCAGCGGGTTTGGGCCACGTGTTTAAGTAACAAACTCGCCGAGTCGGAAGAGTGACTCGACGAGTTGGAGCTGGAGGGTGAAACCCTAATTTTTGGGGTTTGGCACCCTATTTAAGGGATCATTAGCCTCTCTTAGTCCCTTTGCAGCCTCTTGGGAGTCCAGAAACCCTAATTCGTGTGAGTGTACTCCATTTGTGTGTTTTAAAGCTTTGGAAGGTGTATCCTTGTAAGAAGAACTTGAAGAGCAAGTGACTAGGAGCAAAGGACTTGTGGGGATCTGATATCTACCTCATATGGCATCTCTTGGAAGGTATCAAGTCGTTACCTTGACCTCATTTCATTCTAGATCTCATTGGTTAAAGTTTTGGGCTTTTCTAGCATATTGTGAAGCTATTGTGGGTATGAGCTCAGATCTGAAGTTGTAACTTCATATCTGAACTCTCATTGTTCTCTAAATCCATAAAGCTATCAGCTTGGGCAAGTATGAACCCCTCCTTAAGTGTAAAACCCCATTTCAAGCTTGATTCTGGCATTTTGAGTCATTAGAGCCTTGCATGCACGTAAAGTTTGCAACTTTATGTGATAAGCATGCCTTGGGAAGTTGGATCTGTAGTATGGAGCTTTAGCATGGCTTAAAAAGCATCTGTATGACTTTTGACGAGTTGAGGTCAACATGGACTGTTGACCTTGATAGTTGACTTTGACTTTGACCAAGGGTTGACCGTTTTGACTTTTGAGGATAATTGGTAAGCGGGTATTTATGAATTGGATCTTTGATGGTTATAGGTGTTGGAGTTTTGGGCAACGTTTCGGGAGCATGATTTCGTTGTTTAGTCCGGCATTGCAAGGTGAGTTATCCTCACTATATCAACAGGGTCTAAGGCACCAAGGCCGGCCTTCCTCGGATTATATACTTGTATTTGTTTGATGTGCTTATTGATCTGTTAGATCGGCGTCCTGGTAAATTAGGATGGTTTATGTTAGTGACCTGGTTTAGGTTTGTATCATGGTTAGGATTGTTGCTATGCTTTGTGATCTGATAGATCGGTTTGACTGTTATATATATATATGCATGCTAGTTTTATATGATATCTATGTGCACATGATTGTCATGGTTATAGGATGATGCTATGTTAGTGACCGGTTAGGTCTATTCCCGGTTATTGGGATTTTGCAATGATTAGTGATTTGTTAGATCGGTTTGACTGTTACATGATATGAGCTAGAGTATGATACTTATGTGCACATGTTTGTTTGGTTGGGGGTTGGGTTTAGGCGGTCCTGCTTTGTGCTGTAGGTCAACATACCCGGTGAGCAGTTCGATAGGCTGTAGGCCCTATGAGGCGGTCCGGTCATGCCAAAGGCTCGGGAGTGGTCCAGATAGGCTGTAGGCCCTGCGAGGCGGTCCAGTCAGGCTGAAGGCTCATTATGCATGTTGTTCTGTATTTTTTGATATGGTATGATTATGATTATGATGATGGTTATATGAGGTTGGTATTTTGGGGGTAACTCACTAAGCTTCCGGGCTTACAATTTCAGTTTATTGTTTCAGGTTCAACGGATGGTCGCGGGTAGGCGAAGGCGTGACCGTACACTTCCTCGATTAACGATTATGATTTCTGGGAACTTTGATGTATAAACTATTTTGAAAACAAATTGTAATAATTGAATGGTTTCAAATGATTTAAAAAGCTTTAAATTGGCTGGAATTTTATGGGTGTTACAAGTTGGTATCAGAGCCTGGGTTTGAGTGAATTGGAAGAACACTCGTGTGAATCCAGTCTCAAATCAAGGAAAGATTTTCCAAATGATTTTAAATGGTTTTCAAAATAAGTAAACGAGGATGTGAAGTTGACGATCAGCCGGAGGCAATAAGTAGACCCCAAAATACCATACGGTTATTTGATATTGTGATATGTTAGAATAGCATGCTAGTAATAGGCTAGAGATCTTCAGGAATTGCATGATAGAATTGTCTGAGTACATGATGCCTGTTAGCCTAGGGTTTTCCTTATATGAGATTGACATCATTACTGTAGTTACTTGTATATACGTCACAACTGTATATAATTAAGATCTTATAACGTGAGAATGTTTGATCTGGCCTTATAACGTGAGAATATTTGAAAGTCTATAGGGTCCAACGTTATGTATGGCTAGCATACACTAGTGCTGTAGGGGTTGGTGGAAGTTTCATGGATGGGTGGGTAGTGAGAGGCCGGGAGGCCAGTTATGAGATATTTAGAATTCCTCTAGGAGTGAGGATTTATCGCTCGCTATTTATATGTATATGGTAGGATGTTGTGGTGATACTTGAGACAAATATGGGTAGGTGTGGAAGGTAGTATGGGCCCGTACTACTGAAAGCACGGGACCCATACGTGTATCAAGGAAGTCACAACCCCTAGGGTTGGGTTAGGGAGTCGATTCCCAGTTATGGTATGGAATATTCGAGACGTCTTGAGACCAGATCCGTTTTAGGATCAGGAGCGGGCATCCATGATAGGCCAACATTTTCAGGGGATCGTGTTAGTGAGATCATCCTGGAGTAGGTGATCAAGATTGTCTGGGGGCAGTTTCCGGAGATTTCGGGTTTATTAACACTGCCATGGTTGAGTATTTTGACGAGCGTTGTGCAGCCATTGCCGAGACGGTTGTCGTGGTAGCTTAAACCACTGTAACGACGGAAAGGGAGAGGAGCTGGTCGAGCTTTCCAGTACCGGGACTTGTTATTGGTGCATATTCTGATGAGCAGAGGGCTGCAGTTATCTGGGATCAGGAGGATGATCCGTACTCGTTATATTTCTGCGGGTTGAGCGGGAGAGGCTAGCATGTGGGTATCTAGATTTGAGGCTCGGGGGTTTTGCTTGAGACAGGAATGTGCGACGCAGGGACACCGGAAGGGAGCGATGGTGATGTTCAGCTGGGGATTTGCTGGAAGTGGAATGGTTAGTTGATGGATTGGATTGCCGTTTTGTAGGGCAAGGATTGTGCCCTCTTAGTTTTTCGAGCTCGAAGGAGTGAGAAGGCTTGTGACCTAGGGGCAGGTTATCTTCCAGCTTGGGGTCAGTTGGTTGCAGAGGTTGGAAACATTATTTCAGCGCCAGTGAGCGCAGGTGGGTGGACGTGGCATAAGTAAGTGTGGAGTCTGATTTGCCTTGGTTCTCTTGCATCGGAAGGTAAGGATTGATTGTAAGATCTATTGCACTTTTGGGATTGTAGATTATGTCTTGGGAGTAGTTGTAGCCCGGTTTAGGGCAGAGGTTGTTTCAGCTGCTGCAGTTCAGCTGTGGACGTTTGAAATGGTAAGTGAGTCAGGGTGCGAACCCTGAAGAGACTGATTCTAGAGCTCGAGAGCGGGAAGTTTATTGGAGCACCTTTGGAAAAAGGGGTATTACATGGGAAGTCTGCGGATGGGGTTTCACAGGATGGTTATTCAGCATTGTCAGGACTCAATGGTCTTAGCAACCGTTCATGATTGACGGACGAAAACGCCAATGGAAGTGGTTCGTTTCCGAGGTATTAGTTGGAGCATTTACCTTGTGGTCTTCAGGACATAAGTGTGGGGTCGTTCAAGCAGTAGTGGCTAACGGTTTCATTGGGATTTAGGAAGTGTTCATCTGGTTCTTAGAAGTGTGTGATCATTGGAACTAACTAGTTGTGGAGCACTAGTGGGAAAGAGTTAGTTGTCATCGGATCGGTCGTTGGGAAGTGAGAAGGATTAAGAATCCTCCAATTTTCATGTATTAGGAAGGCTTAGTCAAATCTAAGTAGGGGAGTGTTACCCCGAGATGCAGAAGCGAGAGAGGTTTTGAAACAGGGATAAGTTTCATAACTCGATAGGGAGAATGGAGACCCTAGTGGCTGCTTGGTTTGATGGTTGTGTTGATTGGGGGTTCGGTAAAACTCCCCAACATAAGAAACACGTCTTCTGGGTGCTTGATAGCAAAAGTTGGGGAACCAGGTGGGAGTTCTAGTCAAGAATTGAGTACAGTTCGAGTATTCAGTCAAGGGCGTGCTTGACTTTGAGGGTTTTTGGATTGATAGATTGAGGGTTTTGTTAGCTTCCAGGGCTCAACACTGTATTCAACATGGGAGTGCGGGTTATTTAGCGTATGTGGTAGACACGCGGGTTAGGGAACACACCATAGATTTTCAAAAGGGTTGACGATCAACATGAGGCCTAGGGTTAGGTTGGGAATATAGTACACAGAGTAGATCCGGAGTTCGAAGCCCCAAGTGGGTGAGAACAGGATGCATGAGAGAGAGAGAGCATCATGAGGGGGTCCAGGAAGATGCTCAATGGTTTAGAGCGGTCCATATAGACTGAAGGCCAATGGGGCGTACCAGCCAGACCGAAGGCTCGAAGAACGGTCCAGACAGACTGAAGGACTGGTAGGGCGGTCCAATCATGTTGAAGACTTTGTATATGTTTGTAGATCTATGTTCAGGTATTGAGTAGGCTACTATGCTATATCAATCAGAAGGTATGTCCCAAAGTATTGAACATGTTGTTAGAGTAGGCTGAAGACTCCGGTGTATTTTTGGTTGATCGAAAGTCATTATTAGTGGTCGGACGGAGCTCAAAAGGGTCTTGGGGATCTCATTAGTTCGGAGTGTTTCCGTGTAACGTCCGTAGATCAGGGCTAGTCAATTTAGAGACGATAGGCGTCAAAAATGACTTTTTGATGGAAGATTATCTAGAAGGATTAATCTTAACCAAGTTGTAGTATATGTCACAAGGTTTCCGTGCATATGAAGAACGCCGAAATCCGAGTTATAACGAAGAAGTTATGACCTGTCGAAGTTTCGCGACAAAACCGGCACGACACAGCGCAACATAAAAAGTGAATTTACGTTAGAGCGGTATTTAGCCTTAGCAATCTAAATGAAAGTCGTAGAATACGTTAAACCGTGAGCGTGCATAAAAAGAACGTCCAAATCTGACTTCGTATGAGGAAGTTATGATTTATCGAAGTTTCGGCTTAGCGGTGTGCAGCCCGAAATACTCGATTTGAGATCGAGCAGTTTTTAGTCGAAACAATCTAAACGAGGATCGAAGGTCTCGTTGTTGGTATCGAAGCGATAAAAAGTTAGGCGAGAACGGACGTCAAACGAAGAAGTTATGAATTTATAACGAAGTTTTTCTATCGCGGCCTATTAAAAATAAATAATAAAAATAAACTCAAAATTAGCCGACGGAGTCTAAACGAAAGTTGTAGAGCGTAGTCTCACCTTCGCGTGGATATAAAGAACGTCGAAAATGGAGTTCGTATGAAGAAGATATGAATTTCCGAAGTTTATTAAATAAATTGTATTTAAATTAAATCTTTAATTCGGAGGCTTTATCCGAAGGAGTCACCGATCTGATCCGAGGTACGCCCCGCGTACACCGAAGGTGTCGACACTCGCAGCAAGTGGCTCGGATGACGCATGCAGTGATGATTTCGGAAGCAGTACGCCCCGCGTACTCCGAGGCTCCAGCCTCCTATAAATAGGATCCGAAGGCAGCCGATTCTTTTGTTCATTTTCTCTCTTCTCTCTCCCGTTTTGCATCGATTTGCGTGCCAGAAATACCCCGAAGCCCCGGTATTATTCTCGAGCCCCGAGGCAAGTCCCGAGATCCCAAAGACCCCGAGAAGTGCGGTTCCCGAGCCGAAGCTCTGCCCGCGAGAAGTTCGATTTTTGTGAAGATCTTCCAAATCTGCTGAGGATTACTACTTCTACAAGTCGTAGTATTGTCCGATCATCTTCTGATCAAGTGAGTGTATACTACCTTTCACAAACACGATAATAATACAAGTATGGTTTGAGTGTATTAAGTATATTGCTGTTTATACGAGTGAGTGTGCAGTTACTTTCTTCTAACACATAAATATTAAGTATTTTCTATAAAATATGTGCTATGTGTATGATATAAAGTTGTTTATATGTGTGGGTGTATAGTCCCTTTCATAAACACGGGTATAATACAAGTATTGTTTGAATGTATCACGTATATGTTTGGGAGAGTGTGTGGTTACTTTCTTCCAACACATAAATATGAAATATTTGTTATAAAATACGTGCTATGTGTTTATATATTGTTGTTTATTTGAGATGAGTATGGAATGAATGTTTTATATAGTTTTTAAATGAGTTAAACTGTATATGTATTCCATATCTACAAATATGTTGGGTAGAACATGGGTAGATGAGATAGTTGGTATGTGATAAAATGATGATGTATGTAAGATGATTAAGAATGATATTGGCTGATGCACCAATTAGAGAATGTCATGATGCTAGCAGACACGCTCAAGCATAGTATTGGTAGATGCACCAAAGAGAAAGTGACATAATACTAGTAGATGCACTTAAGTATAGTATTGGTAGATGAAACTAAAAGAGCATGCCATAATGCTAGCAGATGTGCTTGAGAATAATATTGGTAGATGCACCAAGTAGTGAATGTTGTGATCTTGGCAGATGCGCCAAATAGAGATTGTCATAACAATAGCAGATGCGCTTATAGGATAATCTTGGCAGATGCGCTTATAAGATAATGTCGGCAGATGCGCCTAAAAGAGAATGTCATAAACCTGGAAGTCGCGCCTCATAGTGTATGACGTAATCCTGGTAGAGGCACTTAAAGGATAATGTTGGCAGATGCGCCTTATGTAGCAATGGAAGTTTGTGTAAATTCCTTAGGTCAATCCTTAGGAATGAAGGAATGATGAGTAGTTGAATTCCTAGGGTAAAATCCTAAGAAACATAATAGGGATGAGTAATTGAGTTGATTGTTTGATGGTTGAATATAATAATTGTATTATTGTGGGTTGAAAACCCTATATGCTCACCAGGCTCCCAAGCCTGACCCACTCAGTTTTCTTTGCATTACAAGTAATGGCACAAGAGTATAAGTTGGTGAACTTGACGAGAGATTTTAGATTATAGGCCAGTAGTTATGAATAACTGTTGTAAGGTCTATTTATTATTGTTTATGCTTTTGGTCTGTATCGGAACATGACATCCCGAGGTTTTATTATTTAATGAAAATACATTCTCTTTGAGAAACGTTTTGATAAATGGTTATCATATTTTATTTTGGGAACAAATTCCGCAACCGTTTTCTTTAAACGATCACTCTGATTTATAAAACAAAGCATAAACAAATCGGTCTTTTCTGGCCGTGAAAATGGGGATGTCACACTCCGAGGTTTCATCTTCTGGGATCGGGTAGTACTCCAGTGGGGACTGAAAGTGGATCCGTATGGGTATTCGACAGTTTTGGGAAGGTTTGGGATTAGTATATCCTGTCATTCAGGTTCTGGGAACCGGGTTAGATCTTTTTCATGATCGTCTATGGCACTTGGATAGGGTTGAGGCGGTCCTGCTCTATGTAGTAGGCCAAGATACCCGGTGTGGGCCGACTGTAAGTTGTAGGAATGGAGGCTCAAAGGGAGCGGTAGGGTTGAGGCGGTAGGCCAACAAACCCTGAGAATTTCAGCTCGATGGTTGAATTGATTAGACATGATTGGTATTCCAACCAAAAGAGGTGATATGGGTTAGATATGAGTGTCGTACCGGTTGACCGGTAGTGGTAGGTATGTTGATGATTGTTTTAGTTATTGTGATGTGTCTTGGGTTGGTTTCATCCGTGATAGAGCCATAGCGTGTCTGAAGTAAGGAGAAGATGGGTCATTAAAGACCAGGTAGGATGTGAGGCTGACGTGGGTCATGTAACGTTCATTATGTTGGCAGGAGTTGGTGGCAGGGCGTGGAAGCAGGTCTAGCAAGTCGATTTCTTTTCGAGAAGGTGCGTGGGACTGCTGTTGTGTGTGTGTTTTGGTTCAGTAATCGGTGAGGTGTCCGAAGTTTGGGTTATGGGCATACAAGTTAGGACCAAGGAGGTTTCAACTTTGCTTGAGAAACATCATATGGTAGCAGGAAGAGTTGAAGTGGGTTTTATGACTCGGGATTCATGTGTGGTAGTAGTTTTTGTATCGTTATGTTGTTCGTTGATGAGAGGAGCATCAATTAGGCCCTTCGAGTGGTGGAGGAAAGTGGATATCTGCATGGTCGGAGTGTTGGGCAACCGAAGTGACGACAATAGTGTCGATCGACCATCGGGAGAAATCCAGTCATGAGTTGAGGGCCGGGGAAGGCATACCAGACTCATGATGTGGGCTCAGAGGCAATCCAGACCTATACAAAGGACATGTAAGGGTATTCTAGTTATAGGTTGTGGGCACAGAGATTGTGTTGGTTATGTCTGTTGTAGGAGCGTGTTCGAGTTGGATGTATTGTTGAAGATACGGGGGAGTTGCACTCGGTTGTGATGAATCTGAGGATAGTGGATGAGATGCATGGATAGATCATTGGATCTCCGGTTATGAGTAGACCCGAGTTATGTTCTTGGAGGTTTTCCAATCTAGGGTATTCCGTCCTGAGGACGACCGAACCCTATAATGGACTGGATATGATATGTTTGGTATTCCAGCCCGAGGCTGTTTGGGCCAGGCATGAGTGTTCGTATTCATTAGTGGATCCATTATGTATGATATTCTGAAAACTGAGGGATGCATTATCATGTCAACGAAGAGTGTTCGCTTCAGGAAAAAAGGAAAGTTGGGTTTATGATACTTTGGACCATCAGGATTTTGTCAAGTTGGCAAGGTGGCATGAAGGATAGACCTTATGAAAAGGTTCAATTGAGATTCACATCACCTTTCATGATTTGCACTTGCGAAAGTGCGTCATGGATCAGGAGGCGGTAGTATCGTTGGATGGCATTCAGGTAGGTGAGCACCTAGATTTTGTGGAGAGGCATGTGGCCATTCAAGAGAGAAGGGTGAAGGTTCTGCAGGGCAAGGAGGTACCTTTGGTGAGGGTACAGTGGGAGCACTAGAGAGGGTCCGAGTGGGCGTGGGAGTCAGAGGTAGAGTGCGGGAGCACGATCCGAGGATGTTCACCGCAACAAACTTCGAGGACGACGTCTAGTTCAAGTGGGGAGAATTGTAACGCCCCGATTCTCAAATACCAATTTATGATCATAAATTCTCGTGAATTCAAGATCTACTCGACGAGTTGGTTGCCTGACTCGTCGAGTAGCAGCGGGTTTGGGCCACGTGTTTAAGTGACCAACTCGCCGAGTCGGAATAGTGACTCGACGAGTTGGAGATGGAGGGTGAAACCCTAATTTCTGGGTTTTGGCACCCTATTTAAGGGATCATTAGCCTCCCTTAGTCCCTTTGCAGCATGTAGGGAGTCTAGAAACCCTAATTCGTGTGAGTATGCTCCATTTGTGTGTTTTAAAGCTTTGGAAGGTGTATCCTTGTAAGAAGAACTTGAAGAGCAAGTGACTAGGAGCAAAGGACTTGTAGGGATCTGATATCTACCTCAGATGGCATCTCTTAGAAGGTATCAAGTCGTTACCTTGACCTCATTTCGTTCTAGATCTCATTGGTTAAAGTTTTGGGCTTTTCTAGCATATTGTGAAGCTATTGTGGGTATGAGCTCAGATCTGAAGTTGTAACTTCAGATCTGAACTCTCCTTGGTCTCTAAGTCCATAAAGTTATCAGATTGGGCAAGTATGAACCCCTCCTTAAGTGTAAAACCCCATTTCAAGCTTGATTTTGGCATTTTGAGTCATTAGAGCCTTGCATGTACGTAAAGTTTGCAAGTTTACATGATAAGCATGCCTTGGGAAGTTGGATCTATAGTATGGAGCCTTAACATGGCTTAAAAAGCATATGTATGGATGAAGGACTCAAGGGACTCGGCGAGTCGCATGGTAGACTCGGCGAGTATGACATCCCCATTTTCACGACCAGAAAAGACCGATTTTGTTTATGTTTTATAAAAATCAGAGTACCTCTTTTAATAAAAATGTTGCGGAATTTGTTCACAGTAAAACATGATAAATACGTTATCAAAGAATTTCTGAAGAAAAGTATTTTTTATTCATTTTAAAACATTTGGGATGTCATCGTCAATATAGAAACATAAGCATAAACAGAACTTACATTCATTATCACTAGTGATCCTTAATCTCTTAGTGTAATGTGACTTCATATCAACACCTGTGATATAAATAAACTGAGTGGGTCAGGTTGGGAAACCTAGTGAGTACATAGGGTTTTCAACCCACAATAATATAATTATTATGTTTAAACAATCAAGCAATCAACCCAATTACCCATCCCCATTATCTTCTTTATTCTTAAGGATCTACCCTAAGAATCAACTATTTCTCGTTTATTCATTCCTAAGGATTATCCTAATGAATAGGTACGAATTCCATCGTTGTCGATGACACATCTGTCAAACACAGCTGCTAGTTTTGTCACTTAGGCGTAGCTGCCAAAATTGTGACATTCTCTACGAGGCGCATCTGTCGGTATTGTCCTTTAGGCGCAACTGTCAGGGTTATCTCATTTATCGACAATATCGTTTTCGAGAATCCACTCGCAATATATGTTAATGGGGTTTTAGAGTACACCGGTGAACACATCGTTCACAACACCTACTGGTTGCGAGCCTGCTAGTGTTCCACTGGACTGTCTAGAATAGTGTGTGGTTGTCATTCATACTCTGCTAGATAACGGGGCCATCATTTGGGAACAAGGCTTCTCACATCGTCCACCTCTCACCCTTACCTCATGGTCTATATCACCTCTCAACTCATCATCCAACTCATATTTCATCTACCGATGTTTTACCCAACATATTATGTAGATATAAATAAGTATACAATTTAAATCATATAAAACTTATATAAAATCGTTCATCCAGCATAGATAACAATTATACAGATAATATGCACACATAGCACATAGTTTATGTAAAATACTTCATATCTATGTGTAAGATGAAAGGGACCATGCACTCACTTGAAAAGACGGTGATTCCGAACTCAGACAACGCTTTGCTTTTAAAAATAATTTCCTTCGACAAAACCTAGTATTATTACCACTAGAGTTTAGTCTATTATTCGCCGAGACTAATTAATAGTCTAGCTATTATTACTATTATATAAGCGTTAAACAATACTTATATAACCCATAATAATAGCCCAACTACTTATTATAAGTTCCTAATAATGTTACTGTAATTAAATAAAAGCTATATTAAAAATAGCGTAGGCGTAACTCGCTTATAGCGGGTTTTATAAAAAACCGGGCTTTGCTTGGAACAACGTTCCTGAGCCGAAAAGCTCTTCTTTTCAAAGCTGTCGAGAACTCCAGGGCTTCCGCCTCGTGCTAGGGAGGTTCCCTAGGCTTTTAGGGGGGTTTCGGGGCTAGAGAGAGGTTTTAGAGAGAGAGTAAAGAGAAGAAAGAATGGAAAAGGTGTGAAGAAAATGAAGGTGGGAGAGGTTCTATTTATAGGGTGAAAATGGTTGAACTTGGTGCCACATGTCACCATCTAGTGGCAAGACTTGGAGAGAAAGTAATGACCAAGATTGTGTCACATCACCCATTTTCGCACAGCACACTTCCGACTTCTAAAAACCGTAACTTTGACATACGACCTCCATTTTCAACGTTCTTTATATCCACGCGTAGGTAAAAATAAGATCTACAACTTTCATTTTGACTCCGTCGGCTAATTCTCGACCAGTCTTAAATTTAACAGTACGAGGAGATTATACTGTTAAATGTTCGCGTAAAATTCATAACTTCTACATACGGACTCTGTTTTCGTCTATCTTTTTACCATTCAGTTCCTATTAATGAGATCTTCGATTCTCATTTAGGTTACATAGGCCAAAAACCGCTCGATCTAAAATTCGAGTTTCGGGTTGTGCATTGCTAAGCCAAATCTTAGAAAATTCATAACTTCCTCATACGAAGTCTGATTTGGGCGTTCTTTTTTTGTATGTTCTTGGTTTAATGTATACTAAAAATTTTGTTTATATTTCTAAGGCTAAAAAGTCCTCCATCGTAAATTTACTATTTACGTCTCCCGGTGTCGTGCCGGTTTTGCCGTAAAACTTCGACGGACCATAACTTCTTTGTTATAACTCGGATTTCAGCATTCTTTATATGTACGGAACCCTTAATACATATTCTAAAACTTGGTTAACATTATTTATTCTAAGTGAGCTTTTGTCAAAAAGTTGTTTTCGACCCCTACTTTTTCTAAATTGACTAGCTCGGGTCTACGGGCGTTACAGCGAGTCACATGAAAATGGTCATGAACTTGACGAGTTGGATGAACAACTCGGCGAGACCGATGAAGATTACCTTGGGCTCGACGAGTTGCATGGTGACTCGGCGAGTTGGCAAGTTATGTAAGGAACTCGACGAGTAGTTGGGGGTACTTGACGAGTTAAGGTCAACATGGACTGTTGACCTTGATAGTTGACTTTGACTTTGACCAAGGGTTGACCATTTTTGACGTTTGAGGATAATTGGTAAGCGAGTATTTATGAATTGGATCTTTGATGGTTATAGGTGTTGGAGTTTGGGGCAGTGTTTCGGGAGCGTGATTTCGTGGTTCAGTCTGGCATTGCAAGGTGAGTTATCCTCACTATATTAACAAGGTTGAAGGCACCAAGGCCGACCCTTCCTCGGATTGTATACTTGTATTTGTTTGATGTGCTTATTGATCTGTTAGATCGGTGTCCTGTTAAATTTGGACGGTTTATGTTAGTGACCTGGTTTAGGTCTGTATCATGGTTAGGATTGTTGCTATGCTTTATGATCTGTTAGATCGGTTTGACTGTTATATATATGCATGCTAGTGTTATATGATATCTATGTGCACATGATTGTCATGATTATAGGATGATGCTATGTTAGTGACCGGTTAGGTACGTATCTCGGTTTATTGGGAGTTTGCAATGATTAGTGATTTGTTAGATCGGTTTGACTGTTACATGATATGAGCTAGAGTATGATACTTATGTGCACATGTTTGTTTGGTTGGGGGCTGGGTTTAGGCGGTCCTGCTTTGTGTTGTAGGCCAACATACCCGGTGAGCGGTTCATATAGGCTGTAGGCCCTGCGAGGCGGTCCAGTCATGCCAAAGGCTCGGGAGCGGTCCAGATAGGTTGTAGGCCCTACGAGGCGGTCCAATCAGGTTGAAGGTTCATTATGCATGTTGTTCTGCATTTATTGATATGGTATGATTATGATTATGATGATGGTTATATGTGGTTGGTATTTTGGGGGTAACTCACTAAGCTTTCGGGTTTACAGTTTCAGGTTCAGCGGATGGTCGCGGGTAGGCGAAGGCGTGACCGTACACTTCCTCGATTGACGATTATGATTTCTCGAAACTCTAATGTATAAACTATTTTGAAAAAAAATTGTAATAATTGAATGGTTTCAAATGATTTAAAAGGTTTTAAATTGGCTGGAATTTTATGGGTGTTACAAAAGTACTTTCCTTTCACAGTGATATCCTAAAACTATAGGAGCCGGATTTGTCATTTTCTATATGTTGTGTAGGCATTTTGTTCATGCTTGGTAGTTTTCTACGAGAAACTTTTGGTATCTTTTGTATTTGTGTATTTTGTAGATAGTTATAACCATTCATAGCTTTACTTACACCTAGTAGATTTTATGTAAGCATATGTTTTAAAAAAAATTATATGAGTATCCTGAAAGTACATATGTATATGTTTTTATAAACATTTATATGCATATACATATGCGTATGTTTTTTTAAATGAGAATACATACAAAATAATATGAATATGCACACATAATGCATTTTTTTAAACTTCCTTTTTTAAAATATTAATTTAGAAATATAAGGAATATCTTTGCAGGTTTGAAAACAAAATTAAAGAAAATAAAAAAAAATGAATTTATAAAACATATTCATATTATGCATATTTTTTAAAAACATTTTTAATGTTTGAATATGCATAAGAATAAGCATATGCATATACATATGAATTAATATATGTATATGCATATAAATATGCAGATGTATATGCTTATCTATATACATATGTATATGCATATAAATGTTTGTGTGTATATATATATATATATATATATATATGTAGTAGATTTATTTGATATCTCATATATATATATATATATGTGTGTATATATATATATATATATATATATATATATATATATGTGTGTGTGTGTGTGTGTATCCATCTGCATACCCATATGTACTTATACATGTCCATATACATATGCATATATGTATATATAGAAAGTAGATTTGTATAACATGCATATGTATATGAATAACTATATGCATATTCATAAGTATATGCGTATGCATATGAATATGAATAGGTATATGCATTTGCATATATATCTTCATATGCATAAAAATAAGTATATTCATATGCGTATGAATAAGTATATGACATATACATATTTATAAGTATATGTCATATGCATATAAATAACTATATGTGTATTCATAAGTATATACATATGCATATGAATAAGTATATGCATATCCATATACATATGCATAAGAATAAGTACATGTATATACATATGCATAAGAATAAGTGTATGCATAAGCCAATTAAATACATATCTTTATGCATATGCATAAGAATATGTATATGACATATGCACATTCATATGCATATGCATAATATGGCATATTCATATGCATAATAATAAGTATATGACATATGCATATTCATAAGTATATGCATATGCATATGCATATGAATACCGATATTCATATTCATAAGTGTATGCATATGCATATGAATAAGTATATGCATATGCATAAAAATAAGTATATGAAATATATTTATTCTTATGAAAATAAAGAAAGTCAAGCCTCAGAGTTAGGAACATGTTGTAGAGCTTCATATACCATTTCAATCTTTGAAATAATTTTAGTATATATTAATTATAAAATAAAACACGATTTTAATTATGCTGAAAGAATTTATTAATCTTAAAAATAAGAAAATGAACTTCATACAAAAAGTTAATGAAATTTTTTTTTTCAAATTATACCAAAATACAAAAAATGATTCCTTTTATGATTTGATAAAAACAAAATTGTTTATAAACGTAATATAGTAAAGAGAAAAAGCATACAATATAATCAAGTATGGTTGTTTACTGATGCTCAGGAGGAAGGTGGCAGGAAGATAGCCTGATAAGTTGTTACTGTCAAGAAGACTGCAACATTTCATCCATGTCAGCAAATGCTAATGCACTCAAAACTCAAGTAACTCAAGTCAACACTTGTCTCCTACAATTAACAGCAGGAAAAAAACAAATTAACTTACCAGATACAAAAATTTATAGAGCTCCATATTGGGTCATCATATTAAACTAACTCAAGATCCAAAGTGGTATTGAAAACTGTTGGCCTTTTACCATTTTCAAAATATTGGAAAAGGAAAATATTATATTGCAATTGTGCATTTGTTTTAGAAAAAGAAAAAAAAAACGTAAAAATTACCTTTTCGTCAGCTGCAAGAAGAAAGTCAGCAAGAATATAGGCATATCCGACACAGTGGGTGCCAATTAGGCTTTACAAGCTTTGCATTGTGTCATAAATCGCCATCCTTGGAATGAGTTGCAAAAAGCTGGAAAGTCAAACTCAAAGCATATTAACATTATAAATTATAAAACCCAATTACAATGAGGAAAAAAAACTCACGTCTCCACCAGGGCCATTGATGTATATATACATTATTTTGGAATTGTCAAACATGAGATACATCAACAGTGTTAACAATCCAACACAATAATTCTTCCACAAATCGCATGAACTGAAATTCTTCCACAAATCATCAATGTATCTTTGGGCATCAACGGTGTCAATTTTTTTTGTTAAATATAGTGGTGTTGATTATGATGACATGTGCGGAATATGAAAGATCTAGTGAATCATCATGTAAAATCAAGAACACAAGGAGTAAATAAATATTTGTAAGCTCATATTAGATCTAGAAAGAATATACAAATGAGTTTTTACAAAGTTTCTCTCTCTAGTCTAACACTCCAAATGGCATCTTACATAGAATGAGTGTCACTCACTTCCTTATAAAGGAAATGCAACTCATTACACATACAAGTGGGTAAAGCCTCATCCAAGTGTGACTTTGCACCCTAACATTCTCTCCCTCAAAGTTAGGATTGGATGCTCCGGCTTTAGTCTCCAATGAGCTAGCGTGATCAAGACCAAAACTCCCCCTCGAATTAACACCGGTCTTCAAATCCGCAAACGAATATCCGAGAAACTCGCTTCAAATACCCATCATGCTCCCCCTAATTATAATCAAAAAATGATTATAAAAACCATTAAAGGTGAGAAGCACCCGAGGAAAGAACAATACAATACCCCCTTGACGTGTACCAAAAATGAATCATCAAAAATCTTGCACGGAAAAATAATCACGAAAAAGCGTCAAAAAATTTCCAATTTGAGAATTTTTTTGACTTTTTGGATGAAAGTTGCAAGATTTTTCAAAAACCGGGTAAAATTGTCATTTTCTGAATTCTGTAAGGACCTGTTGCGCCAAAAACAGCCAAATATGCGAAACTCTAGCCCATTTGCAAAACTGGACATAAAGCGTAAATTCACACAAACTACAGGGGCTAAAACTAAAAATTCTTCATTTTCTTAGAAAATAAGTCCAATTTCGAAGTTGGGTATTTGTTGCCAACATTTCGAAACTGCATAGACTCATTTCGAAAATTCTGTACTTTCTTCAAACTTTCGAAACTTAGATCCAAATTTCGAATGTGTGCATAAGATGTTAATTTTCGAAATTATAAGGATCATTTGCGAAACTTCCATGCTTTCCTTAAACTTTCGAGACCGGGCTAATTTTGCCACTTCGTTAAATGTTGTGGGACAAGATTGGAAACTTGTAGTTATCCTTCTTCTTCACTTCGTTAATCAAAGAACGAAGTATCAACAGGCTTCGCAACATTTACCATCTGAATATTCCTTAGTCAACATTAATTCCCAAATCTTTGTTTTTTAAAATAAGGACTCCACATTCGAAATCAATGGAACAAGGCTTCGTTGCTTCTGTTCATTTGCCAGGCTTCGTTATCAAGCCTTAAGCACAGTAAACCAACATACACCTTCCAAGTCACGACCCCTTTCGTTATTAACCAAGCAACAAAATCTGCCTTCGCTTTTAATCATACAAACACCAGTAACGAACTCAACATTTACTTCTCGTGAACGAAGGTATCGCACATCAACAACTCTAAATCATCAATATGAGTTAACTAATAAATCTTAACCATCACTTCGTTCTTCCCAAGTCGATTTCTATTCAATTAAGTACCCAAGATTTCGTTAACAAAACATCAATTGAACTAACCTTCGCTACTCGACACAAGATCAACAATCAATCATCACTCTGTTGACCGTTTCGATTTGTCCTTCTTCCCAGAACAACGAAATCAATTTCTCAGTCGGTCAATTGATGAATAAATTTTCGTTAACAAACCATCGATCAATAAATTTTCGACTCCAACCATTCGAAATTAAAAATAAACTAAAACTCATAGATTAGTCGTTGATTTTCGTTCCAACGTAAACACCAACCACCGAACCTTATTTCAACACAGGTTTGTCCTTCGCTAGTAAACCGAGTTCATCGACACCTGACTTTCAAAATCAATCAAGTCTCTGGTTTCGAAATTAAGTCATCAACCACAATCGATATCAACATTCAATCTCCAAATCCTGTTTAACTTTCAATTTCTGTTCATTTATCAAGAACAGGAATTCTGACTTTGAGTTTGACTTTTCAATTTCAACTATCAACAATCACCAAATCGAATTCAGGAATTGAGTCCACTCAAAAACGAAATCAACATTTCGATGATCACTGTCTATGTGATTGTATGACTCAAAGACAAACTTCAATCAACAATGCTTGGAAGCTCACAAAACAGATAAGAACAACACAAATAAGAACGAAACAAAGACAAAACCATTTGACCCTCAAATGAGTCACATATGCGATATTACAATAGCAATTAGTCGAGGATGAATTCGACTTCAAGTAAGGAATTTTCGATTTCTAATCATCAAGAACGGATGTTGAAATTCCAATTTTGACTTCTAGTCACCGATTCTGATTTTAAGAACAAATGAAGTGATTTGTTATGATATTGGGCTAAAAAAAATGAATAGTGAGTTTTCACTTGATTTGGGCTCACAAATCGAATGACATAAGAATAATCAGAAACTTTAGGCTCAAATCTTGGATTTAAAAAAAAAAAATAGAATATGATTTTGATTTTATGACGTGATTTAAAAAAAATAATTGGATCTTCAAAGGGGATTGAAACGAATTCGATCCAATTGGGTCAAAACGATCAAATATTAAAAAAGAAAAGCACGAATCTAAATCATGAATATTTTGGAATCAATTTGAGAATTTGAGATACATTTTTGACGAATCGAGATCCATTTGCAACAAACGAATCAAATTTGGAAGATCTTGGTTCTTTTGTCGGAATGAGAAAATCTCCGATTTGAACATTGTACCACCCACGATGCGTGTTGTACAACTCGTTCTTCGTGTTCTTCAATGATTCAAGAACATCTTCAAAAGAACCACCAACACATTTGGGTTTTGACTTCAAATTTAATGCAATCTTTGGAGATTGTTGCTTTGGAACCCAAATTTTCTTAACGAATTTAGATTTCACAACAACATTTGACAATTTTGTCTTAAATTCCGTTTAATCTTCTTCTTTTTCTTTCTCATCTTTTTGCATCTTGAAGACTTGATTTCATGAGCAAACCCACTTTCCACAACTTGAACATTTTGAGTTTGAATCAAATCTTTTGGAGTTTGATACTTGTAAATTTCTTGAATCATCGGCTTCCGATAAGGAATCATTCCTTCAAACGAATCACAACAACACAAAATATCATCGGTTTGAACTCCAATCGAGCGAAAAAACTTTTTCATCATGAGAATCAACTTGAACTCCTTTTTCTTGAACATCAAGAAAATCACATTGAACTCCATTGTCAAGAACTTCAATAAACTTAAGAGCACGAAGATCATTTGGGTCTTCAATAAGAGAAACATATTTCTTATTGAACAAATATTTTTCTTCTCCATTCTTATCAATACTACGAGTTGATATGGACTATGTAATATCAACCAACCATTTGATCTCACAAAGTGGTTGAAAAATCAAGCTTCAATGATCATCATTTAATCCTCCATAAGAAACCATAGTTTCTCAATATATCAACTTGTTTAACACCAACCCATAATATTGATCTTTATTGACTTTGTATTTGATATCTTCAACGATCACAATCCAAGCATTGTAAGGTAAATTCACCATGATCACAATAACTTAAAGATTTCTAGAGAGAGAAAGTGATTTCGGATGGGTTTTCTAGAGAGAGAAAGCTAAAATCACTTGAATTCTAGTGAAGAAAATCGAATTTTGAATAGAATCAAAGATGAATTCGATTTCTAGAATCCAAAAACTCTCTAAATCATGAAGATCAAAGAACAAAAATTGAATCACCAAATCAAGATCGCCATCAAGGATCAATTCTTGATCCAATCAAGAACACCCGCTCTGATACCAATTGTAGTGGTGTTGATTATGATGACATGTGTGGAAGATGAAAGAACTAGTGAATCATCATGTAAAATCAAGAACACAAAGAGTAAATAAATCTTTGTAAGCTCATATTAGATCTAGAAAGAATATACAAATGAGTTTGTACAAAGTTTCTCTCTCTAGTCTTACACTCCAAATGGTTCCTTACATAAAATGAGTGTCACTCACTTCCTTATAAAGGAAAGGCAACTCATTACACATAGAAGTAGGTAAAGCCTCATCCAAGCGTGACTTTGCACCCTAACATTAACATTCTAAATTCTTCCACAAATCGCCAATGTTTCTTCAGGCATCAACACTGTTAATAATCCAACAAAAAATTTCATGGTGTACATGAGATCCAACAATTAACAATTAATCAAGTATCAGAGATCATGTCTTTAAGACATCAAATAAATCTGAGTTGTTGTAAATAATAAGTTGAGTGATGATATTTATGTGTACCTGACAATTGCCGATAGAGGGGTTATGTCTAGCATAAGTAATGAGTAAACGTCTCAAAGCATTTCTCCAATCATCATCCAAGGCAGGATGACCTAGAAATGTTCGAGGCAAATCATGCATATGAAAAAGTACATTTGAATTAGGAAATAGGAGTACCAATAAAATTAATGTAATTATAATCTAAGAATTCAGATTAATTACAATTTTACACAATCACATTCTCAATCTATCATTTCCATTTCTCAAGTATGCATACACTTGATGCTTTAATTGCACTGTTTTGTAATAAATTCTGATTTTCTATATTGTTATCCTTCTTTGTATCAGGCGTCCAATGTTTTAATGGTTTAACGATGGTGAGTGTTCAGATATCAAACATATAGAAGTTGTATTTTTTTTTGTTTTTTGTTTTGATACTGAAATGGTTTTGTGAAAAAACCGAGTTTTTTTCATAACAAAATTGGTTTGGTTCAGGTTTTTCAAATAAAAACCAAGAAAAAACGGTTTCGGTTTTTTATAAAAACTTATTCCTAACCGGCGTTTCAGTTTTAACCTAAATGGTTTTCAAAAAAAAGCAGTCTTTTTTTTAAGTTTAACAAAGCAGTTCCTAATTTGCACGTCTAATCTGACTTGCAAGGTTAAACTTATATATGTATATTCTATAATGTATTGAGGTATTAAACTGAAACCAAACTTTATATTTGTATATTTAAGTTCAAACTTTTTCAAAAAGATTTTGTCTTAAATTTTGTTTTTTTTTTCAAGTTTTACTTTTATATTTAGTTACCGTAAGCATAATTAAAATAGGTTTCTCTTTTTTAAATGGCATTAATGTGACATCCCCTAATTTCTCGGTCAGAAAAGACCGATTTAATTTATGCTTTTTAAAATAAAACCAGAGAAATGTTTTTAAAAGATGTTGCAGAATTGGTCCCCAAACAACAAATGATAAAAGTTTATCAAAATCCTTGATTAAGAAGGTATATATTTTCCATATATATCAAAACATCGGGATTTCATGTTCCGATACAGATCAAAAGCATAAACAAGACATTATATGCCTTTCAACAGTTATTTACAACTACTGGCCTATAATCCAAAAATCTCTCGTCGTCCTCCGACTATGCTCGGGGTCCACTACCTGTAATCATAAAACTGAGTGGGTCAGGCTTGGGAGCCTGGTGAGCATATAGGGTTTTCAACCCACAATAATAATATACTTATTAAGTTCACCAATCAACAATAACCCTGATTACCCATTCCCGTTGTCCTCACTTTACGTCCCTAAACACCTATCACAAGGGACCTAGCCTAAGGATTATCATCGGGATGGACACCATTGCTAAGGGGTTTCCTCAGCCATACATGTCCTTAAGGAAACCATGAGGGGGATGGAGTATGCCAATGAACATTTAATTCATCAACACCTACAAGTTGCGAACCTGCTAGTGTTCCACTGGACTATCTAGAAAGTCTGTGGTCGTCATCTATACTCTGCTAGATGACTACAACAACAACAACATAGAGGCCTCTAACAATTTTAAAACACATCAACTATTTCATCTACCCATATTCTACCCAACATATTTTGTAGATAAAAAACATATATACAGTTTAAAACTTGTATAAAACATCAATTCAACAGTCACCTTGAATAAACAATTAGCATATTTACACATAACACGTATTTCAAGGTAAATACTTCATATCTATGTGTAAATTGAAAGTAACTACACACTCACGTATTTTGGTGAAAATCGGGCAGCAATTCGTTTCCTAAAACGATCGTTTCTAATAAAACCGGGAGTTTTATTGAGAAACCGGGCTCTGCAAAAGTCGGGCTTCGAAACTGAAAAGATAAATTTTCCGGGCTTCTCGGGCACTTCGTGGAGTATTTCGGGCTTTACAATCGATACCGAGGCTTTGCGGGATGTTAAGATGAAAGAATATGGGTTTAGGGTTAAATATGGCAAAATTCCAAAATTACCCGGGAAGTCTCGCACCCTTCTATTTATAGGGGCGAGGCTTCTGATCCAAGGGCTGAGAAGCATCTGATCCGACGGCTGAGAGGGTTCGCAGGCGAAGGCTCGCACGAGGCTGCGCATGGCTCGCACATGGGTCGCACCTGTGAGGGCTCGCTGGCAGCTTCTAACTGGACCAGAGTCTATTGGTGCACCTGCGAGGTTCGGAACACGTGGCAGGCATTGCGAGGCCCGGACGGAGAGCTGGCTGCTTCGGATTGGGCCTCCTCCTCGGTCGAATCAGGATCCGACACGTGGCTTCGCATGACTCAGCAGCTTCGGTAACTCAACAGCCTGGTGACTCAGCAGGACACGTGGCGCATGCGAGGCGAGGGTGACGTGGCAAAGTGTGACTATGCGGATTTTCTCGATTTTCGCGCCAAAACTTCTAAAATCCATAATTTTCGCATACAAGCTCCGTTTTTGACGTTCTTTATATGCACGCGTAGCTAAAATTACGCTCTACAACTTCCGTTTAGACTTCGCCTGCTAATTTTGAATTTAAATTTTATATTATTATTTTTAACAAACCGGGACAGGAAATCCGTTAAAAATTCATAACTTCTTCATCCGACGTCCGTTTTCGTCAGACTTTTTACCGTTGTGCTCCTAATGACGAGACTTTCAATTCTCGTTTAGGTTGTGTCGGCTAAAAATTGCTCGATCTAAAATTCGAGTTTTTAGCTGTCTACTGCTAAGCTGAAACTTCGAAAAATCATAACTTCCTCATACGAAGTCAGATTTGGGCGTTCTTTTTATCGAACTTCTCGGTTTAACGAATACTACGACTTTCGTTTAGATTACTAAGGTATTCTTTATATCCCTGAAATCCTTGTTTTGACCACTACAACTTTATGTAAAGATATCGGGCTTATCTTACACTTTAATTTCGACGCTTATTTTTATTCTTAATTAATTAAGCCCTAATAATTAAGCATAAAACACATAATTCACATAATATTCACATAATTCCTTTTCATTTCTTCAAAATGAGTTACAAAGGTTAACCTAGACTATCAACTCAATATAAATGCCTAGGCTAGAAACATGAGTGTTACAATTAAAACGCCATATATTTCAAAGAAAAACCACATAAGTTTATTTGCTACCCAAAAACAATGGCAAAAGGAACCACTAAAAACAAGGGAAGTGAAATGTTGGCAACTGACCTTAAATAGAGTAGTAATCATGTATGATACATGTTGCCTCTTCTCCATCCCAGGCTATATATTTGGCAAGATTTGAATTACACGAACAATATAAAAAAAACACATGTATGATGTTTCAGAGATCTTTCATATGTGTATTGTAACAGCCCAATTTTTACGTCCAAAAATTTCAATTTTTAGATATAAAGATTCAGAAAACATTTATAAGAAAACATCACCATGTCATATCGTTTCATAAAACCATAAACACATGTCTGAAAATCATATCATAAAGGTAGTAACAATGTCATAGTACAATCCCAAGACATCTCATAGTGCGGAATCCAAATATGTGTATGATGTGCAGCTACCACGCTGGCTCCTGCCCCTTCGCTGAAGAGGTACTTGAAACACAACTGAAAACTGTAAGCACGAAGCTTAGTGAGTTTCCCCATCGTACGACATATCATATAATCACATAGTATACATATTGACAGACAATTCTGGGGTGCCCGACCTACCCGGTACGACCATTCTGGGGTGCCGACCTACCTGGTATGGCCATTCTGGGGTGCCGACCTACCCGTGTCAAGCCATTCTGGGGTGCCTACCTTGTAACATCCCCATTTTCACGGTCAGAAAAGACCGATTTTGTTTATGCTTTATAAAAATCAGAGTACCTCTTCCAATAAAAATGTTGCGGAATTTGTTCCCAGTAAAACATGATAAATACGTTATCAAAGCATTTCTAAAGAAAAGTATTTTTATTCATTTTAAAACATTTGGGATGTCATCGTCAATATAGAAACATAAGCATAAACAGAACTTACATTCATTATCACTAGTGATTTATATCTCCTTAATCTCTCAGTGTAATGTGACTTCATATCAACACCTATGATATAAATAAACTGAGAGGGTTAGGTTGGGAAACTGGGTGAGTACATAGGGTTTCCAATCCACAATAATATAATTATTATGTTTAAACATCAAACAATCAACCCAATTACCCATCCCCATTATATTCTTTACTCTTAAGGATCTACCCTAAGAATCAGGTATTCTCGTTCATTTATTCCTAAGGATCATCCTATGGAATTGGCACAAAGTCCATCATTGCCACGGTTTACACAATAGGCACTAAGTCTGCATAGTCGCCAGGGATTAGGCACCAAGTCTGCATGGTCACCAGGGTTTAGGCATCAAATCTGCATGATCGCCAAGGTTTAGGCACTAAGTCTACATAGTCACCAGGGTTTAGGAATCAAGTCTGCATGATCGCTAGGGTTTAGGCACTATGTCTGCATAGTCATCAGGGTTTAGACATCAAGTCTTCATGATCGCCAAGGTTTAGAGTACATCGGGTGAACACATCGTTCACAACACCTACAAGTTGCGAGCCTACTAGTGTTCCACTGGACTGTCTAGAATAGTCCGTGGTTGTCATCCATACTCTGCTAGATGACAGGGCCAGCATTAGGGAACAAGGATTCTCATATCGTCCACCTCTCACCCTTACCTCATGATCTATATCACCTCTCAAGTCATCATCCAACTCATATTTCATCTACCCATGTTTTACCCAACATATTATGTAGATATAAATACATATACAGTTTAAATCATATAAAAATTGTATAAAATCGTTCATCCAACATAGAAAGCAATTATACAAATAAGATGAAATGGACCATGCACTCACTTGATAAGGTGGTGACTCGGTACTCGGACAACGCTTCGTTTACTTTAAAATAATTTCCTTCGACAAAACCTAGTATTATTACCACTAGATTTTAGTCTAGTATTTACCGTGACTAATTATTAGTCTTATTATTATTATATAAGTGTTTAAACAATACTTTCCAACCACTAAGTACAGACAGGGGCTAGACATAAAACACCGGAGGGCAGGACCATTTTGGCATATAGCACTTCTGAAATCTAACAACCCTATGCGGCCATTTAAACCAGATTCCCCGTACCGTGAGTAGTTAAAAAGATATTATAACGACACTTGTATAATAATAGCTCAAATATTTATTATAAGTTCATAATAACAATATTAATTTTAAATATAAGCTATATTAAAATAGGGTAAGCATAACTTCCTTACAAGGGGGTTTTTGCTAGGAGTTGGGCTCTGCAGGGGTAGAACTTCGTCGCTGAATCTTTCTAAGAAAGATTCGTGCAGCGCTTCCGCGCTCACCTTACTATACTAAAACTATAGTAAGAGAAGTCGAATCACGAGAGACCGAAATGCTCGGGGGATAAGAAGAGAAAGACTCTTGAATCAAGAGAATGGTGTAAGAAATATGAGAACCCAAGCCTCTTATTTATAGTAATTGAATTTACAAAAACTACCATCCATAATTACTTAATGACCTTATAGTTATATAAACGACTAAACACCCATTCATAATACTATTTTAAATAGATTTAACGATATTTGTACTAAACTAATGTTGAAAGTACTCAATACTAGTCTTATAATAACCGCATCATCGATACCTTTCTAATGATATATACATTTGTATATATATATATATATATATATATATATATATATATATATATATATATGTGTGTGTGTGTGTGTGTGTGTGTACGTATATATGATTTATACTTTATTTTAATACAAAAATATGCTATTATAATTTGTAATTCGTTCATACGAACCCTATTTTTGACGTTCTTTATATCCACGCGTTGGTATTTATGAGTACTACAACTTTCATTTAGATGCCGTCAGCTAATTCTCATTCTATCTCAGATTTACAAAACTATATTGAATTTATCGCGCTCGAAGAGTAGGGACCAAGTTTCGTCCATATCTTTAACATACGAGCTCTAATCTCGACATTCTTTATATCCGCGCGTAGGTAAAACAAGATCTAAAACTTTCATTTAGACTCCGTCGGCTAATTCTCGATCGATCTTAAATTTAATAGTAGGAGGAGATTATACTGTTAAATGTCCGCGTAAAATTCATAACTTCTACATATGGACTCCGTTTTCGTATGTCTTTTTACCGTTGAGTTCCTATTAATGAGATCTTCAACTCTCGGTTAGGTCGCGTAGGCCAAAAACCGCTCGGGGACTATTTCACCCGTGTTAAGCCATTCTGGGTTGCTGACCTACCCATCTGTCCTAACAACCGAATCCTTGGGGACTATTTCACCCCCTACTGCTACTATCACATATATCATAACATAAACATACTATGAGACATATCCGGGGTGTCCGAACTACCCTTCGGTCCTAACAACCGAACTTGGGGACTATTCCCCTCCTACTACCACTATCACATATAACATATCATGCCAGCATATAAACATATCAAATCATACTGTCAGACATATATGGGGCGCCTGGCCTACCCTTCGGTCCTAACAACCGAACTCTACAACTATCACATAGAACATATCATGCCAGCATGTAACATAACAGGTAGTAGAAAACCTAGATGAATATCTCAAAGACAATCATCTAACACACAACCACTACTGGGGGGCCGGCATTGTGGTCATAGACCCACCGCTACAGGAAGGTAAGTCACCTCGTAAGGTTGACTGCTGAAAAGCTGATCGATAGATGTCCGACTGCTGCTCCGGTGATCCTCCGACTATAATTCCCGTAAAACACTTAGTCAGACACTGATAACTATTCTTAGGGTAAAATGACTATTTTACCCCTGACCAAGTCAAAGTCAAAGTCAAAGTCAACTTCCAGTTGACCTGACTTGCCGAGTTAGGCCTCCAACTCGTCGAGTCCCTACCCTTCATCTGCCCTTCTTCACGCTTCTACCCGTCAAGTTTAGCAATGACTCGACGAGTTCTCCTTCTAAAACAACCTCGAATGAACCTTCATCCGACTCGCCGAGTTGTATGAACAACTCGTTGAGTTCATCCTCGTTCTACAAACAAGTCTTGTCCTTGACTCGCCGAGTTGTACGAACAACTCGTCGACTTCATCTTCAAAAGTTGGGAGATTGCCTTGGACTCGTCGAGTCTGCTCATGCACTCGTCGAGTCCTATGAACTCCAGGTCTATGGCTAAGTCCAATATGTTGGGTCACTCCCTTGGACCCTCTAAAACCCTTCTAACACTCAATTGGGTTCCTTCGAACCCTAACAAAAAAGGGGAGTCGAGCCTCGGACTCGCTGAGTCCCAAGAACAACTCGCCGAGTCGAGGTTGTCCAAGTCTTATTTCTCTATTTCTGATGTACAACACTTGTCCAAATGATAGATCTAGGTTCCTAAGATCGATCTAGCACGTAAAGTTACGAACTTTACGTGCATGCATGGGACTAAGAGCTAAAAAGACCCTAAAAGAAGCTCTTGAGTTGCATGGGGCTTTCCATGGGTGCAAAGGCAGTCCCTTTCTGCCTTTTAACTCCTTAAGGAGCCTGGATCTGAGGACTTAACCCCCAACCATGCTCGTAATCACGGTTGGTCACCAAGAATGGCTTATAAAAGCCCTAAATCTCCCCAAAAAGGGATCTAATGCAAGAAGGAGCAAGGTGTCGACTTTATACCTCCCAAGGACTGTAGATGATGCACAAGCTTGACTCTTTCTGGTCTCCTCTTGATTCCTCTCGGTTTTTCCTTCCTTTTTGCCACCATAAAGAACTAAAACCACCAAAAACCCTTAGATCTTTCACAACACAGTTAGGGTACGAAATGGAGTGTTCTAGGAGCATAAGGGGCGACAAAGGCTGTATAAGGTCGTTTAAATAGGGTGCAAACCCTCAGATTAGGGTTTTGCCCAGTTAGAGTCTACTCGTCGAGTCTTGCCGTCGACTCAACGAGTCCGTCACTTAACCCCCGGGTCCAAACCGCTACCACTCGACGATTTGGGCCAACAACTCGCCGAGTCTTAGTCCAAATTGCGAAAAGTACTTGAATGAAATACATACCAGGAACCGGGTGCTACAAATCTCCCCCAATTATTTTAGACTTCGTCCTCGAAGTTTGCTGCTCGTTTCTGGAAAAGCTTTGGGTAATGCTCCATCATCTCATCCACCGGCTCCCACGTCCACTCTGAGCCCTTCTGGTGCTGCCATTGCACCTTCACCAGCTCGACCCTCTTGTTCCTCGGATCCTTCGACTTTCGGTCAAGGATCGCCACAGGCCGCTCAATATAATTCAGGTTGTCGTCAACCTGAATATCCTCAAGGGCACCAATGCCGAGTCGTCCACCAAGTACTTCCGCAGCTGGGAGACGTGGAAAGTTTTGTGGATCTGACTGAGTTCGGTTGGCAGATCCAGCCTGTATGCCACCTTGCCCACCCGGGCTATAACCCTGAAAGGTCCAATGTACCTGTGGCCCAACTTGCCCCGCTTCCTGAACTAGATGACGCCTTTCCAAGGCGATACCTTCAGGAGAACCATATCCCCGACTTGGAACTCCAGGCCAGAACGATGCTTTTCGGCATAGCTTTTCTGCAGACATTGTGCAGTCTGGAGCCTGCTCCTGACCTGTTGAATCCTCTCTGTCGTCTTGAGACACAATTCAGTGCTCCCCATGACCCTCTGGCCAACCTCACCCCAACATATCGGGGTCCTGCACTTTCTGTCGTATAACATCTCAAAGGGAGGGCGATCGATACTCGTGTTGTAGCTGTTATTGTAGGAGAATTCAGCCAATGGGAGTGTGACATCCCCTAATTTCTCGGCCAGAAAAGACCGATTTAATTTATGCTTTTTAAAATAAAATCAGAGAAATCTTTTTAAAAGATGTTTCGGAATTGGTCCCCAAACAAAATATGATAAAAGTTTATCAAAACCCTTCATTAAGAAGGTATATGTTTTCCATATATATATATATCAAAACCTCGGGATGTCATGTTCCGATACAGATCCAAAAGCATAAACAAGACATTATAAGCCTTTCAACAATTATTTACAACTACTGGCCTATAATCCAAAAATCTCTCGTTGTCCTCCGACTATGCTCGGGGTCCACTACCTGTAACATAAAAAGCTGAGTGGGTCAGGCTTGGGAGCCTGGTGAGCATATAGGGTTTTCAACCCACAATAATAATAAACTTACTAAGTTCATCAATCAACAATAACCCTGATTCCCCGTTCCCGTTATCCTCACTTTATGTCCCTAAACACTTGTCACAAGGGACCTAGCCTAAAGAATATCATCGGGATGGACACTACTGCTAAGGGGTTTCCTCAGCCATACATGTCCTAAAGGCAACCATGAGGGGGATGGAGTACAGCAAATGAACACTCTTAGTTCATTAACACCTACAGGTTGCAGACCTGCTAATGTTTCCCACTGGACTGTCTAGAAAGTCCGTGGTCGTCATCCAAACTCCGCTAGATGACTGAATATCAAAACACATTGAGGCCTCTCATCAATTTTATTTTATCACACATCACAATCTACCCATGTTCTACCCAACATATTTGTAGATAAAAATACTTATACAGTTTAAAACTTGTATAAAACATCAACACAACAATCACCTCAAATAAATAATTAATATATTTACACATAGCACGTATTATAAGGTAAATACTTCATATCTATGTGTAAAATGAAAGTGACTATACACTCACATGATTTGATGATAATCGGGCGGCAATTCGTTTCCTAAAACGATCGTTTCTAATAAAACCGGGAGTTTTATTGAGAAACCGGGCTTTGTAAAAGTCGGGCTTCGAAACCGAAAAGATAAATTTTCCGGGCTTCTCAGGCACTTCGTGGGGTATTCCGGGCTTTACAATTGATACCGGGGCTTTGCGTGATGTTAAGATGAAGAAAATATGGAGAGAGGGGCTAAAAATGGCTAAATTCCAAAAGTAACCGGAAACCCTCGCAGGTACCCTTCTATTTATAGGGTCCGAAGTTTGATCCAACGGCTGAGAAGTCTCCTGATCCGACGGCTAAGAGGCTTCGCAGGGGGGGTCTCGCACATGGCTCGCATGGCTCGCACATGGCTCGCACATGCGAGGGCTCACTGTCAGCTTCTAAGTGGACCGCGGGTTGCTGGCGCACCTGTGAGGCTCAGAGCTAGGCTATGCGAGGCTCGGACACACGCGGCAGCTGGGCGAAGCTTCGGCTGGGGAGCTGGCTGCTTCGGATTGGGCCTCCTCCTCGGTCGAATCAGAAGAGGACACGTGGCTCGCATGACTCAGCAGCCTCGGTGACTCAGCAGCCTAATGACTCAGCAGCCAGGTGACTCAGCAGGACACGTGTCACTTTCTAAGCGAGGGTGACGTGGCAATTGTGACTATGCGAAATTTCTCGGTTTTCGCGCCAAAACTTCTAAAATCCATAACTTTCGCATACGAGCTCCGTTTTTGACGTTCTTTATATGCACGCGTAGCTAAAATTAAGATCTACAACTTCCGTTTAGACTTCGTCAGCTAATTTTGACTTTAAAATTTATATTATTATTTTTAACAGACCGGGACAGGAAATCCGTTAAAAATTCATAACTTCTTCATCCGACGTCCGTTTTCGTCAGACTTTTTACCGTTGTGCTCCTAATGACGAGACCTTCAATTCTCGTCTAGGTTGTGTCGGCTAAAAATCGCTCGATCTAAAATTCGAGTTTTTAGTTGTCTACTGCTACGCTGAAACTTCGAAAAATCATAACTTCCCCATACGAAGTCAGATTTGGGCGTTCTTTTTATCGAACTTCTCGGTTTAACGAATACTACAACTTTCGTTTAGATTACTAAGGCTAAAAAGTAGTTTATCAAAAACTCACTTTTTACGACATTCAGCACCGTGCCGGTTTTGTCGCGAAACTTCGACAGGTCATAACTTCTTCGTTATAACTCGGATTTTGGTATTCTTTATATCCCCGAAATCCTTGTTTCGACCACTACAACTTTATGTAAAGATATCGGGCTTATCTCACACTTTAATTTTTTACGCTTATTTTTATTCTTAATTAATTAAGCCCTAATAATTAAGCATAAAACACATAATTCACATAATATTCACATAACTCCTTTTCATTTCTTCAAAATGAGTTACAAAGGTTAACCTAGACTATCAACTCAATATAAATGCTTAGGCTAGAAACACGAGTGTTACAGGGAGGTAAGTGTCCCAGCTACCACCAAAGTCTAGCACACATGCCTGCATCATATCCTCCAAAGTCTGGATGGTCCGCTCGCTCTGACCATCCGTCTGCGGGTGAAACACGGTGCTAAAGTGCAGACGAGTACCCAGCTCGTCGTGGAATTTCTTCCAGAACCTAGAAGTAAACCGCACATCTCTGTCGAAAATCATGGAGAGTGGCACTCAATGTCGAGCCACCACCTCTCGAATGTAGATGTCGGCCAACTTCTCGGCCGAGATACTCTCTTGGATCGGTATAAAATGGGTGCTCTTGCTCAATCAATCCACGATGACCCATATGGAATCCACTCCCCGTGTGGTCCTGGGAAGTTTGGTGATGAAGTCCATGGTAATATCTTAACATTTCCTCATGGGGATATCCAACGACTGCATCTTTCCGTGTGGCCTTTGATGTTCGGCCTTGACCTTCCTGCAGGTCAAGCACCGCTCCACATACCATGCTACGTCCCGCTTCAAACACAACCAATAGTCAAGACGAAGATCCCTATACATCTTCGTCGCTCCTGGATGGATAGAAAACCTGGATTTGTGCGCCTCCTCCATCAATGTCTGACGTACGCCTCCATGATAGGGACCCACACCCTACGGTGGAGGATCAACAACCCTCGACTATGATAGTTGAAAGAGGAAACCTGACCCACAATACGCTCGCTCTTCTGATGTTCCTCCTTCATAGCCTCCTGTTGGGCCTCTCGGATCTGCTCCAACAGCGGAGTCACAACAGTCATCCGCATGCAGATGTCCATGATCGGCGCTGCCTTGCGGCTAAGCGCATCGGCCACCACATTGGCCTTCCCTGGGTGGTAAAGGATCTTACAATCATAATCCTTCACCACATCTAACCATCGACGCTGCCTCATGTTCAGATTCGGCTGGTCCATGAGATACTTCAGGCTCTTGTGGTCTGTGTAAATGGTACAACGAACCCCATACAGGTAATGACACCAAATCTTAAGGGCAAAAACAACATCCCCCAGCTCCAAATCATGCGTCGGATAGTTCGCATCGTGAGGCTTCAGCTGCCTCGAAGTGTAAGCAATGACATGCCCTCTCTGCATCAAAATTGCGCCCAAACCTGAGATGGACGCATCGCAGTACACAACAAAATCCTCCATGCCCTCTGGCAGGGCTAAGATTGGCGCCTCGCACAATCTCTGTCTCAATGTCTCAAACGCCGCCTGCTGCTCAGGCCCCCAACGAAAGACCACGGATTTCCTTGTCAGCCTGGTCAGAAGTACAGCTATCTTGGAGAACCCCTGAACGAATCTCCGATAGTAGCCTGCCAGTACCAGGAAGCTCCGAATCTCAGATGGAGACTTCGGGACCTCCCACCTCATCACGGCCTCCACCTTGGCCGGATCAACTAATATCCCGTTCTAGTTGACAAGGTGCCCAAGAAATTGCACCTTGCGCAACCAGAACTCACACTTGGAGAACTTAGCATACAAGCTCTCCCTCCTTAAAGTATCCAAAACCTCTCGCGAGTGCTCCTCATGCAGCCTCGAGTCTTGGAATAAACCAAGATGTCATCGATGAAAACTATCACATACCGATCCAACATCAGTCTGCACACATGGTTCATGAGACCCATGAATGCGGCAGGAGCATTGGTGAGCCCGGAGGGCATTACCACAAACTCATAGTGGCCATAACGCGTCCGAAAAGCAGTCTTATGTACATCTTCCTCTCTGAACCTCATATGATGATAGCCGAACGCAAATCAATCTTGGAGAACCAAGATGCTCCCTGTAACTGGTCAAAGAGGTCATCAGTCGTCGGGAGTGGGTAACAGTTCTTCACCATCACTTTATTCAACTCCCGATAATCTATACACATCCGATGCGACCCGTCCTTCTTCTTCGCAAACAAAATTGGGGCTCCCCAGGGCGAATTGCTCGGTCTAATGAATCCCTTGTCTAACAGCTCCTGCAACTGTGTAGACATCTCCTGCATCTCAGGAAGAGCCAACCGATACAGTGCCTTGGCTATCGGAGCCTCACCAGGGACTAGGTCGATCCTGAACTCCACCTGCCTCTCCGGAGGTATTCTAGACAACTCCTCGGGGAATACATCTGAAAACTCTCGCACTACTGGCACATCACTCACCATTTCCCCTCCCGCTTCCCGGGTCATAACATAGGCGACATATCCTGCGTAGCCCTGCTGAAGGTAGCGCCTAGCCCTCGTAGCCGAACATAAAGTTGGTCCTCGCTATGGCCTCTCGCCCTAAATCACCAACTCTCCCCCACCTGGGTCCTGATCCGAACCAACTATTGCGCGCAATCAATCACTGCCCCGTTGGGGCTTAGCCAATCCATACCAATAATAACCTTGTTCCCCCTCAACAGTATGGGAACCAAATCCACTAGATAATGCTCTTCGAACAACCTCAAAACACAACCCCGAAAGACCTCTGATGCTCGCACAGACCGGTCGTCCGCAATCTCGACCTCTAGAGGGCAATCCAACATGCCCGAAGACTCAGGAAACTTCTTGCTAAGCGTAAGAGAAACAAACGATCGGGTAGCACCCGGGTCGAATAACACCTGAACCGGGATACCGTTCACATGGAACGATCCTAAATAGATCATACACATAACATATCAAAATCACAACGACATAATATAAAGAAATAAGAGAAGAAACCGTACCCGTCACCACATCGGGTGCAGCGCGTGCCTCCTCGGCTGTCAACTAAAATGCTCGGCTCCGCACCACTTGAGCCTCTACCTTGGCTTTTCGGCCATCTGTAATCCACAGGGTCGCCAGGGCTGGCGCCTTCACTGGTGTTGCTGCTGTCAACTGGGGGCAATTGGCTTTCTTATGGCCCATCTGGTTGCAGTGGAAACACAGCAACTCAGATGTCTGGATAGTGGGTGTAGGGGCGGTACAATCCCTACTAAAATGCCCCATCTTGCCGCACTTGTAGCAGCCCGGCGATCCCAACCTACACGCCCCCTCGTGTGGCCTGCCGCATTTCCTGCAGCAGCCCTGTCCTGACTGGCCTTTTGGTCTACCATCTGATCGCTTAGGCTTCTTCCCCGAAGCCCCATTCGTCTCCCCCTCCTCTACCTTCCTCTTTCGGATGTGCTCCAGATCAATCTCCCTCTCCCTTGCCCTAGCAATCATGGAATCCAGGGTAGGGCAAGCTGAAAAACTAACATGCTCCCGAATGTCGGCTCGCAGTATGTCATGGTAGCGGGTCCTCCTCATGTCCTCATCTCCTACATACTGGGGCACCAGTAACGCCCTCTCCCGGAACTTGGCGGTGATCTCCGCCATAGTCTCCATAGTCTGTCTCATATCCAAAAATTCCATGGCCAGCTGCTGAAGCTCCACAGATGGCGCGAACTCACTCCTGAACCGAGTCACAAAGTTCGGCCATGTCATAGCCTCAATAGCCGAGGCTCCCAGAGAGTCACCAACCGACTCCCACCAATATCTGGCCCTGTCTCTCAAGCACCCTGCTGCGTATCTCACCTTTGACCCCTCGGGGAAGAAGTTGGTCAACTGTGTAGACTCGATGTCTATAATCCAGCGTCTGGCAGCAATGGGGTCCTTTGCCCCATGGAAATTTGGCGCACCACTGCCCCTGAAGTCCTTAAAGGACAGTACGCGTGATCCTGAATGGCTGGTCACCATGTCACTCCTGAACGCCTGAGGCGATCCTCCATCAACTCGATAGTCCCTTCCTTGATCGACACAAAGATAACTGGGGTCGCATCAAGGATGCCTTTAGTGATCTCGAATGCAATAAACTCGCGTAGCCTCTCATCCACTAATTCAGAACCTGAACCCGAACCCGATCCCTCTCCTGAACTGCCAACTGATGGCCTTGGACGTAGCACCACCATTATGAAATACATAATGCCAACTGTCAGTGATACTGATGCATCTAGAGGGATCACATGTATCACAAGTTTCCTGGTCTCGTCTCAGCCTTCCTCTACTCAAGTATGGATCCTCTGATTTCAGTAGTACGGGCCCATACCACCTTCCACATCTATCCGTACTTTCCTCAAGAACTGCCTTTACTCCACCAAGTCCCTTCTACTACTACTGATCTCTGCTACTCCCATCCTAGGCTTGCCCTAGGGTTCCTCTAACTCCACCCAAACCAGTCCTCATCTGCTGAAGGCCTCTTCGCAATGCCAATTAGCCGCCATATGGATACAGTCACATGCCACGAGGCTCAGATAATCCTTCGATTTAGGGACTCGTCCCTACAACGGTTAGGGCTCAAACAAGAGCTACGCAGTAGGGTCAAATCCAACACTCTGAGATTATTCAACCCTGATAGCATGTGACCAAACGTACCCACCTAATAGCTAACTCCCATCACTCCGAGCCCCACATAGCACAAAGCAAGAAACATTCAGACAAAAAGGAAACAAGTTCAAGCAATTCTATCCACATAACAGGAATCTGTACTGGCATGCGATATAAGATCATGTAATTAGGCATAACTAAGCAGATTATCCTATCTCTGTCTAATCAACACTATCATGCAGCTCAAAAGCACATATAACAGGCACATAAGGCATCCTTCCTAGATCCTTAGTCCTAATCTACAATGTTGTTCTACTGAAACTGATAATCATAACATAAACTTGTATGGGTACTTTGGTGAAAAACTTACTTGAGCTCGGCCGGTCGCGCACATCACACACCTTGTTCTTTCTCAAAACTCTTTAACTTAGATTTTAGAAAACCATTTTCCTTGTAAAAATATTTTAATCCCTTGATTTGAGTCTAGACACTCCCGAGGGTGTGTCCGAATCTCTCAAACCAGGGCTCTGATACCAACTTGTAACAGCCCAATTTTTACGTCCAAAAATTTCAATTTTTATATATAACAATTCAGAAAACATTTATAAGAAAACATCACCATGTCATATCGTTTCATAAAACCATAAACACATGTCTGAAAATCATATCATAAAGGTAGTAATAATGTCAAAGTACAATCCCAAGACATCTCATAGTGCGGAATCCAAATGCGTGTATGATGTGTAGCTACCGCGTCGGCTCCTTCCCCTTCGCTGAAAAGGTACCTGAAACAGAACTGAAAACTGTAAGCACGAAGCTTAGTGAGTTCCCCATCGTACCATATACCATACAATCACATAGCATACATATTGTCGAGCAATTTTGAGGTGCCCGACCTACCCGGTACACCCATTCTGGGGTACCGACCTACCCGTGTCAATCCATTCTAGGGTGCCGACCTACCCATCGGTCCTAAAAACCGAATCCTCGGGGACTATTTCACCCCTACTGCTACTATCACATATATCATAACATAAACATACTATCAGACATATCCGGGGTGTCCAAACTACCCTTCGGTCCTAACAACTGAACTTGGGGACTATTCCCCTCCTACTACCACTATCACATATAACATATCATGCCAGCATATAAACATATCAAATCATACTGTCAGACATATCTGGGGGGGCCTGACCTACCCTTCGATCCTAACAACCGAACTTGTAACGACCCAATTTTCACGTCCAAAAATTTCGTTTTTAAAACATTCCTTAGAAAACATTAATAAGTAAAACATTGTTTAATTAAACCATTTCACATTGAAAACCAAATTTGAAATCCACAACATTTGAACAACCAAAATATCAGAGTATCAATCACAGAATAAACTCATAACTGCGGAAACAAGAGTGTGTGCGATATGCCGCTACCGCGCCGGCTCCTTCCCCTTCGAAGAAGAGGTACCTGAAAACCAAAACTAAAAACCGTAAGCATGAAGCTTAGTGATTTCCCCCACTGTACCACATACCATATAATCTCATAACATACATATATTGTCAGGCATATCTGGGTGCCTGACCTACCCCTTTGGTCCTCTCGACCGGGTACTGCCTAGCATATCTGGGTGCTGGCCTCCCCTTCGGTCCTTTCGGCCGGATACTGCCTAGCATATCTGCGTGCTGGCCTCCCTTTCGGTCCTCTCGACCGGATACTACCTAGCATATCTGGGTGCTGGCCTCCCTTTCGGTCATCTCGACCGGATACTAGGGAACTATTTCTCCCCTCTACTACTACCACATAACATGAATCACAGTATCAAAATCTATCTATCATGGCTGGGTATGACTACCCCTTCGGCCCTACCGGCCGGATATCTCGAGGACTATCTCCCCTTACTGTCACTAGCACATAGCATCATATCATACTAGCACATAAACATAACACAGGTAGTAGTAATCCCTAGATGAATATCACAGAGACAATCATCTACATACAACTCCTACTGGTGGGCCGACATTGTGGCCGTAGACCCACCACTACTGGAAGGTAACTCACCTCGAAGTAGCTGCTGATCTGATCGGGAACTAACTGTCTACTGCTGCTCCGGAAATCCTCCGGCTGTAATTCCCACAACATACTCAATCAAACACGGCTAACTGCCCTTTGGGTAAAATGACCATTTTACCCCTAATCGTGCCCTAAGTCAAAGTCAGAGTCAACTTTCAGTTGACCCGACTCGCCGAGTTGGCTCGCCAACTTGCCGAGTCCCTATCAAATCGGTTGTCCTGAATCCCGTCCCTACTCATCAAGTTAGGCGTTGACTCGACGAGTTCTCCTTCTAAACTGAGGTTCAAGTCCTTCATCCTACTCGCCGAGTTATATGAACAACTCGCCGAGTTCATCTTCATCCGATGAACACTCATGCTAAGACTCACCGAGTTGTACGAACAACTCACCGAGTCTGTTCTTGATCTAAGAAGATTGCCTTGAACTCGCCGAGTCAGGGCAATGACTCGCCGAGTTCCTTCATGGATGAGTTCGGCTTCAACTCACTGAGTCACACCCTATGACTCACTACTCACACTCGTCACAACGAAAAGGGGACAACTTGGAGACTCGCGAGCAGACTCGCCGACTCAGATGAACGACTCGCCGAGTCGTCGCCATGCAGTCACTATATACGCGATTTTGCTCGATTCCAATCCATGCCATACACAGATCTGGGTTCCTAGAGCATGAATAACACGTAAAGTTTCCAACTTTATGTGTAGATACTCACCAATGAGGGATTTAGGGCTCAAAATGCCTCAAAATGGTAGATCTAGGGTGAACAAGCAACATGGGTCCATAAAGGTGGTAGATCCAGGCTCCTGGAGCTCGATTCCACCTAGATCTATGAGCTACTCTGCTTATTACAAGTCCTCAAGTAAACATAAGCTTGGAAATGGTTCAAGAAGGACTTTAATGGGGCCATAAGCATGAAAACATGGGGGAAAACGAGCCATACCTTAGTGAACACTTTGAGATAGCTCAAAGATGCTTGACCTCCTCTTCTCCTTCTTGATCTCCTCTCCTTCTCACTCCAAAGCTTCAAGAGAACACCAAAGGCTTCAAATCCACAAGAATCAAGGCTTAGAATGAGGTATAGGGCTCTGAGGGTGAATGGGGGCTGGCTTGGGGCGGAAATGAGAGATTAAATAGGGTGCAAACCCCTGAAACTTAGGGTTTCAACAAACAACGGTGACTCGCCGAGTCCGGAATATGGACTCGCCGAGTCACCAACTTAAACGTGTCCCGGGTCCCGTCTCTACTCGGCGAGTCGGACCTATGACTCGCCGAGTCCAAGGCTAAAAATGGAAAATACTCAAGTAAGATTTTTGTACCAGGAAACAGGTGCTACAAATCTCCCCTACTTATTTTAGACTTCGTCCTTGAAGTCCGCTGCTCGATCCTGAAACAGCTCGGGGTAATGCTCCATAATCTCGTCCACCGGCTCCCAAGTCCATTCTGAACCCTTGTGGTGCTGCCGTTGCACCTTCACTAGCTCCACCCTCTTGTTCCTCAAATCCTTCGACTTCCTGTCGAGGATTGTGACTAGGCGCTCAATGTAATTCAGGCTGTCATCGACCTGAAATCCTTTAGCGGCACTACTGCCGAATCGTCCACTAGGCACTTCCGCAGCTGAGAAACATGGAAACTGATGTTGAACGGCCCGATGAATCTCAGGCCCAACTTGCCTCGCTTCCTGAATCGAATGACGCCCTTCCACAGCGACACCTTCAGGAGAACCATATCCCCGACTTGGAATTCCAAGTCGGATCGACGCTTGTCGGCGTAACTTTTCTGTCGCCTCTGAGCAGTCTAGAGCGTGCTTCGAACCTGCTGGATCCTCTCAGTCGTCTTGAGCACCACTTCGGTGCTCCCCATGACTCTCTGGCCTACTTCACCCCAGCATATCGGGGTCCTGCACCTCCGACCGTACAACATCTCGAATGGGGGACGATCAATACTCGCGTGGTAGCTGTTGTTGTATGAGAACTCGGCCAAGGGAAGATAAGTATCCCAGCTACCACCGAAGTCTAGCACGCACGCCCGCAACATATCCTCCAGGGTCTGGATGGTCCGCTCGCTCTGACCATCTGTCTGTGGGTGAAAGGCGGTGCTAAAATGCAAACGAGTGCCCAACTCGTCATGAAACCTCTTCCAAAACCTGGAAGTAAAACGCATATCCCTGTCTGAGATAACCGATACTGGCACCCCGTGCCACGCCACAATCTCCCTAATATAGATGTCGGCCAATTTCTCGGCCGATATGTTCTCCTGAATCGGGATAAAGTGAGCACTCTTGGTCAATCGATCCACGATGACCCAAATCGAATCCACTCCACGCGCGGTCCTGGGAAGCTTCGTGATAAAATCCATTGTGATATCTTCCCATTTCCACAACGGGATGTCCAACGGCTGCATCTTGCCATGCGGTCTCTGATGTTCGGCCTTGACCTTCTTGCAGTTCAAGCACCGCTCGACGTACCATGCCACATCCCGCTTCATGCAGGGCCACCAATAATCTGGACGAAGATCCCTATACATCTTCGTCGCCCCGGGATGAATAGAGAATCGGGACTTGTGCACCTCCTCCAACAAGATCTGGTGCACACCTCCGTGATACGGCACCCACACCCTACGGTGTAGTGTCAATAGTCCTCGGCTATCATAATCGAAGGAGGAAACCTGACCCACCACACGCTCGCTCTTCCGATGTTCCTCCTTGATAGCCTCCTGTTGAGCCTCCCTAATCTGCTCCAACAGGGGAGTCACTACGGTCATCCTCATGCAGATATCCCTGATCGGCGCCGCTTTGCGGCTAAGTGCATCGGCCACCACATTGGCCTTTCCCGGGTGGTAAAGGATCTCACAATCATAATCCTTCACCACGTCCAACCACCAACACTACCTCATGTTCAGATTCGGCTGATCCATGAGGTACCTCAAACTCTTGTGGTCCGTGTAGATGGTACATCGAACCCCGTAGAGGTAATGTCGCCAAATCTTGAGGGCAAAAACCACCGCCCCAACTCCAAATCATGCGTCGGGTAGTTCGCCTCGTGAGGCTTGAGCTACCTCAAAGCGTAGGCAATGACATGCCCCCTCTGCATCAGTACCGCGCCCATCCATGAAATGGACGCGTCACAATAAACCACAAAATCCTCTACGCCCTCTGGCAGGGCTAAGATCGGCGCCTCGCACAATCTCTGCCTCAGTGTCTCAAACGCAGCCTGCTGCTCGGGTCCCTACCAAAAGACAACGACTTTCTTCGTCAGCCGCGTCAGGGGTACGACTATCTTGGAGAAGTCCTGAATGAATCTCCGATAATAGCCTGCCAATCCTAGGAGACTCCGAATCTCAGATGGAGACTTCGGAACCTCCCATCTCATCACGGCCTCGACCTTGGCCGGATCGACCATAATCCCGTTCTGGTTGACAAGGTGTCCGAGAAATTTCACCTCGCGCAACCAAAACTCACACTTGGAGAACTTGGCATACAAGCTCTCCCTCCTCAGGGTCTCTAATACCTCTCTCAGATGCTCCTCATGCTCTTCCTGTGTCTTGGAATAAACCAAGATGTCATCGATAAAGACTATCACAGACCGATCCAGCATCGGTCTACATACGCGGTTCATGAGGTCCATGAACGCGGCAGGAGCATTCGTGAGTCGAAACGACATCACCACGAACTCATAATGGTCATAGCGCGTCTGAAACGCGGTCTTCTGCGTATCCTCCTCCCTGACCCTCATCTGATGATAACCCGAACGCAAATCAATCTTGGAGAACCAATATGCTCCCTGAAGCTGGTCAAAGAGGTCATCAATCCTCGGGAGTGGGTAACGGTTCTTCACCGTTACCTTGTTCAGCTCCCGGTAATCTATACACATCCGATGCGACCCGTCCTTCTTCTTCACGAACAAAATCGGGGCTCCCCAGGGTGAACTACTCGGTCGAATGAATCCCTTGTCTAACAGCTCCTGCAGCTGTGTAGACAACTCCTACATCTTAGGAGGAGCCAACCGATACGGTGCCTTGGCTATCGGAGCCGCACCAGGAACGAGGTCAATCCTAAACTCAACCTATCACTCCGGAGGTATCCCAGGAAGCTCCTCTGGAAAAACATCTGCGAAATCTCACACCACCAGAACCTCACTCACCGTCGCCTTACCCGCCTCCCGGGTATCCATCACATACGCGACATATCCTGCGCATCCCTGCTGAAGATATTGTCTAGCCCTCGCTGCCGAACAGACTGTAGGTCCACACTGTGGCCTCTCGCCATGAATCACTAACTCTCCCCCACCTGGGGTCCTGACTCGCACCAGCTGCTGTGCGCAATCTATCACCGCCCCATTAGGGCTCAATCAATCCATACCTATAATCACCTTGTTCCCATGCAACAGAATGGGAACCAAGTCTACCAAGTAGCGTTCCTCAAACAAACGCAATACGGAATCTCGAAACACCATCGATGCTTGCACCGATCGTTCATCAGCAATCTCTACCTCTAAAGGGCAATCTAACTCGCCCGAAGACTCATGAAACTTCTTGCTAAGCGCAAGGGAAACAAATGATCGGGATGCACCCGAATCGAACAACACCTGAACTGGGATGCCGTTCACATGGAACGATCCTAATGCATACATATACATACGAAGCACATATCAATATCATAACATCATAAAAATAAAATAGAGGGAAAGAATCATACCCGTCACCACATCAAGTGCGGCGCGTGCCTCTTCGGCGGTCAGCTGAAATGCCCGGCTCCTCACCACTGGAGCCTCTACATTGCCCTGTCGGCCATCTGTGATCCGCAGGGTCGGTGGAGCTGGCGCCTTTACCGGCGCTGAAACTGTCAACTGGGGGCAATTGGCCTTCTTGTGGCCCCTCTAGTTGCAGTGGAAACACAACAACTCAGACGTCTGAATAACTGTTACCGGAGCAGTGCAATCCCTGCTATAGTGCCCAGACTTGCCGCACTTGTAGCAGCCTGATGATCCCAACCTGCACGCCCCCTCATGCGTCTTGCCGCATTTCCTGCAGCGTCCCCGTCCCTGTTGGCCTTTCGGCCCCGCATCTAATCTGTAACGCCCGTAGATCCGGGCTAGTCAATTTAGAGACGATAGGCATCAAAAATGGATTTTTGATGAAAGATTATTTAGAATGAATAATCTTAACTAAGTTATAGTATATGTTACAAGGTTTCCGTGCATATAAAGAACGCCGAAATCCGAGTTATAACGAAGAAGTTCTGACCTGTCGAAGTTTTGGGACAGAACCGACACGACACAGCGCGACGTAAATAGTGAATTAATGTTAGAGTGATATTTAGCCTTATCGATCTAAACGAAATTCATAGAGTTCGTTAAACCGTGAGCGTGCATAAAAAGAACGTCCAAATCTGACTTCGTATGAAGAAGTTATGATTTTTCTAAGTTTCAGCTTAGCAGTATGCAGCCCGAATACTCGATTTGAGATCGAGCGGTTTTTAGCCGAAACAATCTAAACGAAAATCGAAGATCTCATCAATTGTAGTGAAACGATAAAAAGATAGGCGAAAACGGACGTCGGATGAAGAAGTTATGAATTTATAACAGAGTTTTCCTGTCCCGGCCTACTAAAAAATAATATAATAAAAATAAATTCAAAATTAGCCAACGGAGTCTAAATGAAAGTTGTAGAGTATGGTCTGACCTACGCGTGGATATAAATAACGTCGAAAACGGAGCTCGTATGCAAAAGTTACGCAATTTAGAAGTTGACGAGTCAAATTACGCCGAGCGTAATTTGAGTACGCCCAGCGTACTCAGTCGGATGCAACTTGTCTGACCAATACTCGAGTGCCACCAGTCGACGCACGCAGTGACGTCAAAGTACGCCCAACGTAATTTGAAATTACGCCCAGCGTAATCCCAGACCCAGCAGCCTATAAATAGAACTCAAGATCACCCATTTTCCTTGCGATTTTTCTTACTTTCTCTCTAGTTTTTGCCTCGATTTGCGTGCCAATCATATCCCGAAGCCCCGGTATTATTCCTGAGCCCCGAAGCAAGTTCTGAAGTCTCGAGGATCCCGAGAAGTGAGGTTTCCGAGCCGAAGCCCTGCCCGCAAGGAGCCCAGTTTTTGTGAAGATCTTCCAGATCTACGGAGAAACACTACTTCTGCAAGTCGTAGTGCTGCCCGATCATCTTCTGATCAGGTGAGTGTATAGTCACTTTCATCTTACGCATAGATATGAAGTATTTACTATGAAATACATGCTATGTGTTTATACATTTTTTGTTTACTTGAGATGGATGCTGAATGAATGTTTTATACGAGTTTTTAAATAAGCTGTATATGTAATTTATATCTACAAATATGTTAGGTAGAACATGGGTAGATGAAATAGTTGGTGTGTGATAAAAAAATAAATGATGAGAGATAGGTGAGGATATAATGGTGATGATAAATAGGTGATGAATTACGAATCCAGGCGATGTTGTGGCTACGTATTCATGCGATGATAGACTAACCCTTATTATGAATTACGAGTCCAGGCGATGTTGTGGCTACGTATTCATGCGATGATAGATTAACCCTTATTATGAATTACGAGTCCAGGCGATGTTGTGGCTACGTATTCATGTGATGATAGACTAACCCTTATTATGAATTACGAGTCCAGGCGATGTTGTGGCTACGTATTCATGCGATGATAGACTAACCCTTATTATGATTTACAAGTCCAGGCGATGTTGTGACTGCGTAATCATGCAATGATACCCTAACCCTTGCTAAACACATATTGAGGGAGTAATCCCCAAATTAGTATTGTCTATGCAATGTAGGCGATGATCCTTAGGAAAAGTTCATAGGAACAAACATATAAGGAAATACGATGTAAGGAGATGAGAAGTAAATATGATATAGGAGATGACCATTGAGATAATATCTTTAGGGAAGACTAAAAGAAGATATGGGGATGGGTAATTGGGTTGATTGTTTGATGATTAAATATAATAATTATATTATTGTGGGTTGAAAACCCTATATGCTCACCAGGCTCCCAAGCCTGACCCACTCAGTTTTCTTTGTATCACAGGTATCAATACGAAGACATATTTCACTGAGAGATTAAAGGAGATATAAATCATTAGTGTAAATAAATGTAAGTTCTGTTTATGCTTATGTGTCTGTATCGGAACATGACATCCCGAGATTTTGTTATATAATAAAAATACTTTTCTTTAAGAAATGCTTTGATAAATTCTTATCATATTTTGTTTTGGGGACAAATTCCGTAACAATTTTCTTTAAACGATTACTCTGATTTTAAAAACAAAGCATAAACAAATTGGTCTTTTCTGGCCGTGAAATTGGGGATGTCACATGATCCCTTGGGCTTCTTCCCCGAAGCCCCTCCTGACTGACCCCCTTCTGCCTTCCGTTTCCGGATGTGCTCCAAATCTATCTCCCTCTCCTTCGCCCTGGCAATCATGGAGTCCAAGGTGGGGGCAAGCTGAAAAACTAACGTGCTCCCGGATATCAGCCCGGAGCATGTCGTGATAGCGGGTCCTCCTCATGTCCCCATCGCCCACATAATGGGGCACCAACAGTGCCCTCTCCCGGAACTTGGCGGTGATCTCCACCACAGTCTCCGTCGTCTGTCTCATGTCCAAAAACTCCCTGGCCAGCTGCTGAAGCTCAACAGCCGACGCAAACTCTGCCCTGAACCTGGTCACAAATTCCAACCAGGTCATAGCCTCGATAGCTGAGGCTCCCAACGAGTCACCCACTGACTCCCACCAATCTCGAGCTCGGTCTCGTAAACATCCTGCTGCATACCTCACCTTCGACCCCTCGGGGCAGAAGCTAGTCAACTGTGTGGAATCGATGTCCGCAATCCATCGCCTGGCAGCAATGGGGTCTTTCACCACTGCCCCTGAAGTCCTTAAAGGACAGTGTGCGAGGACCCGACTGGCCAGATGCCATGTCGCTCCTGAACGCCCTAAGGCGTTCCTCCATCAACTCGATGATGCCCTCCTTGATCGACCCAAAGATGATGAGGGTCGACTCAAGGATGCCTCTGGTAATTTCTGACGCAATGAACTCGCGTAGTCCCTTATCTACCGGCTCGGAACCTGATCCCTCTCCTGAACCGCCATCTATCGGCCTCGATCGAAGTACCACCATTCTGCAATACATAATAACAATCATTAGTGATGCCAATACTTCCTGAGGGATCACTGTTACTTACAAGTTCCCTGGTCTTATCTTGACCTTCCTTGTTTCGGGTACGGATCCTCTGCTTTCAGTAGTACGGGCCCATACTACCTTCCACATCTATCCGTACCTTCTTCAAGGAATGCCTCGACTCCACCAGATCCCTTTCACTATTGCTGATCACTGCTATACTCATCCTAGGCTTGCCCTAGGGAAATCTCTGATTCTACTATATCCAGTCCTCAGCTGCTGAAGGTCTCCTTGTAATGCCAATTAGCCATTACCCGAATACCATCACATGTGACGAGGCTCAAATAATCCTTCGAGTACTCGACTCGTCCCTACAACGGTTGGACTCAAACAAGAGCTGCGCAGTAGGATCAAATCCGGCACTCTAAGATTATTCAACCCTGATCACATGTGACGTGACGTATTCGCCTAATGGCTAACTCCCATTATTTAGAGTCCCACATAGCACGAAGCAAGTAGCATTCAGACAAGGGTAATAATCTCAATCAACTCTATCTGCTTACAGGAACTGTACTTAGCATAAAATGCTAAGCTCATATTACCAGGCATAACCTAATCAGGCTATCCTACTCGCTGTCTACTCAATACTAGCATGCAATTCTCATACAATTAAAGCACATAAAACAGGCACATAAGGCATCACTCCTAGATCCTTAGTCCTATTCTAGCATGCTGTTCTACAAAAGCTGATAAACATAACATAAACTTGTATGGGTACTTTGGGGAATACTTACTTGAGCCCGGCCGGTCGCGCACATCACACACTTCATTCTTTCTCAAAACACTTTTCTCAATTTTTAGAAAACATTTTCTTTTAGAAAATCTTTTAATCCCTCGATTTGAGTTCAGACACCCCCGAAGGTGTGTCCGAATCCCTCAAACCAGGGCTCTGATACCAACTTGTAACGACCCAATTTTCACGTCCAAAAATTTCATTTTTAAAACATTCCTTAGAAAACATTAATAAGTAAAACATTGTTTAATTAAACCATTTCACATTGAAACCCAAATTTGAAATCCACAACATTTGAACAACCAAAATATCAGACTTTCAATCCCAGAATAAACTCATAACTGCGGAAACAAGAGTGTGTGCGATATGCCGCTACCGCGCCGGCTCCTTCCCCTTTGAAGAAGAGGTACCTGAAAACCAAAACTGAAAACCGTAAGCACGAAGCTTAGTGAGTTCCCCCACTGTACCACATACCATATAATCTCATAACATACATATATTGTCAGGCATATCTGGGTGCCCGACCTACCCCTTCGGTCCTCTCGACCGGGTACTGCCTAGCATATCTGGGTGCTGGCCTCCCCTTCGGTCCTTTCAACCGGATACTGCCTAGCATATCTGGGTGCTGGCCTCCCCTTCGGTCCTCTCGACCGGATACTACCTAGCATATCTGGGTGCTGGCCTCCCCTTCGGTCCTCTCGACCGGATACTGGGGAACTATTTCTCCCCTCTACTACTACCACATAACATGAATCACAGTATCAGAATCTATCTATCATGGCTGGGTATGACTACCCCTTCGGCCCTACCGACCGGATATCTCGGGGACTATCTCCCCCTACTGTCACTAGCACATAGCATCGTATCATACTAGCACATAAACATAACACATGTAGTAGTAATCCCTAGATGAATATCACAGAGACAATCATTTACATACAACTCCTACTGGTGGGCCGACATTGTGGCCGTAGACCCACCGCTACTGGAAGGTAACTCACCTCGAAGTAGCTACTGATCTGATCGGGAACTGACTGTGTACTGCTGCTGCTGCTGCTCCGGAAATCCTCCGGCTGTAATTCCCACAACATACTCAATCAAACACGGCTAACTGCCCCTTGGGTAAAATGACCATTTTACCCCTAATCGTGCCCTAAGTCAAAGTCAGAGTCAACTTTCAGTTGACCTGACTCGCCGAGTTGGCTCGCCAACTCGCCGAGTCCCTATCAAATCGGTTGTCCTGAATCCCGTCCCTACTCGTCGAGTTAGGCGTTGACTCGACGAGTTCTCCTTCTAAACTGAGGTTCAAGTCCTTCATCCTACTCGCCGAGTTGTATGAACAACTCGCCGAGTTCATCTTCATCCGTTGAACACTCATGCTAAGACTCGCCGAGTCTGTTCTTGATCTAAGAAGATTGCCTTGAACTCGCCGACTCAGGGCAATGACTCGCCGAGTTCCTTCATGGATGAGTTCGGCTTCAACTCACTGAGTCACACCTTGTGACTCACTACTCACACTCGTCACAACGAAAAGGGGACAACTCGGAGACTCGCGAGCAGACTCGCCGACTCAGATGAACGACTCGCCGAGTCGTCGCCATGCAGTCACTATATACGCGATTTTGCTCGATTCCAATCCATGCCATACACAGATCTGGGTTCCTAGAGCATGAATAACACGTAAAGTTTCCAACTTTACGTGTAAATACTCACCAATGAGGGATTTAGGGCTCAAAATGCCTCAAAAGGGTAGATCTAGGGTGAACAAGCAACATGGGTCCATAAAGGTGGTAGATCCAGGCTCCTGGAGCTCGATTCCACCTAGATCTATGAGCTACTCTGCTTATTACGAGTCCTCAAGTAAACACAAGCTTGGAAATGGTTCAAGAAGGACTTTAATGGGGCCATAAGCATGAAAACATGGGGGAAAACGAGCCATACCTTAGTGAACACTCTGAGATAGCTCAAAGATGCTTGACCTCCTCTTCTCCTTCTTGATCTCCTCTCCTTCTCACTCCAAAGCTTCAAGAGAACACCAAAGGCTTCAAATCCACAAGAATCAAGGCTTAGAACGAGGTATAGGGCTCTGAGGGTGAATGGGGGCTGGCTTGGGGCGGAAATGAGAGATTAAATAGGGTGCAAACCCCTGAAACTTAGGGTTTCATCAAACAGCGGTGACTCGCCGAGTCCGGAATATGGACTCGCCGAGTCACCAACTTAAACATGTCCCGGGTCCCGTCTCTACTCGGCGAGTCGGACCTATGACTCGCTGAGTCCAAGGCTAAAAATGGAAAATACTCAAGTAAGATTTATGTACCAGGAACCAGGTGCTACAGAACTCTACAACTATCACAAATAACATATCATTCCAGCATGTAACATAACAGGTAGTAGCAAATCTAGATGAATATCTCAAAGACAATCATCTAACACACAACCCCTACTGGTGGGCCGACATTGTGGTCGTAGACCCACCGCTACTGGAAGGTAACTCACCTCGTAAGGCTGATTGCTAAAAAGCTGATTGACAGATGTCCGACTGCTGCTCCGGTGATCCTCCGACTATAATTCCCGTAAAACACTTAGTCAGACACTGATAACTGTTCTTAGGGTAAAATGACTATTTTACCCCTGACCAAGTCAAAGTCAAAGTCAAAGTCAACTTCCAGTTGACCTGACTCGCCGAGTTAGGCCTCCAACTCATCGAGTCCCTACCCTTCATCTACCCTTCTTCACGCTTCTACCCGTCGAGTTTAGCAATGACTCGACGAGTTCTCCTTCTAAAACAACCTCGAATGAACCTTCATCCGACTCGCCGAGTTGTATGAACAACTCGTCGAGTTCATCCTCATTCTACAAACAAGTCTTGTCCTTGACTCACCGAGTTGTACGAACAACTCGTCGAGTTCATCTTCAAAAGTTGGGAGATTGCCTTGGACTCGTCGAGTCTGCTCATGCACTCGTTGAGTCCTATGAACTCCAGGTCTATGGCTAAGTCCAATACGTTGGGTCACTCCCTTGGACCCTCTAAAACCCTTCTAACACTCAATTAGGTTCCTTCGAACCCTAACAAAAAAGGGGAGTCGAGCCTCGGACTAGCCGAGTCCCAAGAACAACTCGCCGAGTCGAGGTTGTCCAAGTCTTATTTCTCTATTTCTGATGTACAACACTTGTCCAAATGATAGATCTAGGCTCCTAAGATCGATCTAGCACGTAAAGTTACGAACTTTACGTGCATGCATGGGACTAAGAGCTAAAAAGACCCTAAAAGAAGCTCTTGAGTTGCATGGGGCTTTCCATGGGTGCAAAGGCAGTCCCTTTCTGCCTTTTAACTCCTTAAGGAGTCTGGATCTGAGGACTCAACCCCCAACCATGCTCGTAATCACGGTTGGTCACCAAGAATGGCTTATAAAAGCCCTAAATCTCCCCAAAAAGGGATCTAATGCAAGAAGGAGCAAGGTGTCGACTTTATACCTCCCAAGGACTGTAGATGATGCACAAGCTTGACTCTTTCTGGTCTCCTCTTGATTCCTCTCGGTTTTTCCTTCCTTTTTGCCACCACAAAGCACTAAAACCACCAAAAACCCTCAGATCTTTCACAACACAGTTAGGGTACGAAATGGAGTGTTCTAGGAGCATAAGGGGCGACGGCGGCTGTATAAGGTCGTTTAAATAGGGTGCAAACCCTCAGATTAGGGTTTTGCCGAGCCAGAGTCTACTCGTCGAGTCTTGCCGCCGACTCGACGAGTCCGTCACTTAACCTCCGGGTCCAAACCGCTACCACTCGACGAGTTGGGCCAACAACTCACCGAGTCTCAGTCCAAATTGTGAAAAGTACTTGAATGAAATACATACCAGGAACCGGGTGCTACATGTAGGTCATAACAGTTGCTAGAAATTGTTCATACATAATACCATACAATCGGAACACATTAAGATATAATATTGATTCAAACTTAATTATCCAGTATAGGATCAGGTATATACATGGGATCAATACTTTTTAATTTTCTTTTGCAATTCAGAACTTAGATTTGGTCTTGAAATTCCATAAGAATATGTTTGGCGTTTTCATATTTCTCCTAGCATTTTATCGAACAGCTACAATGCAAGAAGAAATGTCATATTGTCAGTATCAAAAATTCAAAAACATATTTAACTAAAGGGTATATTAGTTCTTACACCATCAGGAGAAGCCATAATCATAAAACCGAATTTCCAATTATAGAGAGGAGAAGGACATGCTTACCTGATCAATCTGAAGAACAAACAGGCACCAACGTCGGTTGGTTGTGGGGCAACGGTGGTCGTTCATGATACAGAGAAGAGAAGGACATGCTTACGTGCTTACCTGACGAATCAAAAGCTAATCGATGCTCAATAACTCACTCCAATAAGAACGTTCGAACAGGATGACAGTCGATGGCCGTTCACGATTCTGGTGGTGGTTCGTTGATGGAAAATTAGTGTTTCTTGAAGAGATATTGTTGAGACGGAGGTCTGATGTGATGCTGGTGTGGGAGAAATAAGGATGAGGGAAGGGACGACACCTCTCAGATTAGGGTTTAAGGGTACTGGATTGAAAGAAAATGTGAGGTTACAGAGAAATGGGAGAAATGTTATTTTTGTTTAATATTTTCAATTAATGAAATATATATGTTCAACTTTTCAGAGTTAATTAAACGGAAACGTTATAAATTCTATGTGTAGTAAACAATAAGCATAATATGATTGTATATAATGTATTGGGTTTTGTATCTTTTAAATTTCAAAAAACATACAATATGCTATATATATATATATATATATATATATATATATATATATATATATATATAATTCTTAAAATAAGAATTTGTGAATAAAAGTAATGTAACATCCCGACTCCCAAGTACTTTATTTATTTATTTTTGGGATTTAATGAGTTACTCGATGAGTTGTGTGTCCGACTCATCGAGTAGAGTTGGATTAGTCACGTGGGTTTAATGGCCGACTCAACGAGTCAAAGAGCCGACTTGCCGAGTTGGCGCTGTGTGAGGAAACCCTAAATCCCCAGGTTTGTGACATATTTAAGGGGCCTTAAGCCCTCATGTCTGCCTCACCAGTCACCTTAGACCCTTAAGAGAAACCCTAATCGTCCACTTGAGCTAAAGAGTGAGAGAGGAGCTAATCTTGTGGTTATTAGTGCACTTTTGAAGGAGAAGAGGAGAGTATCAAAGCTTGTATCAAGAGGAGGCTTTGGATCTAGAGGTTCATCAGATTTTTGCTTCAATTGGAGGTAAAAAGATGCTAACTTGATCATTTCCTTATGAGATCTTGGTTTAGGGAGTTTCTAGGGTTTTCTCCTATCCCTTTGGTGTCATTTGAGCATGATTTGAGGTTGAAACCTTAGATCTAGAGTGTAGGAGGTCTTGTGAGTCCAAAAACCCAAACTTTATTGAGCTAGAGATAAGATCTTGTGCATCTAACCCTTGTTAGAGCTTGAATTGGCATTATGGAGCAAATATGCCATGTATGAACGTAAAGATCGAAGCTTTACGTCATAATCGAGCCTTAAGAAGTCAGATCTGGAGTATGGGGCATGGTTTCTGCCTTAAAACGTCCGAAATAGAATTTGACTTAAGAGATTCGACGAGTCAATGAGCTGACTCGACGAGTCGGCTAGGGTTTTCCCCAATGAGTCTAGACATGGGTAACTCAGCGAGTTGATGAGACAACTCGATGTGTTAAGTTGGGTTTTCACGATTTCTGAATGAACAAGGGGGACTCGGCGAGTCACATAGATACACTCAGCGAGTCAAGTCAACATGGACAGTTGACTCGAGTTCTGACTTCTGTTGACTTTAGGGTTTGGTCAAGGCAGGGGTTATGGGGACCGTAGAGGGGTAAAATGGTCTTTTACCCATTCCAAGAGCTTGAGAGAGAGAAAAACTTAGTTATTTAGATTTGTGACTTAAATGTTAATTAGAGATAATTATCTTATGTGATTAGGCGGAGGCTAGTTCGAGATTTGTGAACGAGATTATTTACTTGCTTGCTTACGAGGTGAGTCTTCTCACTATACTTTACCTAGAGTGGTAATCTTTGTGTAACCGGAGGGTCTTATGTGTTATATTGAGTATTGTGATATCCTGCATTATGTCTTTGTGATTTATATTGTGTATTATTTTGAACTTACCGAGTTAGGACCGGAGGGTCCACCCGAGTTGTGGGACTGGAGGGTCCCACTGAGACACATTGATCGGAGGGTCTTATTTAAGCATAGTCATGAGAGGCTAATGAGATATGTGTGGTATTTTGGGGAACTCACTAAGTTTCATGTTTACCGTGTTATGTGTTATGTGTTTCAGGTACCTCTCATGATCACGGGAAGGTACCAGCTTGATTGTACACACCGATTTTGAGACCTTGTGGATGATTCTGGGATAGTGACAGTTTATGTGGATATGTGTGGACATTTGAACAATATTGTTTTGAGAAATATATTATGAGTTTTTATGTGTTTTAAAAATGAAAATTTTGGTTTGAAAAATTTACGTTGTTACAAGTAATCATTGCATTCTTGTGTTTATAATTCCTTTGTACTTCATAGGTGTCATCTTCTCTTAATTCCTATTTGGAAATCAAACATTAGATTATTAGATATATATTTCTCGTTAAAAACTGACTAGTTCCGACGATGGAATTACTTTTAGTTCTTATAACTTAATCCATAATGACTTTTTGGGAAAAAATCAATTAGTTCTAGTAACACAATTCTTAATATAGATTGCACATATTTTAAGTCCCGTTAGTTCTCAGTAAAACAATTCTTAATATTGAATTATCTAAATTTTAGATGTTTAATGGGTCAATTTTTTGGGTTTTAAAGGCTCGTTATTTCTGTATAGAAACATTGTTATCATTCAAAATAGAATGAATATGTTTTAAGATTGTTATAAAAAAAATTTGTCAGTTGATATAGAAAACAAAGGGAATGATGCAACCTGAAAACATGACAAATATAATCGAACGATTCAACTCGATCTGATTCATATTTTGATAACATTTTGACTGAGGTACATGTTTTTCCATAAAACAAGTTTCACTCATACAATTGGCCATTTGTCGCTCATGATACATCAGAAGAAACAATTCTTCAAAACAAGTTACTAGACTTGAACTTTTCCTCGGTATAAAAGCTTATTTTAGTGTAAACACATTCATTGGTGTAATAACTTGAGATTATACGTCATCACAATGAAAAAAATGAATGGAAAAGCGAAATAACAAATCTTTGGTTAATTATTTCTTATGTGATTCCTGAATAAATTTATATACCAAAACCGTTATAGCATCATTATCGTGATTAACTTGGTTTTACATACATAATTTGTAACCGGAAAATGTCTTAACAATGACAATTATGCCTTTAGCTTAATTTCAATTACACAAATGATATCTTAAAAATAGTTTTAAATCATTTTTACATGAATAGGAAGGATAAGTAGGAAGATATTTAATTTATTTTCATCTTAAATAGGACATATGAAACCCATAAGGTTGTGCAGAGTGGAGTGTGGCAAGACTCGACTTGTTCGAGCTGGCCTCGGTGAACCGCGTCACCAACTCAGCATGCCGAGTTCGGTGGTTATACTCGGTAAATATGGCCGCCGATGAGAGTGAGAGAGAGAGAGAGAGAGAGAGTGTGTTATATATATATATATATATATATATATATATATATATATATATATATATATATATATATATATATATATATATATATATATATGGAAAACAAAAAACCCTAAAAATCATAAAAATACATAAAAAAAATACTTAGAGATCGTAAATCTTTTTTTTTTTTTTTTACTTTTTTTACCAAAAAATCGCAGGTACTTTTACAAATTCACTGGAAAAAAAAATTGATATTTTTTTGGGTTTTTTTTTCAAAAAAAATTTCAGCGAATTTAATGAAAAAGTAGCGATTTTTTATATATAAAATCAAAAAAAGTTTGTAATCTCTAAGTATTTTTTTATGCATTTTAATGATTTTTAGGGTTTTTTGTTTTTCATAGAACCTAAACCTATATATATATATATATATATATATATATATATATATATATATATATATATATATATATATATATATATATATATATATATATATATAACATCCGAGTCTTCAAGGTATATCTTTATTTAATTCATTTTATTTTGATTGGAAGGCCACGATGTGGCGAGACCCGAATTGAACGTGCATTCATTAATTCTCCCACGACGTGGCATTATGTAGGCCACAAAGTGGGGGCTGTTTTGGGTCAAAACCCAAATTTGCGGGGTTCGTGCCCTATTTAAGGGCACTAACTCCTCGGGTTGCCTCATTTGGCAGCCTCCACCCTCTGAAAAATCACCCCATCCAAACCTTAGCCCCATTGTGGAAGATCTTGAGCTTGTGTGATCTTTTTTGGTGTTTTGAAGGAGAATGACTCATAGATGAAGAATTGATCTAGCTTGCAAGTCTCATGATCATCTTCTTGTTTACTTTCTGGATCATTATAACTATCCAAGACTCAAGCTTTATGTTAAGATCATGTTAGGTCTAGCTTTTTGGCCATATTTATCTATGTTGAGTTTGGTAGAATGTTTGAAATCCATGCAACTTTATGGATTGTTGAGGTCCCATAGTGGACATATGTTCCAGATATGAAGTTTGCTGCTATTTTGGACTTCATGCATGTGACATTTGGTGGTATTTCTTCATTTTGACCTAAGTTTTAGTGTTAGACTTGCATTAGACATGAAAGACTGAAAATCACCAATCTTTGTGAAGTATTCGACCTTAGAAAGGGTTCTGGAAAATGTTTGAAGGAACGGCTTAATAGATTAAGAGTTAAACATGTTAAGCTGTTGGAACCTGTTCCCCCGACGTGGCGTTTAGGTGGCCACGACGTGGGAACTAGGGAGAGTGTCGATTATCTTGTCTCTTAGTGCCCACAACGTGGCCTTGGGTGGCCACAGTGTGGAGACCTGTCAAAGTTAACTTTGACCATTGACTTTTTAGGGTGTAGACTGAGTGGGTATTTCTTTATTGTTATTTAGTGTTTTGTAGTACTAGTCTTCACCATGTGAGAGCTGTTGTGTTCTAGCTGTTACCTACAAGGTGACTCTTCTCAATATACTATAGGACACTAGGTGTCGATTGTGTATGTTTTCGTTGTGACTCTTGCCAATGTGTTTGTATGTTGTATGCATGGAGACGATCTGGACTCGAGGTCAATACGTACTCGGGGTTGATACTGGCTCGATAGAGCCGATCTGGGCTTAGGATCAATATTGACTTAGGGTTGCTACGAACTTGGGGTTGTTACGGACCCGATACAGTTACATGTTGTTATATATGTTGTATGTGGTATTTTGGGGAACTCACTAAGCTTCGTGCTTACAGCTGTTGATTTACTATGTTTCAGATACTTCAGATGATCACGGGAAGGCGAATGCTTGATTGTACACGTCCATCTGCGGTTTCTATGATTTCACATGTTTTGATACTCTGTTGTTTTAGGATGACTGTGTTGATACTCCTATTTTGTTTGACTTGGATTTTGTGGAAATATTGATTTTTACCTTATTAAAAATGAAAATTTCGTTTTGAGAATTGAGACATTTCGTTTTCTTCTTTTTTTACCATTTAATCTAATTTTACATTTTCAAAAAAAAAAAAACAATTAAAATATAACCGTTTTTTTTCTTCAAAATTTCAAATTTTAAACTAAAGGCCTATATGAGATCCTAACAATGTGACATCCCCAATTTTCACGGCCAGAAAAGACTGATTTTGTTTATGCTTTATAAAAATCAGAGTACTTCATTTCATAAAAATATTGCAGAATTTGTTCCCAGAAAAACACGATAAATACGTTATCAAAACAATTTCAAAGAAATGTATTTTATTCATTTTAAAATGTTTGGGATGTCATCGTCAATACAGAAACACAAGCATAAACGGAACTTACATTTATTTACACTAGTGATCTACATCTCTTTAATCTCTAAGTGTAATGTGACTTCGTATCAACACCTGTGATATAAATAAACTGAGTGGGTCAGGTTGGGAAACCTGGTGAGTACATAAGGTTTTCAACCCACAATATTATAATTATTATGTTTAAACAATCAAACAATCAACCCAATTACCCATCCCCATTATCTTCTTTACTCTTAAGGATTTAACCTAAGAGTCATCTATCCTGCATTCGTTTATTCCGAAGTCCCTTACTTCCAGGGTTATAGGACTGGCACTAAGTCCATAGCTGCCAATGTTTGTTCGTAAAGCACTAATTCTATAGCTGCTATAGTCTATGCTTATCTAATAGGTACTAAGTCCATAGCTACCAATTCCCAACAGGTACTAAATCCATAGCTACCGGTGTTTGTCCAATAGGCACTAAGTCCATAGCTGCCGATGTTTATTAGGCACTAAGTCCATAGCTGTCAATGTTTACTCACATCATCTTTTATCTCTCATCGTTCATCTACCCATGTCATGCCCAACATATTCGTATATATAACATACGTATACAGTTTAAAACCTTTAAAACATGTATAAAACGTTCATCCAGCATAGACAGCAAGTATTCAGATAATATGCACACATAGCACGTAGTTTATATAAAATACTTCATATCTATGTGTAAGATGAAAGGGACTATGCACTCACCTGAAAGGTGGTGAGTCGGCACTCGGATAGCACTTCGTTACCCTTAAAACAATTATCCCTTGACGAAACCTAGTATCATTACCACTAGAGTTTAGTCTAACGCTTGACGAGACTAATTTAATAGTCTAGCTATTATTACTATTATATAAGCGTTAAATAACACTCAATATAACTCATAATAATAGCCCAAATAATTATTTTAAGGTCCTAATAATGTTACTATAATTAAATAAAATCTATATTAAATATAGTATAGGCGTAGCTCAGTTACAGCGGGTTTTTATTAAAAACCGGGCTTCGCTGGAGCAGCTTTTCCAAGCCGAAAACTTTTCTTCTCAGAGCCGTCGGGCGGTCCGGGGATTTCTTCTCGTGATAGGGAGGTTCCCTAGACTTGGGAGGGGTTTAGGGAGGTCAGAGAGAAGTTAGAGAGAGAAAGAAAGGTTTGAAGGTGTGAGGAAATTATGAAGAGTTCATCTCTTATTTATAGGAATTGTATAGTAAAGTAGTCTCCAAGCTTCGTCCGTAACTTTTGCATACGAGCTCCGTTTTTGTCTGTCTTTTTACCGTTGAGTTCCTATTAATGAGATCTTCAACTTTCATTTAGACCTCGTTGGCTAATTCTCATTCTATCTCGGATTTACAAAACTGTATCGAATTCGCCGCGCTCGAAAAGTAGAGACTAAGCTTCGTCCATAACTTTCGCATACGAGCTCCGTTTTTGTCTATCTTTTTACTGTTGAGTTCCTATTAATGAGATCTTCAACTCTCATTTAGACCTCGTTGGCTAATTCTCATTCTATCTCGGATTTACAAAACTGTATCGAATTCGCCACGCTCGAAAAGTAGGGACTAAGCTTCGTCCATAACTTTCGCATACGAGCTCTATTATCGACGTTCTTTATATCCACACGTCAGTATTTATGAGTACTACAACTTTCATTTAGATCTCGTCGGCTAATTCTCACTCTATCTCAGATTTACAAAACTGTATCGAATTCGCAACGCTCGAAGAGTAGGGACTAAGCTTCGTCCATATCTTTCTCATACGAGCTCCATTTTTTACTGTCTTTTTATCGTTTAACTCCTATTAACGATATCTTCATTTATCGTTTAGATTATTTTGGCTAAAAATCGACCGATCTAAAGTTCAGATTTCGGGTTGTGCACTGCTATGCTAAATCTTAGAAAAATCACAACTTCCTCATACGAAGTCAGATTTGGATGTTCTTTTTATGCACACTATCGGTTTAACATAAACTATGACTCTCGTTAATATCGCTAAGGCTAAATCTCGCTCTATCGTAAATTCACTATTTACGCCTCCCGGTATCGTGTCGGTTCCGTCGCGAAACTTCGACGGGTCATAACTTCTTTGTTATAACTCGGATTTCGACGCTCTTTATATGTACGGAAACCTTGTAACATATACTAAAACTTGGTTGTGATTATTTATTCTTAATAATCTTTTGTTGAAAAGTCGTTTTCGACCCCTATTGCCTCTAAATTGACTAGCCCGGATCTACGGGCGTTACAATTATCTCCCCCTTAGGATGATTACGTCCCGGAATCATCAACGAAACAAGGTTGTATAATGACTCCATACATTATCTCTTCATCCTAGGTAATAACTGTAACTTTTATGTTGCTTCGAACGAGTATCTAACTCTTGGACTCCTTGACTGCAGGCGGTGCTCGGTCTTGCACCTGCTCATTAGACTTTCAATCATGACCTTCGTGTCACAATCTCAATCCTCACTGGATACGAACTTAAGATAAGTTCTTTTATTACTATAATGGACTGATGTGTCATATTCTAATGACCTATCATCGTATGTTGCAACGCTTAGAATCAGGTCTCTTAGAGTCAAATCCCAGAACAGACTACCTTCCTTCATGTTCAAATGGGATATAATCACATCTTAAAAGGTAGCATTTCTAACTACAAGCAAATATCGTGATACCTCTACTGATCGCTTTGATTATCTTTTATTTCAATCTTTCGGCTTAAGTCAGATGCTACATCGAACTTGGTTCTCTGAACCACATAACATACTTATCGTAGTCGGACTCAATTTGATATGACCACTAGGGTCGGAATAACAATCATCTTCTTAGTCATTACCGAAACTATGTAACGACATACTTGAATAAAACGAAATCGATTACTAGTTTCTTGGTAACCTTGTCACTTTCCCTGATCCAAGCGTGAGTCCTGTGCTTCCAGTAGTATAGGCCTCTACTACCATTCACACCTACTCATACTCGTCCCAATTATCGTCTCGCAGTTTTCCAAGTCACCATACAAGAAAATCACATAACAATTTAACACACCATATAACAAAAGGAAGATTTTATTATTTCTTGAAACTATTACATAGGTGTTCAAGTTCACCCTGGACTATGCCTCTAATGAGCTACATCATACGATACTATGGCTACTGCATAACTTGATCTTCGGGTATAAGGTCCTCATCCTTGATTCCTCGCATGGTTTTCTGCTTCGTCGAGGATCATGTGAAATTCCCTTGGCCTTGGTGGCGTTTCTTGTCTTGCTGCTTTATTTTTTTTCTTGGGCAGTCCGTTAGCAAACCTATAAATCTTGGAGAGTTCAGTAGGCACCAAGTAGGGGAATAGCTTCATCTTCTCGGTGAATGCGGTGGCATACTCATCAACACTCATCTTCCCTTTCTTCGGGTTCTGAAACTCGTTGTTTAGGTCTATCAGATCTACCTCTGAGCAGTACTGCATTTTCAACTGTTCCAAGAACTCTTCCCATGACATCCTTAAGGCTTCTCCTCGTGGCATCGTATCTGCCAATAGCTTTCACCAGCTTAAGACTCCAGTTTTTAGTTGTCTTACGGCGAAGACGGTCTTCTGTTTCTCACTACATTCGCAGCTCTCAAACACCATTTCCATCTCGGAGATCCAATCCATAATCTCAACAGGCTTTGGGCTTCCTGAGAGACTTGGTGGTTTCGCACCCAAGAAATTCTTGTACATTCGCCCATCCTTGTCGTTTCTCCTCTCCGGGCCATTTTGAGTCCCCACTTGACTCACTTGGCGGCTGTAGTTCCCTTCCTCCGATTGCTCGGGAATCAGCTCGGGTTGCTCAGTGGGCATAGTAGGTCCGTCCCTATTCGACATCCTCCTCATTTCTTCCCTTTGTTCAGCTAGCATAGCCCGAATCATGGCTTGAACTCTAGCCATGGTGACTGGCTCAGGTGCAACTTCTTCTACAACAGGTATTTGCTGAACCACTGGGGGTTGGTTCCTATTCTCATTTGCATTCATGTTTCCGCTACGGGTCCGTACCATCTTGATCTATACACCGAATAAGGTGAATCTAGACCTTTACTTAGGATTGACGTTTAAATCATCCTTATCACTCCGAAACGTTTACATGCTAGTTCTAATATCGTAGTCGTACGTTTAGAATCCTAAACACATAAGGTTTCCAGATTCGGTCGGCAACAGACCATAGATCCGAATAAATAACAACATATAAGGCATAAAGCATTTAGCACATAAAAGCATTTTAGGCATAATTCCTAAAATAAGCTAGTGCTCACACCTCACAATCATCGCTTAGCATTCTAAGTTTAAGTCTAGAAATAAATCTATATTCCTAGTTCGCTTAAACTAATGCTCTGATACCAACTGTGACATCCCCAATTTTCACGGCCAGAAAAGAACGATTTTGTTTATGCTTTATAAAAATCAGAGTACTTCATTCAATAAAAATGTTGCGGAATTTGTTCCCAGAAAAACACGATAAATATGTTATCAAAACATTTTCAAAGAAACGTATTTTATTCATTTTAAAATGTTTGGGATGTCATCGTCAATACGGAAACATAAGCATAAACGAAACTTACATTTATTTACACTAGTGATCTACATCTCTTTAATCTCTCAGTGTAATGTGACTTCGTATCAACACCTGTGATATAAATAAACTGAGTGGGTAAGGTTGGGAAACCTGGTGAGTACATAGGGTTTTCAACCCACAATATTATAATTATTATGTTTAAAAAATCAAACAATCAACCCAATTACCCATCCTCATTATCTTCTTTACTCTTAAGGATTTAACCTAAGAGTCATCTATCCTGCATTCGTTTATTCTGAAGTCCCTTACTTCCAGGGTTATATGACTGGCACTAAGTCCATAGCTGCCAATGTTCGTTCGTAAAGCACTAATTCCATAGCTGCTATAGTCTATTCATTGGGTACTAAATCCATAGCTACCAGTGTTTATCTAATAGGTACTAAGTCCATAGCTACCAATTCCCAACAGGTACTAAATCCATAGCTACCGGTGTTTGTCCAATAGGCACTAAGTCCATAGCTGCCGATGTTTATTAGGCACTAAGTCCATAGCTGTCAATGTTTACTCACATCATCTTTTATCTCTCATCGTTCATCTACCCATGTCATGCCCAACATATTCGTATATATAACATACGTATACAGTTTAAAACCTTTAAAACATGTATAAAACGTTCATCTAGCATAGACAGCAAGTATTCAGATAATATGCACACATAGCACGTAGTTTATATAAAATACTTCATATCTATGTGTAAGATGAAAGGGACTATGCACTCACCTGAAAGGTGGTGAGTCGGCACTCGGATAGCACTTCGTTACCCTTAAAACAATTATCCCTTGACGAAACCTAGTATCATTACCACTAGAGTTTAGTCTAACGCTTGACGAGACTAATTTAATAGTCTAGCTATTATTACTATTATATAAGCGTTAAATAACACTCAATATAACTCATAATAATAGCCCAAATAATTATTTTAAGGTCCTAATAATGTTACTATAATTAAATAAAATCTATATTAAATATAGTATAGGCGTAGCTCACTTACAGCGGGTTTTTATTAAAAACCGGGCTTCGCTGGAGCAGCTTTTCCAAGCCGAAAACTTTTCTTCTCAGAGCCGTCGGGCGGTCCGGGGATTTCTTCTCATGATAGGGAGGTTCCCTAGACTTGGGAGGGGTTTAGGGAGGTCAGAGAGAAGTTAGAGAGAGAAAGAAAGGTTTGAAGGTGTGAGGAAATTATGAAGAGTTCATCTCTTATTTATAGGAATTGTATAGTAAAGTAGTCTCCAAGCTTCGTCCGTAACTTTTGCATACGAGCTCCGTTTTTGTCTGTCTTTTTACCGTTGAGTTCCTATTAATGAGATCTTCAACTTTCATTTAGACCTCGTTGGCTAATTCTCATTCTATCTCGGATTTACAAAACTGTATCGAATTTGCCGCGCTCGAAAAGTAGAGACTAAGCTTCGTCCTTTACTTTCGCATACGAGCTCCGTTTTTGTCTGTCTTTTTACCGTTGAGTTCCTATTAATGAGATCTTCAACTTTCATTTAGATCTCGTTGGCTAATTCTCATTCTATCTCGGATTTACAAAACTGTATCGAATTCGCCGCGCTCGAAAAGTAGAGACTAAGCTTCGTCCATAACTTTCGCATACGAGCTCCGTTTTTGTCTGTCTTTTTACCGTTAAATTCCTATTAATGAGATCTTCAACTCTCATTTAGACCTCGTTGGCTAATTCTCATTCTATCTCGGATTTACAAAACTGTATCGAATTCGCCGCGCTCGAAAAGTAGGGACTAAGCTTCGTCCATAACTTTCGTATACGAGCTCTATTATCGACGTTCTTTATATCCACACGTCGGTATTTATGAGTACTACAACTTTCATTTAGATCTCGTCGGCTAATTCTCACTCTATCTCAGATTTACAAAATTGTATCGAATTCGCAACGCTCGAAGAGTAGGGACTAAGCTTCGTCCATATCTTTCTCATACGAGCTCCGTTTTCGACTGTCTTTTTATCGTCTAACTCCTATTAACGATATCTTCATTTATCATTTAGATTATTTTGTCTAAAAATCGACCGATCTAAAATTCAGATTTCGGGCTGTGCACTGCTATGCTAAATCTTAGAAAAATCACAACTTCCTCATACGAAGTCAGATTCGGATGTTCTTTTTATGCACACTATCGGTTTAACATAAACTACGACCTTCGTTAATATCGCTAAGGCTAAATCTTGCTCTATCGTAAATTCACTATTTACGCCTCCCGGTATCATGTCGGTTCCGTCGCGAAACTTCGACGGGTCATAACTTGTTTGTTATAGCTTGGGTTTCGACGCTCTTTATATGTATGGAAACCTTGTAACATATACTAAAACTTGGTTGAGATTATTTATTCTTAATAATCTTTTGTCGAAAAGTCGTTTTCGACCCCTATTGCCTCTAAATTGACTAGCCCGGATCTACGGGCGTTACAAACAACGTCATGGCATGCTCAATTATCTCTTAACCTAGCTATCTTAGGCTCTTTATGTAACGACCCAAAAATCAGAACTAAAAATTTCTTTAAAAACATTACTAAATCATATTTATAAAAACTATATCATAACATAATCTTCGAGTATTAAATTCAAAACATATCATCGTTATTAGAGTCAAACATTCCCAGGTTAACTGACTATGGTGTGTGCACTGCAATCTTCCCGAGCTCCTCCTTTGAAAATTGAGTACCTGAAACCAAAACTGAAAACCGTAAGCACGAAGCTTAGTGAGCTCCCCCAATCTACCACATACCACACAGTAACATATAAAGCACATACTGGGCCTTGCCCACTACATCGGACCGAAGTCTGGGCTGACTGGGGCCTTGCCCCCTACATCGGGCCGAAGTCCGAAGCTGACTGGGACCTCCGTCCCCTACATCGGACCGAAGTCCGAAGCTGACTGGGACCTCCGTCCCCTACATCGGACCGAAGTCCGAAGCTGATTGGGATCTCCGTTCCCTACATCGGATCGAAGTCTGAAGCTGACTGGGACCTCTGTCCCCTACATCGGACCGAAGTCCGAAGCTGACTGGGATCTCCGTCCCCTACATCGGACCGAACTCCGAAGCTGACTGAACATAGCATAAACATATCCACTAGCATGAACACACATATACTACATCAGGCCGTAGCCCGGATCACATAACACATAAATCCTGTCTGAGCCACGAAGGCATCAAACATGCTAACTACTACATCGGATCAAATCTGGAAACTACTACTAGCTAAACGGGCCGACATTGTGGCTTTAGACCCGTTCCTACTGGAAGGAAACTCACCTGAGACTGCTGAACTGATGCTGCTAATCCTTTGACTGCTACTTGACCTCTGACTCCGAACTACTGCTCCACTAGCTCCTCGAGCTACCAATGCCAAAATAACACTTAGTCTGACAGTCCTCTAAAAGTCAACAAGGTCAACTCTGGTCAAGGTCAAACTCCTGGTCAAAGTCAACCTTCCAGGTCAACCCTACTCGCCGAGTCCACCTAATAACTCGCCGAGTTCATATGCTCAGGGTCTTCTATTCGCGACTCGACTCGCCGAGTCAGTCCATGACTCGCCGAGTCAACTATTCCCGAGTCCTGACCTGTCCAACTCGCTGAGTCTCCACCCGACTCACTGATTCGAGTTTCAACTCGAAGGGTTTGGGGTTTCGCGACCTGACTCGCCGAGTCCAAGAATAGACTCGCCGAGCCCAAGGCAATCTTCAACCAACTCGTCGAGTTGTTCTTCCAACTCGCCGAGTTCATGCCTAACTTCATCCGACTCGACGAGCTGTTCATCCCACTCGTCGAGTTCCTCCTCATCTTCAAGCTACTCGCCGAGTCCACTCGAAGGACTCTCCGAGTCTATTCAGTCCTTAATCCATGCAGTGGCTTTTCGAGCCAAACAGGGCTTCCAACTCATAGATCCATACTTCTAAGGCCTATCCCCCACGTAAAGTGGCAAACTTTACGTGTAGATCAAGAGATCTAGGCTTAAAACAATCCAAACTATGGTTTAAGACAAAGAGGCTTCACTATCAACCCAAGAACAGATGCTTTATGACTTTCTAGGCCAAGATACACTCAGATCTGAAGTAGCATCTTCAGATCTAGGCTTCTAACTCGAAATAGTTCTTAATCATGGCATAAAATCCCCAAATCACATAGCCAAGGTTGATCTATTAAACAAAAGAGGGAAGGTAACGATTTATTACCTTTGAATGCTCAGAAATGTTCCACCAACTCTGGATCCAAAGCCCCCTTCTTGCTCCACAAAGACTAACTTCTCTCTCAAGCTCCAAAAGCTTCACTAAGGGTAGATCTTGCTCCAAAACGATTATGGCGGCTAGGGTTTAGTGATATGTGCTAGAGAGGCAATAAAGGAACCCTAGGGGAGAGAATGAGACGTTTAAATAAGCTCCAAGTCCCGGATTTAGGGTTTTCCTTGCCCAGACCAGACTCGCCGAGTCACCCTGGCCGACTCGCCGAGTCGGTCGCTTATACCTCAACCCGGATCCCGTTCGGACTCGCCGAGTCCTTCCATAGACTCGCCGAGTCTCCCCTAAAAATTGGGGTTTTCTTTCTTCTCTTGGCTTTCCAAACTTTGGGGTGTTACACTTTAGCCATTGTTGTCACCTTCCATCAACTACTATAAAACCATCATCCTTCTTTATTTTTCATCACATTCAAATCTTCTTAATTCAACTCTTCTAACTTTTTTATTTTCTATTTTTTTTTCAAATTTCATCTCTAAAAAATGGCTCGTCTTTAGTCAATAATGAAAATATCATATTGGCTCATTCCTGGGTCAATGTAAATAGAAGAGCCAAACAACATTAACGTCGATACGCCTACATTCTGGAGGAGAGTCGTCGAAAGATACAACCGTAAAGTTAGCCAGCCTTGAAGTAAAAAGATCAACTATTCTCCAAATGAAAAAATGAAAACGCGATTTCAATGCAGTTTAACAATATGCTTCGTAGGGTGAGGTGTGAAGTAATGCATGGTGAAAATAAAAATATTTTGTTTGTGAATGCTCTGAAGCTTTCCGTGAAGAAACTAACAAACATTTTCGGTTTGTTGAGTTTTGACAGACGGTGAGGTGGTGCGAAAAATGGCGTTAACATTGCGAATGACCTAGCGTCTTGTGTGTTTTTTAACTTTAAGTTTGTTGTCTTTTAATTTCTAGTGTTTTGTGTGTTTTAATTTCTAGTTGTCGTGTGTGTTATTTTAATTCAAGTGTGTTATGTTCTTTTTTAAACGTGTTGTGATTTCCTTTCAAGTTAATGAAATTTAAGTTTATATTAAAATAATTTCTTTAAATTTATTATCTTTTATATTATTATTTTTTTTAAATAGCATGTCAAACGCGTTAACTCACGTCCTATAAATGATAAACTTTTGAAGCAGTGTGACAAATGTTAAGTGGTGTGTACGTAGACTGTAGCAAGTATGACATCACTCTCTCTAACCTAATAGTTTTTTAAACAACGATTTTATTTCCAATACCTAACATTTTCAGCACCGTAATTAATTACACGTTCATATATATTTTTGTTTTGAGTTTGACAAGACATGACATTTATGTACCAAAAGTGATAAAACTCATCTTAAATGTCGTAAAACAGGTAAAAACTCAATTTTCCAACAAAAAGTTACATAATTTGCCTACGATTGAAGAAATAAGTAGTAAACAAACTAGAGACGGCTCATCGACCCAAATCCAAACCATTAAGAAAATAACAAAAGACAAAGGACTAATTTGAAAAAGAATTAATACAACTTTCAAGTGATATTATCATTATCAGTAACTTTTAGCCAATTCATTGGGTCCATACAAAATATTCATACGTATGCCTCCTTTAGCAAGCTTTATATCTCTTGTCCTGGTCGACATTGCCCTAAAAAGTTGACAACACTTTGTTGTAACGTGTAACCAAACCTAGAACCCGATGGTTTATAAAATATCAAGCGTCTGTAATAGTCACCATTCTACGTAGTGTATACGAAAATAAATGAAATGTTAATTATCACATAATTTAATAAAATAAGTTTAATCTTTCATCACATATCTAAACATTCAGAGAGAACAAAAAGAAAATATTGCAAGTAAGAATGATAAAAACCCATACTTTTTTCGATGATTATTAACAAATAGAAAGTAAATTTGGTATTAGAAAAAAAAATACATTTTTAAAGATAGTTTATGAATAAAAAAATGTTATGAAATGTGTACTTTAGAAACTATATTTTTTTTTTATATTGGATAATGCTAAAGAAATGCATTTATTCCCTTTCTAGAAACATTTTAATCCAATTTATACATTACCAAATAACATAGATAGAGTATTTGTTGGATTAATCTGTATACATTTTTTTTTCTAAATCTTATAAAGGTTTATAATTTAATAAAGGATTATACCGAAAGATATATATTATTAAATGGTACACGGTGCCGACATACAGCAGAGTCATAAAAGTCATCAACCGCACGATTTAAGAATTCTCTCATAAATGACCCCCTATACTTGATGCAATTGCCAACTACTCCCCCCATCACTTTAAACCTCACATTTAACCCCATAACCACTAACCAGTACCACTATACGATATACGAGTAATTATAAACAAGAATCAACCAAATAAAATGCCCCATAAATGACCCCCACACTTAATGCAATTACCAACTACCCCCTGTCTAACTTTACACCTTGCATTTAACCCCACTCTCCCTATATATAACCAAGTCCATATCATATGTATTCATTCTCCAATCTGCATACCTTCACATTCTAGCTTTTCAATTTCGTTTGACTTGTAAACTTTGACATTTTGACTTTTGACAACTTCTCATCAATGGCAACCACCGGGAAACTTGATGTTGAAGTGAAGGTGAAATCCGAAGCTGATAAGTTCTGGAACACCATCCTGGACTCCGCTACAATTTTCCCTAAAGTCTGCTCTGATCTCTACAAAGAAGTTGAAGTTCTTGAAGGCGATGGACGAAGCGTTGGATCCGTCCGATTGGTTCATTTTGCCGAAGGTAATAACTGTCCGACAATCGTCTAACAAATTTAATTATATAAAATTACTAAAATATATACCGTCTTTTGTTTGATTACGCAATCAGGGTCGCCGATTGTGAAATCGGCGAAAGAGAAGATTGAAGAACTTGATGAAGCGAAGAAGAAAGTGGCATATAGTGTGATTGATGGAGATATGATGAAATACTACAAGACTTTCAAGGCTACTCTTGAAGTGATTCCGGAGGCAGAAGGAAGTATTGTGAAGTGGATGTGTGAGTATGAGAAAGCAAGTGATGAGGTTCCGGATCCAAGTATGATCCGAGACTTTGCTGCTAAGAATTTTCAGGAGATTGATGCTTATCTCCTTAAAGCATAAAGTATGCTTGTTTTTTTATCAACTTGTGTTTGCTATAAATAATGAAATGTGTGACTTCACCTTTTGTACTTACATAAGTTGTTATCTACTTATGAATAATATTAATCGGTGTACTTCCTTTTCTTTACTTAAAGTTGATATTGGAATATTGATATCAATAGCAATGGGGTTGTTGAATGTTGAAAGTTCCAACTAGATACCTCAAACTTTTTTTAAGAGGTTTAACTACTCAGATTCCAATTTCGTTTGATTTTGTATTTTTGTTTTTCACATGTGGACATATGATGTGGCATGTTTATTAAAATAATTTCATTAGATGTGACGTATGTGAACAAAAAAGACAACTTTATAACAATGAAACAAAATAAAAATACAAAATGCAACAAAATTTGAAAGTTAGGTGAACTAATGTGAAACTTGATACCTATTTAGTGACATTATCCTTCCTTCCTCTTACATTGTACTTTGAAAAAAAGGTTATTGTCCATATAACGCAACAAACTTTAGTATATTGGTTTAAATGGTTTCTCATGACTTTTTTTGGTTTTTTAGGGGTACGTAGTTGTGTTTTACCGTTTTAAAAGGGCATTATAAAAAATATGAAGTGGTCACCGGGTGAACCCCTTCCTACTCATCAGTTTTGATATGCCACATGACATTTGGTCAACTAAAAATGGTCCACGTGGCGCCCATATGCCATCTACGTGGATTTTTCCTGTTAAAACTATGTCGGTGGTGAAAGCCTTTGTTCTCTCTTGTTGCTTCCTTGATTGCATCTGCCTACTATCCTCATTCTTCCCTAAATTCAACAACCTCACCTTACTCGATTTGTTCTGAAACAAACTCCACGGATCGATTCCTGATTTCATCGGCGAACTGTCCGAGTTGGAGGTATTACAGCTCTAGGAAAACAACTTCATCGTAAGCATTCCTCAAGGCCTTGGCAGGAACAGAAAGCTACAGATCCTTGATCTGTCTTCCAACAAATTAACAAGTTCACTTCCCTCCCAATCTATGCTATGGAAACAAACTCGAAACGATAATCACTTTGGGAAACTTTTTATTTTGTCCGATTTCGGAGTCTCTTGGTGAATGTCAATCGCTGAATCGAATCTGAATGGGAGAAAATTTCCTCAATGGTTCAATTCCAAAAAGGGCTTTTCAGTTTGCCTCATCTCTCATAGGTTGAACTTCATAACAGTCTTCTCTCCGGCGAATTCCCGGTGACCGATTATGTGTCGGTGCGAATCTCGGTCAGGTCAGTTTGTCCAACAATCGGTTAACCGGTCCACCATTAGCCAATTTTTCGATGTGCAGAAGCTTTTACTCGATGGACCTTGTAAAGGAGGAATCGCAAACGCCACCCATCAATCACATTCAAAATCACCAATCTCTGCCTCTGTAAAACTTCTTGTTCTTGGCATACTCCTCTGTTCCATTGCCTTCACCATTGCAGCAATCATCAAAGCTCGATCTATCAAGAAAGCTTGCAAAGCTCGATCATGGAAGCTTACTACTTTCCAACACCTAGATTTCACTTGCGATGATGTTCTCGATTCTTTAAAGGAAGATAACATCATCGGAAAAGGAGGAGTCAGGATTGTTTACAAAGGCGCCATGCCCAACAATGAACTTGTTGCAGTGAAAAGATTGCCAACCCTGAATCGTGGTTTTTCTCACGACCATGGATTCAATGTCGAGATTCAAACCCTAGGAAGAATCATACATCGACATATCGTGAGATTATTAGGGTTTTGCTCTAACCAGGAAACTAATTTATTATTGTACGAGTATATGCCAAAAAGTCAAGTCAATGCCATGTCATCAAGAATACCGGTAATAATAAGTCATGGGCCTTTTTTAGCAGGTAAACATATACTTTATGCCCCTAAACTACCAAAAAAAAGTCATGAGGGACCATTTAAACCAATCTACTAAAGTTTGTTGGGCTACAGTGACAATAACCCTTGAAAAAATTGCACATTTATAGCAATTTCATACAAATACAAAGTAATTTTTCACAGCTGTAATTGGATAGATTTTTGAAAGTATAATTTCCTAATAAGATTAAATCTGAAAGTACAATGCTATGAATGGGTAGATTTAAAGTTGTAATAAAAAGAAATGAAAGTAGAATGCTATAATACACAAATAAATGAAATTACAATGTTTTCTCTGTGGCTTTACATGAAGAATATACCTTTTTTTTTCCAAGAGAATAAACTTTAAAAAAGGTTTGTTTTATGTGATATGCTCCTCAACAACATCTTGCAAGAGAGGTGCCTCTTCATTCTGCAACTTTGAGCTCCCTCCATTGTTAACCACCGTACTCTTTTCCTTAGCTTTTCCCCACATCACAGAATAAAACCCAATAACAACAATAACTGATCCCAACAAACTGCAAATAAAATAAAATTAGGGTTTTGGATTACTAATGTGTAGAATCACAATTTATACACATAAACATAAAAAGAAAATATGTTCACCTTCCAAGATAGACACCATCACCTAAGAAAATGACACCAATGAAAGTTGCGATCACAATTCCTATTGGATGAAACATAGCAACAAAAACTGGACCTCTCCTTTTTATGCACCATGATTGAACTGTGACTTGAAAAGCAGACCCAAAAATCCCCTGTTTGTTTCGTTTCAATGTGAATTATGTTTGGAAAAAAGTTAATAAGATTGAGCCAAAAAAACTAAAACTTACTGAGTAGAGGATAGACATCAGCCTTATTTTAGGTTTTAAACTAAAAGAACTCAGGTCAGCTTCCACAATGGAAGAAGCTAGAGCTGCTAAAATGGTGCAGACAAAACAGTATGAGAACATTACAATCATCTCTGCAGGGTATTTCTTAAGGATAAATGCCTGGAAACATTATAAAACAAGTAATTAGAAAGAACATGTTAATATGTTAATATGCAAAAGTGTATCATAATACCTGTGCAATCATATACATTGAACCAAAGACGCAGTCAATTGCTAGAAAGATGCCTCCGAGTACCCAATTTGATGGTTGCACAAGAAGATTCTGAGAGATTTCTGATTTTAAGAGAGATGATAGAATTGTGGGGCCTTTGTAAAGAGTCATGATGATAGCTCCTGCAATTGACACTACAGTGCCGATGAACTTTGCCTGTGTGGTTATGCTTAAGTCAACTGTTTCCATCCTGAAACCACCAATCTGAATCGAATGAGACTTGATGTTTCAAGGTACAATAAAGGTAAAGAACAATGATGGTGTCATTAAGTATAACATACAAAAGAAGATAAATGAGGGGAAATTAGATAGCAGAAACGTAAAGAGATTTTTACCTGAATAAGATGGCGAGTATGAATGTAAAACCTGGGATGAGGTTGAGTAAGGTTGTGGCAAGAGTAGCAGAGGATAACGAGATACCAGAATAGCCAAATACCTGTGCGAAGAAACTTCAAAAACTAACCAGTCAGTGTTTCCGTTTCGGTAGAGCAGATCAGGAATTTGAGCAACATCAGGTCAAGCGATGAGAAAAATCTAGTTATAATGTTCATTCTGGTTCCAGAAACACGATGTCGGCGTTGGTAAACACTTCCTCCCACGAATCAACAGAAATGTTTTTGAATTCGAAAATGTAGTCATTGAATACACAAGAACACCACAAATTTCAGGTTAAATTACAGGTTACATACCCTAGTAGGCCAATAGTGAAAAATCCACAGACGACGATGAAGGTAAGTGGAGGGCGATTGGCCGATCTGCAACCAACCATAGAAACTTACTAAATTGCTAATCAACGTAGTCCTATGAAGTGAAAATTTTGAGGAGATTGACCTAATTTACCTGTGGAAGATGAGAGAAAGGGGAAGAAGGATGAGTGAAGCGAGGGCATTGGAGTAGAAAATGAAGGAGTAGTTGGACATGCCATCTGCTATGGCGTACTTGCTTACTATAATCAGTAGCACTTGGGCGATCTGTGCTCCCACCATGCCCACGTATTCCTTCATCTCTCTCACGCCACTGGTACCGACGGCAGTCAACGGTGTATATTTGCTGGCTTTCTGTCGATCAATGGAAACGGCGCCTTCCCCTTCACCTATAGCAGCCGTAAGGGGCAAAATTGTCACAAGAAAGGGGGGTCTGGTGGGGTTGGTTGTTGTTTGATGTTCCGGTAGTCCCTAAATTTTTATATTACCTATTAGAATAGGAAATGTATTTGGTTCCGGTAAAACGGTTATGCTCATGTCACTTTTCTAAATAAAAATTGAAAATCATATTGAAATTCGTTAAAGGTTTTCATCAAGTTGCAGAAGGTTTCCATCAAGTTTTTTTTTGAAGATGTCACATAAAAGTATGATTCTTGACCACATTGTCATACTCTTTTCTTTAACAATTTAACTTAAATAAAAATTTCACTTTTAATAAAAAAAAATAACATATCATTATTTCAAAAAAAAAAATTATTCATATTAACATATTAACATAAAACTATATTTCATATAATTTATATATTAAAAAAAGTATAGTTTATATATTAAAAAAGATTCATGAAAATTATATATATATATATATATATATATATATATATATATATATATATATATATATATATATATATATATATATATATATATATATATATATATATGCTTGGCGGTTCGAATTAATTAAACGAGGATGTTATTTTCTTAATTGTAAGAATATAATATGAAAATAATCATTTTATGTATATGTATTATAGTTAATATCAGTCAAAATCATATTATTCATATATTTATATATTAAATGAAAAGAAAAAGAAGTGAAAAAAATAGAAAGCAAGATATAAAAAGGAGAGAAAAGAGTTAAATGGAGAAAAAGAAAATTAAATACCCATATTTATTGGAAATATACTTAAAGGGTTTTGTTTTAATATGAAAAATGGATTTCTAAAGAAAAAGAAATATGAAAAAAAATGAGAGAGAAAAAAAGGTGTGGCCAAAAGTAGCTTTGTGCGGTTCTACCGCACCCAAAACAACATAGGAGGTGGTGTACTCGTGTCACCGTGGCAAGGGTTACGACCAAACCGCATTATATTCCCTCCAGCTTAAGATTGCTTTTTAAACTTTAAAACTAATTTTTGGACAAAAATATTATTCATTTGGTGGAAAACTAAGTTTTTTTAAAAAAAAAATCAATTAGCATTTGTGTTTTTGTGGTGACAACATGAGTTTTTAAATATTTAAATTAGTTTTTGTGGTGATAAAAATCAATAATTTAATAAATTAAAAAGTTTTTGGTTTAAAATATCTTTTTTAAAGCTATTGTGGTTCAAATATGTCAAATGAGTTTCAAAATATGAAATTTTACATGTTTTTTAAAATCTCATTTTTAAAACTTATGAAAAAACTATTTTGAAAAATGTTTTGAGTTAGCCATTTTTTTTTAAATTTACTATCTTTTCAAAAAGTCAACAAATCAATAATTTGTTTTTAAAACAATCCCAGACACCACCTTCAAATGATTGGTGATCATTAAGGATGTCAACGGGGACAAATGGGACGGAAAATGCATCCACCGCCCTTGTCCTCGAAATTTTCGCATTCCCCCGCCCCCGGGAAAAAAAAACACAATAAATTTAAAGTTACAAACTAAAAAAATTCAAAGAAACATGAACGATTACCATAAAGTTCCAAAAAAAAATCACAATATATCCAAATCTATTATCCGATTAAAGTTCATGTAGTTGAGTTTGATCAGTAGAAGTCATGATATTTGAAGCCTGAAATTGAATTCACAACAACAGAAAATATTAACAATTGTTACAATTTAAATCGAATTGCAATTTTTGTGTTAGTGATACCAATTCTTTGTTATATATATCCTAAGTTTGTATGGAATGCAAATCAGTTTTGAGAAATCAACCAAATAACAAAAATGTTAAGGTTTTTAACTTTTCATGAAACAAAGGGAGATTTGAAGCTAACACAAGGGTTTATGCAAGTAAAAGCTCACCTAAAAGGCTAAGTAAAGCAAAAAAAAATGTAAACCCAACGGAGCTACAGATAAACAAACTTCTCTAATTAATTCTATTAAGAATTTGAAGTCATCGGCTTCAATTGCTATTGCTTCTAGCAGTTCCATACTACAGGAATTGTGACGACCCGAAATTTTTATCATGTACATATCAAAGTTAAACTCGATTTGCTACCTTTTAACACTGTTTAGGGTCTATTTGAGAGTTCTAGACCTAGTACAATCAAGGTAGGAGCCTAGAAATGGGATAACAAGATGCATATCAAGCAAACTCGGGCCAAACACTCCAACATATGGAGTGTGCGGCCGCACACTTGAGTGTACGGCCACACACCCATTCCAGCCACACACTCCCACCTATATATTCAACACTTAGCCTTTTTGAATCACTTTTCCACTTCTACAAGTCTAGAACTCGAAATCCTCTCAAGTATCATCCAACTTTTCACTCCAATCTTCAATCAAGTAAGTGATTCATCCTTGGATTAGTTAATACATGACCTTAACTAGCCTTCATGTGACATCCTCATTTTCACGGCCAAAAAAGACCGATTTTGTTTATGCTTTATAAAAATCAGAGTACTTTTTTTTTTAATAAAAATGTTGCGGAATTTGTTCCCAGTAAAACATGATAAATACGTTATCAGAGCACTTCTGAAGAAAATTATTTTTATTCATTTTAAAACATTTGGGATGTCATCGTCAATACAGAAACATAAGCATAAACAGAACTTACATTCATTATCACTAGTGATTTATATCTCCTTAATCTCTCAGTGTAATGTGACTTCATATCAACACCTGTGGTATAAATAAACTGAGTGGGTCGGGTTGGGAAACCTGGTGAGTACATAGGGATTTCAATCCCACAATGTTATACCATATATATATAGTTTAAAACTCACAAAATATACAATTTCACCATATATATAAACAACTCTTATCTCACCCCGTCGATCCTCACAACGAGACTATCCATACTCTCGGACCTAAGATTAGCCGTTTTACCTAATCCATACTCCCGGATCAGAAATGAACGACTTTACCTAAACCATACTCTCGGACTAGGGACGAATGACTAATCCATACTCTAGGATTAATGATGAATGCTTATGCCTAATCCATACTCTCGGACTAGGGACAATGACTATGTCTAATCCATGCTCCCGGATCAATTACATATACTAAGGTTTTATTCTCTGAGTATAATTCACTCGTACTCGTAAGAAAACACTACCCAATATTCCTCATAATTAATTTAGATTTACTCTTTATCCTAAATCAGCATATATAATCAGATATGTTCTTTAACAAGTATATCAGGCAACATCAAATAATTCGTACATAAACATATATTTAATACTTCAATCGATACTTGTATTAAAATCATGTTCATGAAAAGGGACTATGCACTCACACATAAACTCATTAACAAATATTTAACTATTTAACATATATTTAATACTTTAATTAATACTTGTATTAAAATTATGTTCATGAAAGGGACTATGCACTCACACATAAACTCTTTAACAAATATTTAACTTTTTATCATATATTTAATACTTTAATTAATACTTGTATTAAAATCATGTTGATGAAAGGGACTATGCACTCACACATAAACTCTTTAACAAATATTTAACCCTTTAACATATATTTAATACTTTAATTAATACTTGTATTAAAATCATGTTCATGAAAGGGACTATGCACTCACTTGAAAAGGTGGTAATTCCGAACTCAGACGGCGCTTCATTTCTTAAAAATAATTTCCTTCGACGAAACCTAGTATTATTACCACTAGAGTTTAGTCTATTATTTGTTGAGACTAATTAATAGTCTAGCTATTATTACTATTATATAAACGTTAAACAATACTTATATAACCCATAATAATAGTCCAAGTACTTATTATAAGTTCCTAATAACGTTACTATAATTAAATAAAAACTATATTAAAAATAGCGTAGGCGTAGCTCACTTACAACGAGTTTTATAGAAAAACGGGCTTTGCTTGGAGCAACGTTCCCGAGCCGAAAATCTCTTCTTCTCGGAGCCGTCGAGCACTCTGGGGTTCCGCCTCGTGCTAGGGAGGTTCCCTAGCCTTTTCGGGGGGGTTTCGGGGCTAGAGAAAGGTTCTAGAGAGAGAAAAGAGAAGAAAGAATGGGAAAGGTGTGAAGAAAATAAGGGTGAGAGAGGTTCTATTTATAGGGTGAAAATGGCTGAACTTGGTACCACATGTCACCATCTAGTGGCAAGACTTGGGGAGAAAGCAATGGCCAAGATTGTGCCACATCATCCATTTTCGCACAGCACACTTCCGACTTCTAAAATCCGTAACTTTCACATACGACCTCCGTTTTTGACGTTATTTATATCTACGCGTAGGTAAAAATAAGATCTACAACTTTCATTTTGACTCCATCGACTAATTCTCGACCGATCTTAAATTTAACAGTACGAGGAGATTATACTGTTAAATGTCCGTGTAAAATTCATAACTTCTACATACGGACTCTGTTTTCGTCTGTCTTTTTACCATTGAGTTCCTATTAATGAGATATTCAATTCTCATTTAGGTCGCATAGGCCAAAAACCGCTCGAACTAAAATTCGAGTTTCGGGTTGTGCACTACTATGCCAAATCTTAAAAAATTTATAACTTCCTCATACGAAGTCAGATTTGGGCGTTCTTTTTTTGTATGTTCTCGGTTTAACATATACTACAACTTTTATTTGGATCGATAAGGCTAAAAGTTCCTTTATCAAAAATTCACTATTTACGTCTCTCGCTGTCGTGCCGGTTTTGCTGTACAACTTCGACGGGCCATAACTTTTTCGTTATAACTCGGATTTCGGCGTTTTTTATATGTACGGAACCCTTGAGACATATTATAAAACTTGGTTAAGATTATTTATTCTAAATAATCTTTTGTCGAAAAGTCGTTTTCGACCCCTATTATCTCTAAATTGACTAGCCCGGATCTACGGGCGTTACACTTCCCCTTTGCTTTGATCCATGAAAACATCCATTTTTAGTTAAGAACACCAAGAACACACACTAGTTTTGGACCTTAATCACCCCTTCAAGCCTCTATAACGTGTATACACTTGTCATAACTTGTTATATGCCAAGAAGACTTGATGATATGCTTGAAAAACACGAATTTATCATCTTCATAAAGGGTGTACGGCCGCACACATCATGGTGACCGCACGCACCCTTTTTAGGTCCTAAAATGACAATGAACTCCATATAAGGCTAGAGCATGAAGTAAGAAACCTTCCTAGATGAGTACTAAGGCCTTAAAATACGTTTTGGCACATTTCATGGGGAGTATGCGGCCGCACACCCACCCTGGCCGCACACAAGCAAATATGGTGCATATTGACCATACACTCCCTTGTATAGCCATATACCCCTTATATATAATCATATATGGTTGTAACACTTCAATATAAGTGTTTGCTAGTCTCTAAGCTGGTCCCAATTCAATAATTAGTTGTTATAAGCACTAATTGTATTCATATATGTGTAATTATATGTTAAATAGGATTCATTTGTGCTCAAGACTCCAATTGACACCCAACAATCTTATATCGATCTTTCATTCGAGTTACTCACTACAGGTGAGCTTATACCCCCTTAATCTATCTTTTTAAATGATTTTAAATGATTTTATGGGGGGGGGGGGGGGGAATACAAGTAGAAAACATGTAAGTTATATAATCAATCACATGTGATTAATAAATGTGTTTCAAACAAAGGATTTCTTATACTTTCAAACTGTATTATCAATCAAACTGCTTTTGAATCGTTTTATAAATTGACATCAAGTCATCAATATTTATTATTAAACTCTTCAAATGTTTTAAAAAACTTCTTTTTATAACTTATATAGTGTCAAATGCATGTCTATATATGTATAGTTATATAAGTAATGTTTAAAGGACTTAGGACCGATAACTCGCTTAATTTCATTTTCCTTGTTTGCATGTGGCCTGAGAGTATCAGTTATTTGTCTGAATGTCGTTTAAATATTAGTTATATATTATGTATACATATGTAGATATAAAAGTACTATCAATCAGTTAAATACCTTTGGGTAACAAAGGTATACCTTCATTCATTCAAACTACAGGAATTACTAGTAAGCTATAATAGGTATAGTTTAGGAGAATACTATCATATACGAATACTATAACAGAGAATACTATAAAGAGTCAGTTCATACATGAGTTAATACATACTATTATGAGAAACTAAGAGAACATACTATTATGAGAAACTAAGAGAACATACTATTATGAGAAACAATACATACTATACACTATACAAGAGAACATACTATGATGAGAAACAAAGAGAACACACTACACGCTAGACAGAGAGAACATACATTACACTAGTACATACAATACATATACAAGAATACTATAACATAAATGTGAACCATTATTTCGCGGCATGGCATCACTGCCATGTCTCGTTTTGTAGCCAGAGTCTTCTGGAGGGAGAGCGTGAATTAGTGTATAGATCTATACTGGATTGACTATCCTACACCTTGTTGTTCGCTACAGCGGGACTTGCAAGTCTACGGGTGCCAAATGTCATTTCTTCCGACGTCTTTCATCGTCGTGTTATTAGTCGATAGTATGGTGCAAGCATTTCACATTACACCTTAATTAACGAACGGATTAAGGTAGATAGTACAACAGTAGTTACTATAATACAACACTATAATACTATTATTATTTCCCCATTACATTCAAATTGTGATCTTCTCACATAAACGGTAATGTAGAAACTATATTTTTGGTTAATAATAGTCACACTTGGGAAAATACGCACTCTTACAAGAAACAAACATACAGAATATTTGATGTCATGGTAGAAGACTACGTTTAGTAGAAAATATACGATTTTATAGGAAATACAAACATTTACTACAAACATTTACAAACTTATACATCAAACACTTACAAACATTGACACTAAAATGCTTATGAGCTCACCAGCTTTAAAGCTGATCAACTCTTTCAAAATAACTTGTATTCTCAGGTCATCAGTAGACAGGTACTGATGCCAGGTTTTGAGAATATGGAACTCGTTCAAGACTCATCTTTTATTTTGATTTACATTTTTGGTGTCTTATAAACTTCACATAGCACACTTGTATTAAATTATATTATTAATGCAATGGATGATGTTTTTTCTTGTTTACTACTATGCTTTGTTGTGATATTATACATGACGTCCTCCACCCCCGAACGTTCCCGCCATTCAGGTTTTGGGGTGTGACAGATTGGTATCAGAGCATTGTTTATAGTGAATCGAGTGTATCAACCCATAAAAGATATACAAACTATAAACACAGTGGGATTTAAAATACTTTGATCAAGATTTTATACTTTAAATACTAAAATATTTAACCAAGTATACATACCTGCATTCATACTAAAATCAGTGTCACTAGGACAGAACAAAAGTATTTAATGATTGGACACAACAGTCAAACCTTAGCAGTTATGTAATCATATCTAGGATAAATATAGCCTGATCAACTATATTTATTTGAGATACGGTGAACGTGTGTCAGGGAGCGATTAGGGTGTTGCAACAAACCTAAAACTTACCAAATTATACATCTTCATATACAGAAGATCATGAGAACAAAACATAAATTAAAATACTATGGGAGCGTTTTAGACACTATTCATTCAAAGAACAAACTTCTTAGGAGTAGCAGTAAGCTTCCCTTATAGAAACTTTTTAGTTATTGATTGCTGCATTTAGGAATTGTTAGATAAATTTCTTACCCTCATTTCTCGTCTAGATAAATGGTTGAATTCCACCTCCCGGACGACCCTTACTTTCCCGGCCAAGAGAATGGAGGAGGGATAAATGCAGAACCAGAAGCAGAACCTGAACTTCCCTTAGATGATGATCTGGCAGAAGACCTTCCAAAGGATCTTGATCTCGAGCCAGAAGTTCAGAATCTATCCCCAGTGGCTCCAGTCCCAAATCCTAACCCTCACCCGGCTTTTCATGGCCCGACACCTTCTTGGGTGGAAAGCTTGGAAAAATAATATATATATATATATATATATATATATATATATATATATATATATATTATTTTGAAGTATAAACAAATGTAATATTGTATTTTTCGTAACTACATAACTATATTAAGCAAAACCGGTAAGTTTTAAATAAATATATAAAAAATAACTTATTAATAAGTGTTTAAGTTTTTTTAGAACGGAAAACATAAACATACATCCTTATATATATATATATATATATATATATATATATATATATATATATATATACATAAACATTAAAGCGATAGTTCTCCAGTGAAGTTCGAGTTCAGTGGTGCTGCAAGATTGGAAGGTGGATTGAGGTGTTAGACTGTACCATATTTCAAGAGTATTCATCAAGATTTCCAAGTATGAGCGAACTTAAGGTTTAACCAATGATTGATCGCTAGCATCAGGTTGTCATCAGTGGGATACTAGAAAGTGAGAAGGATTGGGAATCCTTCAATTCTCGCTTGTCTTGAAGACTTAGTTGAATCTGAGTGGGGGAGAGACTTTTTAGAATGTTCTCCAAATGTGAGTTCTGGTTACGCGGGGTACAATCTCTTGGGCACCTTGCCAACCAGAAGGGTATTCTAGTCGATCCGGCCAAGATAGACGTCGTGATGCAGTGGGAGATTCCGAGGTCTCCATCTGAGATTCGGAGTTTCCCAGGTCTAGCAGGTTATTACCAGAGATTTATACGAGAATTCTCTGAGATTGGGGTTCCTTTGACCTGACTGACCAAGAAGTTTGTGGCCTTTTGTTGGGGGCCTGAGCAGCAGGCAACCTTCAAGACGCTCAGAAAGCGGTTGTGCGAGGCACCGATTCTCATCCTGCCAGAGGGTGCAGATGATTTCGTGGTTTGCTATGACGCTTTGATCACGGACATGGGTACAGTACTGATACTGTGGGGTCACGTGATAGCAAGTTTTGGGAACCAGGTTAGAGTTCCAGTTAGGATTCAAGTTCAGTTGTGTGTTAGGTCGAGTGCGTGTTTGACCCAATATGGGGAGTTTTGTAAGTCTGCGTGTGTAGCCGTAGCATTCACTAGCATCCAGATAGTGTTAGAGTGTTGTAAGTCTGCGGGTGTTGCCGTAGCATTCGCTAGCAGCCAGATAGTGTTAGAGTGTTATAAGTCTGCGAGTGTAGCCGTAGCACTCACTAGGTTGGTAGATAGCATGAGTGTGTTGTTTGGACGCGAAAGGAACAGTAGTACCCACCAGTTCGGGTGCAGCAGTGAGGATATGGAAATCCACGGATTGGATTTCGGGATTACCCAAATGGATTAGATATGGTTGATTCAGCGATACAACAGTTGCAACGTCACTACAGTTATGGGATCAGGGAAGCAATAGACTGCTTAGGTTCGTGTATGATATAAGGCTACCGTTGGTCATGGATCCATCACTTTTATCCTTGGGTTTGGTGACGTCAGGATTCGACACATGGAACCGATCGGTTAGATAAAAAAGTTTTTTGAGTCACAGTGGCATGATAACTAGTTGCAACTAGTTACAGAGAAGGATTTCGTTTAGAAGTCATGTGAGGCGACTAAGTGGGAGTCCTTTGGCTCCGCAATCGGGCCGGAACCCGGTATTACAGATGATTGGTGAATGAATCGAGACCAGGCAGGTCTCGGTAGATTCTGGAAAGCAGCCGTGTGGCAACGTACTGCTTCAGGCGGTTCAGGATTCGGACAGTTTTAGCGTTTGGGCAGCATTAGTATTTGCATTTCAGGTTGCAAATACGGACGAAATAGCTGGTTGATTGGGAAGTGACAAGTCACTCACAACAGGATCAACTGAGCCTTGTGTGACAACCGTCAATTTCTAGTCAAGTCAAAGTCAACTAAAGTCAACAAGTCGAACCGGTCGACTCAATTAAGCCTTGTGTACTAGGGCTTACGTTAGGTAATTACTATACCACTCGTTATTCTAATGAGAAAGCATCAAGTGAAAAGTTCGTATATCTAGATTTCCTTAACCTAAAATTGTGGTAAGTAATGAACCAAATCGATAAAACAATGTTGCATACTCATCAGGAGTGTGTAAGATCCTTAAACATGGCTTAACGGGGTTTACAAACCTTGCGTTGCGAAACCAAACACTCAAATAGGTCACAAAAGAAGTCTCTCCCAATCTCTTTCACTCTAACTCTCCCAAATCTCTCTCTGTATGAGAAATCTCTCCAAGAATGTCAAATCTCTCCCAAATCTCTCCAAGTATGTGAAATCTCTCCTAAATCTCTCTCTGTATGAGAAATCTCTCCAAGAATGTCAAATCTCTCCCAAATCTCTCCAAGTATGTGAAATCTCTCCCAAATCTCTCTCTGTATGAGAAATCTCTCCAAGAATGTCAAATCTATGCCAAATCTCTCCAAGTATGTGAAATCTCTCCCAAATCTCTCTCAGCTTCTTAAAATCACTCGGGGCATCCCGACCCTCGAATTTGACGAAAAAAGCTCGAAAACGGAAGTCTACGCGAAAAACAGCCTTAAGGAGCCGAAACTCCTCTTAGGAACCGAACCTCTTAGAGTCGAACCTCCTGAGAACCGAAACCCTCTCAACCGAAATGGACCAAGCACTCGGTCTATTTCGATCCTCTAATCATGCTGAACCGAGACCTAACTTTCGGCTCATCCCTTCCTGCCTTCGGTCCGAGAGGACTCTACCTTCTGTCGGAGGAGCGAGTCTGCGCAGCCGAACCCCTCTACTCTCGGTTCCCATGCACAATCAAGCCTCACCTTCGGCCCTATGCTCCTAAGGAGCCGAACCTTCGCACCTTCGGCCTGAATTTCGGAATTTCGCATTTTTGCCCGGTTTTCGACCACGACTCCATTTTTAGCCCATTTTTTATTATTTTAACGCGAGATTTTCGCCCAAACTCGTATTTTAACATAATAAACCCTAAATATTCATATTTTAACTATATTTTGGGGGGAAATCCTTGCCTAAGAATAAAATCTAATTAGTGAGATATTTAGGTGGAGTGTTGGCTTATCCTTTGGACAAGGACACAAGCAACCTCCCCATACCTTCATAGTACAACCCCCAATCACTATTACACCATACCTAGTCATTCCACAGTAATTTTCCCACCATTTTGCAGCCACACACGTGGTCAAGAGCTGGAAAACTCTCCTCTCTCCTCACATTACTCCATTTTTCCACCAAGTGACAACTTCATTCTCTCTCACTTCCTCTCTCTAGATTTCGAGATTCAAGGCTTGTTTCCAAGCTTTCCTTCTACATTTGGTAAATATCTTCCTCCTATACTTAGATATTCTACTATCTTTCATCCAAATCATAGATTGCTTACACAAATATCGTCATAATTGTGTTAGACCTTCAAATCTTCAAGCACCTCCCAAGTGTTCTTGAGTTGAACGCTTCTTTTATCCATCATCCATCTACTGAAATCACTCAAGGTGAGTTCATACCCGTATCTTTTAATGTTTTCTTAAGTTTTAGGGGGGGGGGGGGGGGAATACAAGTTAAAACACCAAGAACACAACTAAACTTTTCCAACAGCTTTCATCAGGAAAGTTTAACTCCATTCACGGACTGTTTTGGTCAACTTAAACATTTTATTTTTCAAAATTGTATTAGATGAAAATAGTTCAGGTTTATACCTTTAAAATGACTACTTGCACATCTCCATACGATTTTTCTACAATTTATGGTGATTTTTACAAAACAGCCTATCATTTCAAGAACAAATCCGTACCAGTCTGTGAATACGAACATTTTAACACAAGTTAAAGACTTCCAAAAATCATAATAAAAATTATGATCATACTAGACACATTTTATGAACTCTTGGAATTTACAGATTCAGTTTTCGACTTCGTATGATTTTTCTAAAACAGTGCAGAACGGTTAAAAACTGGTTAACAGCTTATAACTTCCATAACACTTTGTAGTATGTTGAGCAAAGTGTAAAACCATAAGTTCTAAATATTGAATGTATCTTCTTGTTATTTTATCATTATAAACTGAAATTTAGACATTCATGATAAGGTTTACTCATTCATTTCGAACACATATAATAAACTTCAATGAGCATAGTTTATGGATTTTTACTACATGAAAAAGGTTTTTACTCTCAAAACAAATGGGTTTTTCGTATCCTACGTGATAAACTATAATAATAATAGTTTGAGGATCTCATATCACTAATTTATTCAGAAAAGGTGACTTTACTTCCTTCACGGAAGAGGTTTTAATATCAAACTATGTGTAAACTAGTTAACTTAGGCTATGAGGCAATTCTCTCCCCGTACGTTCGAGTACGGGATCCCAGTTCCTGTAAGTTATAACCAGTTATAACCAGAGTCTCTTGTAGGGAGAGCGTGATAATTGTGTATAGATCTATATTGGGTTTGACACCCCACACCTTGCTGCTAGCTATAGTGGGACCTGCAGGTCTACGGGTGACAAGAGTCATAGTATCTAAACGTCTGAAAAACGTTGTGCAGGTTATTTCTTGTCATAGTATGGTTATAGCGACTCACATAGGTAGTTAACAATCCTTCAAGTTTACATGGAAAATTCTTCTTTGAAAAGGGGTTTTACTTCTAAACTAAACGAGTTTATGTCGATTTAAACTTGCATGAATTACTTTAAGTATGGAAAAATACTTGTTCACTCTCGGTCCTAGGATTTAGGACTACAAAACTTTTATAAGGAAAATATTGGATTTTCTTTGGAAACATATTTCTATTAACACTACATCACGTCTGGAATTGTTAGACTTCAACGGTTTATTTAACTCAAATTATATATAACTTATATACACTAAGTGATCATAGAAGGAATCTATGGGTCCTTCTAGGGTTCATTATCGTATAACATAGGAGCATTCAATCCACACTTAACTAAGAAAATATTGGATTTTCTGGAAATCATACTCTATCGCTTTTACAAGGAAAACGGTTTCTTCCTCAAACAAAACTCTTATGAACTCACCAACTTAATTGTTGACACTTTTTCAAAACTACTTGTATTCTCAAGAATTCAGTGAAACAGGAAAACCAACAACATTTTGAGGATGGGACGATAAATCGTCAAACAGTACATTTTGTCATCATAATGTAATTAATTTGAATCATGTAAACATATACTTTGGTGTAACTTTTTCAATTATATTTATGATGGTTGTATTTACTTTGAGCACTATTATACTCGTTGTTGTGATACTATACATGAAGTCCTCCACCCCTGGACGTTTCCACCATCGGTTTGGGGGTGTGACACCTTGGCCAAGTGTAAGTGATCTACAGGGATAATTAGGCCTGTGATTCTGTTTTATAGTGGGAACCTCGAGCTATTAGAAGTTGAGTAGATAGTTGAGGGATAAACGGACTGGATTCAACGATAATGATTCAGTATGAGTGGTCTGCCACGTAATCAGACCATCTCAAGACAACAGATTTCAGACGGAGTAGATGTGATCTTGTTGCGAGGAATTCGTTCACCTACGAATTTTAGGGCTTTGTGAATATTGGTCACAGCAACCCTGGGAAGCCTAGGGTGTGCTCAGGATGATGACCATGTTACTAGAGTGGTTGGGCACGTAAGGATTGGTAAGGATTGATTTCGAGGACGAAATCTAATTTAAGTGGGAGAGAGTTGTAACATCCTGTTTATTTAATAAATAAATAAATGTATAGTAGCCCAAAAATCAATAATTATATAGTGAGGTGTTGGTCTCGAGGAGCTAATCGTTATAATTTTAGAGATTGGGGGTTAAAGGTGTAAGTTTCGGATTGGTCTTGTACAGATTTCAGAAGTCGAGGGGTGTTTGGTAATTATTAGACTTAGATTGAAACGAATTTTCAAATGTTGAGGGTTAAATGGTAACTTCTGGGACTTGAATTGTTAAGAATCTAGAATGTAGGGGGCTGTTTTGTATATTATGGGCTTAATAAGAAAAAGATCTTATGGGAAGGGACTAGAATTGTTAAATGGGCAAAGTTGAATATGGACACGGGACAACTCCCGTCACCCTCACTTAAATCACATATATATGCATCTTAACTCAATAACAAAACCCAAACCCTAAGGGACATGCCTCTAGTCGCCACCTTATATCCCTTAACCTCCAGCTGTGACATCCCCAAAATCACGACCACAAAAGACCGGTTTGTTTATGCTTTGTTTAAAAATCAGAGTTACATTTTAAATGAAAGTGTTGCGGAATTTGTCCCAAAACAAAAATATGATAAAGATTTATCAAAAGCATTTCCATAGAAATGTATTTCATTAAAAGACTCGGGATGTCATGTTCGTACAGATCAAAAGCATAAACAGTACAATATAAGCCTTACTACATTATTTCATATCTACAGGCCTATATCCGTAATCCCTCGTCCAAAACATCACACCTATGCTCATGCGCCACTACCTGTAATACATAAAACTGAGTGGGTCAGGCTTGGGAGCCTGGTGAGCACATAGGGTTTTCAACCCACAATAAATAAGTTTATTAATTCAATCAACAATAACCCGATTACCCGTTCCCGTTATCCTCACTTTACGTCCCTAAACACCTATCATAAGGGACCTAGCCTAAGGATCATCATCGGGACGGACACTACTGCTAAGGGGATTCCTCAGCAATAAATGTCCTAAAGGCAACCATGTGGGGGATGGAGTACACCGGTGAACACGTCGTTCACAAACACCTACAGGTTGCGAGCCTGCTAGCGTTCCACTGGACTGTCTAGAAGAGTCCGTGGTCGTCATCCATACTCCGCTAGATGACAGAAACAACAACATCAACATCGATGCCTCTCATCATTTTATCACACATCAGCTATTACATCTACCCATGTTTTACCCCAACATTTTCGTAGATATAAAATACATATACAATTTAAATCGTTGAAAACATGTATAACAATGTTCATCTAGCATAGATAGCAAGTATTCAGATAATATGCACATATAGCACGTAATTTATATAAAATACTTCATATCTATGTGTAAGCTGAAAGTAACTATGTACTCACTTGTTAAGGTGATGATTCCAAAATCGGGCAGCGCTTGCTTCTAATGATTCTATTTTCCTTCGACGAAACCTAACATTATTATCGCTAAATTTTAGTCTAATATTTACCGTGACCAACTATTAGTCTTAGTATTATTATTATTATATAAGCGTTAAACAATATTTTCCAACCACTATGTACAGATAGGGGCCAGACATAAAACACCGGAGGGCAGGACCATTTTGGCATATAGCACTTCTGAAATCCAACAACCCTATGCGGCCCTTTAAACCAGATTCCCCGTACCGCGAGTAGTTAAAAAAATATTATAACGACACTTATATAAGTTATAATAATAGCTCAAATATTTATTATAAGTTCATAATAACAATACTAATTTTAAATATAAGCTATATTAAAATAAGGTAAGCATAACTTACTTACAAGGGGGTTTTAGCTAGGAGTCGGGCTCTGCAGGGGCAGAACTTCGTCGCTGAATCTTTCTAAGAAAGATTCGTGCAGCGCTTCAGCGCTCACCTTACTATACTAAGCTACAGAAAGAGAAGTCGAATCACGAGGGACCGAAATGCTCGGGGGATAAGGAGAGAAAGACTCTTGAATCAAGAGAATGGTGCAAGAAATATGAGAGCCCAAGGCTCTTATTTATACTAATTGAATTTTCAAAAACTACCCTCCATAATTACTTAATGACCTTTTAGTTATATAAACAACTAAACACCCCTCTATAATACTATTATAAATGGATTTAATGATATTTGTACTAAACTAATGTCGAAAGAACTCAACATTAGTCTTATAATGACCGCATCGTCGATACCTTTCTGATGATATATATATATATATATATATATATATATATATATATATATATATATGTACGTATACATGATTTATACTTTATTTTAATACGTAAATATGTTATTATAATTTGTAACTCGTTCATACGAACTCCGTTTTTGACGTTCTTTATATCCACGCGTAGGTGAAGACGTACTCTACAACTTTCGTTTAGACTCCGTCAGCTAATTCTTGACCGATCTCAAATTTAACAGTAGGAGGCCTTTAGACTGTTAAATGACCGCGAAGAATTCGTAACTCCTTCATACGAACTCCGTTTTCGTCCATCTTTTTACCGTTGAGTTCCTATTAATGAGATCTTCAACTCTCATTTAGGTTGCGTAGGCCAAAAACCGCTCGAACTAAAATTCGAGTTTCGGGTCGTGCACTGCTAAGCCGAATCTTAGAAAAATCATAACTTCCTCATACGAAGTCAGATTTGGGCGTTCTTTTTATCGACGCTCTTAGTTTAACATATTCTACAACTTTTGTTTAGATTGCTAAGGCTAAATCTCGCTCTATCGTAAATTCACTATTTACGCTTCCCGGTGCCGTGCCGGTTTTGCCGTAAAACTTCGACGGGTCATAACTTGTTCGTTATAACTCGGATTTCGGCATTCTTTATATGTACGAAAACCTTGAGACATATTCTACAACTTTATGTAGAGATATCGGGATTATCTTATACTTTAATTTTGACGCTTATTTTTATTATTTATTAATTATACATTTATAATTAAATTATAAGCACATAAATACACATAATTCACATAATACTCAAATATTTCATTTTTATTACTTCAAAAAAAAGAGTTACAAGAGTTGACCTAGACTATTACATTGACAAAAATTCTTAGCCCTGAAACCCGGGCGTTACAATTCTCTCCCCCTTAGGATGATTCCGTCCCGGAATCATGCATCAGCAAACTGATGTGGATAGCGACTCATCATGTCATCCTCTGTTTCCCAAGTGAGATTCGGCCCATTCGAATGTTTCCATCGGACTAGCACCAAGTCGACCATCTTGCGTCGTAACTTCTTAGTCTTATGGTCAACAATTGCCTCAGGCTCTTCGATCAGCCTTTTATTCTCATCCATCCTTAACTCTGAGATTGGAATTATGTCGGGAACATCTCCCGTGAATTTCCTCAAATAACACACATGGAAAGTGTTATGAATACCATTGAGTTCTTCGGGCAATTCCAACTTGTAAGCTTGGTTCCCTATCTTCTGAAGAACTTTGAATGGTCCAATAAACCTTGGACTCAACTTTCCTCGTTTCCCAAATCTTATAAGTCCCTTCCACGGTGAGACTTTAAGCAAAATGGAATCCCCATCTTCGAAGGTTATCGGTCGTCTTTTCTTGTCAGCATAGCTCTTCTGACGATCCTGGGCTGCTAACATTCTTTCCCTAATCACCTTCAACTTCTCAGCAGTCTCATGGACTATCTCGGGGCCCATAAACTGCTTCTCTCCGGCTTCAAGCCAACAAGACGGCGTACGACACTTCTGTCCATACAAGGCTTGGTAAGGTGCCATCTTGATGCTCGAGTGAAAACTATTGTTGTAGGAAAATTCTACCAGAGGTAAGTGCTCGTCCCAATTTCCTTGGAATTCGAGGGTACATGCTCTTAGCATATCTTCCAATGTCTGAATCGTTCTTTCGCTCTGACCATCAGTTTGCGGATGATAAGCAGTACTCAAACACAACTTTGTACCTAACTCCTCTTGTAGACTCCTCCAAAACCTTGACGTGAAACGACTATCACGATCTGATACAATCGTAAGAGGAACACCGTGAAGTCTTACAATTTCCTTCACGTAAGCATTTGCGAGCTTATCCATAGACCACTTCTCGTTGGCTGCTATGAAGTGTGCACTCTTGGTGAAACGATCCACGACTACCCAAATCATGTCGTGACCGTTCTTCGTCCTGGGCAGTTTAGTCACAAAATCCATGGTGATGTCTTCCCATTTACCCATGGGTACAGGTAAAGGTTCTAAACTCCCATACGGTTTCTGATGTTGTGCCTTAACCCTCGCACATGTTACGCACTCGGCCACATACTTCGCAACATCGAGCTTCATCGTCGGCCACCAGTAGTAGGGTTTTAGGTCCCTATACATTTTAGTGCTACCGGGATGAATCGAGTACATGGTCTTGTGTGCCTCTTCCATCAGAAGATCTCTTATTCCTCCCGTCTTAGGTACCCAAATTCGATCTTGGAATACCTTCAGTCCACGACTGTTTGTACCGAACACTAAAGTTCTTCCCAAACGTTCTTCCTTTCGGTCATTTTTCTCTAAAGCTTCTTCTTGAGCTTTCCTGATACTTTCGACAATCGTCGAGACGACTTCAATTCTTAACGCCCTTGGCCTTTTCCTTTCCAGATTGACTTTCCGACTGAGAGCATCAGCAACAATATTTGCTTTACCTGGGTGGTAAAGTATCTCACAGTTGTAGTCCTTGAGAAGTTCTAGCCAGCGTCGTTGCCTCATGTTCAACTCCTTCTGATTAAAGAGATACTGGAGACTCTTATGATCAGTGAAGAGTTTGCACTTCGTGCCGTAGAGGTAATGCCTCCATATCTTTAAGGCAAAAACTACCGCTGCCAACTCCAGATCATGAGTGGGGTAGTTCTTTTCGTGCTCTTTCAATTGTCGAGATGCGTATGCTATCACCTTTTCTCTTTGGGTCAGAACACAACCCAACCCGACTCCAGAAGCATCACTATAAACCGCGAAATCTTCGACTCCATCGGGTAGAGAAAGTATCGGTGCTTCACATAACTTCTTCTTTAGTTTCTCGAATGCCTCATCGTGTTTCTCACTCCACGTATATGTAGCTCCTTTGTGAGTCAAAGCTGTTAATGGAGCAGCTATCGAAGAAAAGCCTTGGATAAATCGTCGATAATATCCGGCTAATCCTAGAAAGCTTCGAATTTCCGTGGGACTTTTCGGACGTTCCCACTTCATCACAGCCTCGATCTTTGCGGGGTCAACCATTATTCCCTCCTGGTTAACAACATGACCCAAGAATTGGACTTCCCGTATCCAAACGTCGCATTTGGAGAACTTTGCAAAAAGCTTCTCCTTCTTCAACACTTCTAATACTTCCCGTAGATGCTTACCATGCTCCTCTTGGCTTTTCGAGTAGATGAGAATGTCGTCGATGAACACTATCACGGATTTATCGAGGAATGGTTTACAAACCCTATTCATCAAATCCATGAATGCTGCGGGAGCATTGGTTAGCCCGAATGACATAACCAAGAACTCGTAGTGTCCATATCTCGTTCTGAATGCAGTCTTCTCAATATCCTGCTTTCTCACCTTTAGCTGATGATATCCTGACCTAAGATCGATCTTTGAGAAGTAGCTCGAACCTTGCAGCTGATCGAATAGGTCATCAATCCTCGGCAATGGATACTTGTTCTTCACCGTTGCCTTATTCAGCTCTCGGTAGTCTATACACATTCTCATACTTCCGTCTTTCTTCTTCACGAATAACACCGGAGCTCCCCAGGGTGATGAACTAGGTCGAATAAAACCGTTGTCCAACAGCTCCTGAAGTTGCGTCATGAGCTCCTTCATCTCCGTCGGTGCTAATCGGTAAGGTGCCTTTGCTATCGGTGTTGTTCCTGGTAACAAGTCTATACGAAACTCCACTTGTCTATCAGGTGGTAATCCGGGAAGATCTTCGGGAAAGACTTTCGGATAATCGCACACAACCGGTATATTCTGCACCTCTTTCTTCTCCTTCTTGGCATCGATTACGAATGCCAAGTATGATGCACATCCCTTTGACAAACATTTCCTGGCTTTCATCAGGGAGATGATTCCAGAATTCACTCTGCGTTTGTCCCCGTACACCATAAATGATTCCTTTCCGGGTGGGTTCACCTTTACTATCTTCTTTCGGCATTGAATCTCAGCATCGTTAGCGCTAAGCCAATCCATACCCAAAACGATGTCAAAACCGTTTAACTCTATGGGTAATAGCTCTTCGTGGAATTCGTTTCCGTTTAGGTCAATGACGATGTTCCTAATACGATTACTAACAGGTACGAATTTGCCACTGGCAACTTCTACAATCAGGGCATTATCTAGTTTTTCTACAGGCAATGCTAATTTCCCACCAAATTTATGTGATACAAAGGAGTAGTTGGCTCCGGAATCAAATAGTATATTTGCAGGCAAACCATTTACAAGAAAGGTACCTGAAGCGACGTCTGCTGCCTCCTTTGCAGCCTCGAGCGTCATTTGGAAGGCTCTTGCCTTCGGCTTCGGTGGTATGTTGGGTCTTCCCGTCTCCTTCTTTTTCGGGCAATCCCTTGAAATGTGCCCCTCCTCGTTGCACTCATAACAGACCTTCTTAGTGAACGTGCATTCATTGGCATAGTGCCCAGGCTTTCCGCATTTGTAACAAGTGACCCCTCCATCACACTTCCCAGAGTGCTTTTTCTTGCACTTGTCACACCACTTCGCTTCTGATCCTCCTCCTCTCGAACCAAACTTCGAGAATCTACCCTTCTTACCGGACCTTGAGGATCCGTCAAATTTCCTTTTCTCGCCAACCTCGACTTTGCTGGCAGCTCTTCCCTTAATCATATCCTCCACAGACTTGGCAGCCCAGATAGCTGCCTCCAAAGTAGGTGCCTGACGCACTGGCACCGCGTACTCCCATGGTAATCCCTTTGCGTACTTATCAATTTTCGTCAGCTCATCCGGAACAAGACGCAAGGCAAATTCCATCTTTTCTGTGAAGTTGTTCGTGTATTCATCGATTGACATGCTCCCCTTCTTTAGGGTTAGAAACTGGTTCTCTAGCTCGAGCAGGTTTTGAGCTGAGCAGTACTTTCGTTTGAATTGTACCAGAAATTCTGCCCATGTCAGTTCCACGGGTTTGTTGGGGCTTAAAGTCTTCCCCAAAGTATTCCACCAACGTACAGCGCCTCCTCGAAACTGACGCACTGCAAACGTGGTCTGTAGTTTCCCTCTGCAACCGCATGTCATGAAAGCTAACTCCATCTCCGAGATCCAATCCATGACTCCGATTGGATCTTCCTTTCCCGTGAAAGTCGATGGCTTGCAAGTCTGAAAATCCTTGTACTTGCATCCATTTCTCTCGAATCCGTCATCTTGGTTATTTTCTTGAACTATTGGTTGGTTGACTTGACCAACAGTTCCACTGTAGTCTCCTTCCTCAGTCTGCCCTTCGTTCAACTCGGGCTGTTCGATTTGAATAGTGCCTTCCTCTCGATTTTGCTGGAGCAAACATCTAGTTTCCTCCATTTGACGATCCAACATAGCCTGGATCATCGCTTTCACTCCGGCCATCGTGACTGGTTAAGGTGCAACTTCTTCTACAACAGGTATTTCTTGAACCACTGGGGGTTGGTTCCTATCTCCATTCGCGTTCATGTTTCCGCTACAGGTCCTTGCCATCTTGATCTATACACCGAATAAGGTGAATTTAGATCTTTATTTAGGATAGACGTTTAAATCGTCCTTATCACTCCGAAACGTTTACATGCTAGTTCTAATATCGTAGTCGTACGTTTAGAATTCTAAACACATAAGGTTTCCAGATCCGGTCGGCAACAGACCATAGATCCGAACAATTAACAGCATATTATGCACAAAGCATTTAGCACATAAAAGCATTTTAGGCACAATTCCTAAAATAAGCTAGTGCTCACACCTCACAATCACCGCTTAGCATTCTAAGTTTAAGTCTAGAAATCCTACAAATTCCTAGTTCGCTTAAACTAATGCTCTGATACCAACTGTGACATCCCCAAAATCACGGCCACAAAAGACCGGTTTGTTTATGCTTTGTTTAAAAATCAGAGTTACATTTTAAATGAAAGTGTTGCGGAATTTGTCCCAAAACAAAAATATGATAAAGATTTATCAAAAGCATTTCCATAGAAATGTATTTCATTAAAAGACTCAGGATGTCATGTTCGTACAGATCAAAAGCATAAACAGTACAATATAAGCCTTACTACATTATTTCATATCTACAGGCCTATATCCGTAATCCCTCGTCCAAAACATCACACCTATGCTCATGCGCCACTACCTGTAATACATAAAACTGAGTGGGTCAGGCTTGGGAGCCTGGTGAGCACATAGGGTTTTCAACCCACAATAAATAAGTTTATTAATTCAATGAACAATAACCCGATTACCCGTTCCCGTTATCCTCACTTTACGTCCCTAAACACCTATCATAAGGGACCTAGCCTAAGGATCATCATCGGGACGGACACTACTGCTAAGGGGATTCCTCAGCAATAAATGTCCTAAAGGCAACCATGTGGGGGATGGAGTACACCGGTGAACACGTCGTTCACAAACACCTACAGGTTGCGAGCCTGCTAGCGTTCCACTGGACTGTCTAGAAGAGTCCGTGGTCGTCATCCATACTCCGCTAGATGACAGAAACAACAACATCAACATCGAGGCCTCTCATCATTTTATCACACATCAGCTATTACATCTACCCATGTTTTACCCCAACATTTTCGTAGATATAAAATACATATACAGTTTAAATCGTTGAAAACATGTATAACAATGTTCATCTAGCATAGATAGCAAGTATTCAGATAATATGCACATATAGCACGTAATTTATATAAAATACTTCATATCTATGTGTAAGCTGAAAGTAACTATGCACTCACTTGTTAAGGTGATGATTCCAAAATCGGGCTCTGCAGGGGCAGAACTTCGTCGCTGAATCTTTCTAAGAAAGATTCGTGCAGCGCTTCAGCGCTCACCTTACTATACTAAGCTACAGAAAGAGAAGTCGAATCACGAGGGACCGAAATGCTCGGGGGATAAGGAGAGAAAGACTCTTGAATCAAGAGAATGGTGCAAGAAATATGAGAGCCCAAGGCTCTTATTTATACTAATTGAATTTTCAAAAACTACCCTCCATAATTACTTAATGACCTTTTAGTTATATAAACAACTAAACACCCCTCTATAATACTATTATAAATGGATTTAATGATATTTGTACTAAACTAATGTCGAAAGAACTCAACATTAGTCTTATAATGACCGCATCGTCGATACCTTTCTAATGATATATACATATGTATATATATATATATGTGTACGTATACATGATTTATACTTTATTTTAATACGTAAATATGTTATTATAATTTGTAACTCGTTCATACGAACTCCGTTTTTGACGTTCTTTATATCCACGCGTAGGTGAAGACGTACTTTACAACTTTCGTTTAGACTCCGTCAGCTAATTCTTGACCGATCTCAAATTTAACAGTAGGAGGCCTTTAGACTGTTAAATGACCGCGAAGAATTCGTAACTCCTTCATACGAACTCCGTTTTCGTCCATCTTTTTACCGTTGAGTTCCTATTAATGAGATCTTCAACTCTCATTTAGGTTGCGTAGGCCAAAAACCGCTCGAACTAAAATTCGAGTTTCGGGTCGTGCACTGCTAAGCCGAATCTTAGAAAAATCATAACTTCCTCATACGAAGTCAGATTTGGGCGTTCTTTTTATCGACGCTATTAGTTTAACATATTCTACAACTTTTGTTTAGATTGCTAAGGCTAAATCTCGCTCTATCGTAAATTCACTATTTACGCTTCCCGGTGCCGTGCCGGTTTTGCCGTAAAACTTCGACGGGTCATAACTTGTTCGTTATAACTCGGATTTCGGCATTCTTTATATGTACGAAAACCTTGAGACATATTCTACAACTTTATGTAGAGATATCGGGATTATCTTATACTTTAATTTTGACGCTTATTTTTATTATTTATTAATTATACATTTATAATTAAATTATAAGCACATAAATACACATAATTCACATAATACTCAAATATTTCATTTTGTATTACTTCAAAAAAAAGAGTTACAAGAGTTGACCTAGACTATTAAATTGACAAAAATGCTTAGCCCTGAAACCCGGGCGTTACACCAGCCGCCACCCACAGCCTCTCCATCCGGTCGCCGCCGCCGCTGCTTTGCCATTATTGAAGTCGGAAACCACCAAATGACCGCCATTAGCCACCATTTGCATCGTCAAGCTCGACTATTATCGTCTCCGTTGCTGCATCGTTGATGTCTAAGATGAGAACCGTTTTTGTTTTCACTCCATTGAAGACCACCGATGAGTTAGTTGTTGCTCTGCTGTTATTTTCATTTTCGCTTCTCCTCCCTCGGTTCGTTGTTGCTCCACCACTTTTCTTTCGCTTACTGTTTCATCGACTTCCCTCTGACTGCTAGGTGCCACCGTGAGGGTGGTTGTGTTGGGTGCATTCTGGCGTGGAATCGTGTATGTTGGCGTACTGTTGGGCAGTGGACCAAGGGAAAGTCTCGCCACCACCGTCAAGTGGTGGCTATCATCGGAATCTATCGCCATTTGTCGCCATTGTGCCGCCGGTGCGGCTGCTGCCATCGCCAAATGCCACCAGGTGGGTGGTTGTGTTACTATTTTGGGGAAAGAGTGTAGTGTGTTTTTATTATTGTGTGTGTGTGGATGCATTTCTTTTGTTAGAGAATTTTTAGCCTTGCCAAAAAATCAAGATCAGCCGCTACCACCACCATGAGGTGGTGGCTGCCGCCATGCGCCACCGCCGGCCACCACAAGGTGGTTATGTGTGTGTATGTTTAGCTTAGTTAGTGTGTGTTTTGCTTTTGTATTTTAATAGTAAATTGTAACACAAAAATGGAATAATGGAAAGAAACTGAAAACCACCACCTTAAAGTGGTGGTTGCCGCCACCGGCTGCTGTGTCGGGTGGCGGTGTGCCTTGCCTCGTTGTGTTGACTCGTTTAGGGTGCTTGAAACCCTAATGGGCCTTAAAAGCCCTAATGGACCCTAATTGACCCAATAAAACCCTAATGGGCTTAATGATATTCTAGTGGGCCTAATAGGCCCAATAAAGCCCTAATTAACCTAAAAGCCCAACAAATTGATAAATGGGCTAGTGTTTGGGTTGGAAACCCTAATGCCAATAAAACCCTAATTTGGGGAATTAGTCGGGACACACGAGAATTATTTAATAACTTGACATATTAAATAATAATCATTGGCAGAAATTAATCTAAGCAATATTGGACTCAATGGATTAAGTCCTTAGTGAATTAAGTCCTTAGTGGGTTAAGTCTATAACGCCCGTAGATCCGGGCTAGTCAACTTAGAGGCAATAGGAGTCGAAAACGACTTTTCGACAAAAGATTATTTAGAATAAATAATCTTAACCAAGTTGTAGAATGTGTCACAAGGTTTCCATACATATAAAGAACGCCGAAATCCGAGTTATAACGAAGAAGTTATGACCCGTCGGAGTTTCACGACGGAACCAGCACGACACCGGGAAGCGTAAATAATGAATTTACGATAGAGCAAAATTTAGCCTTAGCGATCTAAACGAAAGTCGTAAAATATGTTAAACTAAGAACATCGATAAAAAAACGCCCAAATCTGACTTCGTATGAAGAAGTTATGATTTTTTCGAAGTTTCGGACTAGCAGTGTACAGCCCGAAATTCGAATATTAGATCGAGCGGTTTTTAGCCGACACAACCTCAACGAGAATCGAAGATCTCGTTAAGAGTAGCGTAACGAGAAAAAGATGGGCGAAAACGGATGTCGGATGAAGAAGTTATGAGGATTTAATGGACCAATCCTGTCCCGGCCTATTAATAATATAAAATTTAAAATCGAGCCAAAAATAGCCGACGTATTCTAAACGAAAGTTGTATAGTACGTTCCCACCTTCACGTGGATATAAAGAACGTCGAAAACGGAGCTCGTATGCGAAAGTTATGATTTTTAGAAGTCGAGAATGCAGTTTGCGAAGGCTAATAAGGAATTGATGACATGGCGCGTTGTGGGCCGTCCATCGCTGATCAGATCTCGCTTCGGATGAAGGACACGTCGCCCTCGCTTACGCCCCGCGTCCGAAGCCAGTACGCCCCGCGTACCCTCGCCCTTATCTCTTCCGGAGTGCAAGACAGCTGGTCCGAGGTGGCGCTCTTATCCGAACCATTACGCCTAGCGTAGGTCCGAGGTACGCCCAGCGTACCGAGGCCTCGCACACTATAAAAGGGGGCCGAGATTTCTTCATTCTTCACACCATTTTTCATTTCTCTCTCTACAAAATTTCTCTCTCTAAGTGCTATAAACCCCCCTAAGCCCTAGTTAAGCCCCTTAGCCCCCGAGGGAAGCCCGGAGGCTCCCGGAGTCCCGAGAAAAAGGAGTTTTTCGGTTTCGAACCGCTGCTCAATTAAGTTCCGGTTTTCGATAAAATTCGCTGTAAGTGTGCTACGCTTATGCAATTTTTAATATAGCTTTCAAATAATTATAGGAATGTTATTAGGTCCTTAAAATAATTATTTGGGCTATTATTATGAGTTATATTAAGTGTTATTAACGCTTAATAATAGTCAGACTAATTAATTTGTTGCGGTTATTGTTAGACTAAACCCTAGTGGTATTGGTACTAGGTTTTATCGAAGGAAAATCGTTTTGAGGGTATCGAAGCACTGTCCGAGTACTGAGTCATCACCTAATCAGGTGAGTGCATGGTCCCTTTCATCTTACACATAGATATGAAGTATTTTATTATAAATTACGTGCTATGTGTGCATATTGTCTGAATACTTGCTGTCTATGCTGGTGAAAGATTTTTATACATGTTTTAAATGATGTAAGTTGTATAAAGTATTTTATATCTACGAAATATGTTGGGTAAAACATGGGTAGATGAATGATGAGGGATAAAAGCTGAAATAGAGGAACATTAGTAGCATGGACCTAGTGCCCTATAGGTATACATTGGCAGCAGTGGACCTAGTACCCTATAGATGAGCCCTATAGATGAGCACTGGCAGCTGCGCCATAACCCGTAGATGTTTTAGATCTACGGTAAACGTCCTAGCAGCTGCGCTCTAAGGACAGTATCGGCAGCTGCGCCTAATAGGGAGCCTTATGACCATGACAGTAGCGTTTAAAGGTCAATACCGGCAGAAGTGCCCCATATGAAATGTCCCAATTCTAGTAGTTGCGCCTAAGTGACAAGATTAGCAGCTGCGCTTGACCCATGTGTCATTGGCAACAATGGACTTCATGTTGTTTCCTTAGGATGATCCTTAGGAATGAATGAATGAGAAATAGCTTATTCTTATGGTAGATCCTTAAGAATAAAGAAGATAATAGGGATGAGTAATTGGGTTGATTGTTTGATTGTTTAAACATAATAATTATATTATTGTGGGTTGAAAACCCTATGTTCTCACCAGGTTTCCCAACCTGACCCACTCAGTTTATTTATATCACAGGTGTTGATATGAAGTGACATTACACTGAGAGATTTAAAGAGATGTAGATCACTAGTATAAATAATTGTAAGTTCTGTTTATGCTTATGTTTCTGTATTAACGATGACATCCCAAACGTTTTAAAATGAAATAAATACGTTTCTTCGAAAATGTTTTAATAACGTATTTACCATGTTTTTCTGGGAACAAATTCCGCAGCATTTTTATAAAATGAAGTACTCTGATTTTTATAAAGCATAAACAAAATCGGTCTTTTCTAGCCGTGATTTTTGGGATGTCACAGTTGGTATCAGAGCATTAGTTTAAGCGAACTAGGAATATGGATTTATTTGTAGACTTAAACTTAGAATGCTAAGCGATGGTTGTGAGGTGTGAGCACTAGATTATTTTAGGAATTGTGCCTAAAATGCTTTTATGTGCTAAATGCTTTGTGCATGATATGTTGTTAATTGTTTGGATCTATGGTCTGTTGCCGACCGGATCTGGAAACCTTATGTGTTTAGGATTCTAAACGTACGACTACGATATTAGAACTAGCATATAAACGTTTCGGAGTGATAAGGATGATTTAACCGTCAATCCTAAGTAAAGATCTAGATTCACCTTATTCGGTGTATAGATCAAGATGGCAAGAACCCGTAGCGGAAACGTAAATGCAAATGGGAACAGAAACCAACCCCCAGTGATTGAGCAAATACCAGTTGTGGTAGCCGCTGCTGAGCCAATAACGATGGCCGGAGTACAAGCGATGATCCAGGCGATGTTGGATCGTCAAATGGAGGAAACCAGGCGTTTGCTCCAGCAAAATAGATAGGAAGCGACCATTCAGATTGAACAACTCGAGTTAAACAAAGGGCAGACTGAGGAAGGAAACTACAGTGGGACTGTTGGTCAAGTCAACCCACCAATAGTTCGACAAAACAACCAAGATGACGAAGTCGAGAGGAATGGATGCAAGTACAAGGATTTTATGACTTGCAAGCCATCGACTTTCACTGGAAAGGAGGATCCAATCGGGGTCATGGATTGGATCTCGGAGATGGAATTAGCTTTCATGACGTGCGGTTGCAAGGGAAAACAACAGACCACATTTGCAGTGTGTCAGTTTCGAGGAGGCGCTGTACGTTGGTGGAATACTGTAACATCGCGAAATATCAAGAGTAGAGTTGAAGGGCTAAAAGAGTAATATAGGAAAGATAGACTCGGCGAGTCCATGGGTGGACTCAGCGAGTAGAGTCGCGACTTGGTCGCGTGTTAAGTGGCCGACTCGGCCAGTCAGTGTATTGGACTCGGCGAGTAGGCGCTGAATGGAGAAAACCCTATATCCAGAAGTTGAGCCCTATATAAGGAACATTATGTTTCCTCCCCAGCCTCCTTATCACCCCTTGAGTCCCAGAAACCCTAGTTTCATGGAGAAACCCCATTGTTGAGTGAATTGGAGCTTGGAGAGGTGGTTGTTGAAGAGATCTTGAAGAAGAAGACACTTGGAGCAAGGGGCTTTTCTTGGATTCGAGTTTCATTGCAGTTGGGGCGTTCTTTTGAGGTAATATCTTGTCCTTGGGCTGTTATTCTTATGGATTCTTCATTATGGGGTTTTTGGGGAGCATATCTTTTGGTGTTTTGGAGTTTAGAGGTTACATCTGAGGTTGCTACCTCAGATCTGGAATGGAGAAGGGTTTGAATGCCTGAAAGTCCTTGTGTTCAAGTGTGTAGTGAAGCTATCATGTCCCAAACCCTAGCCCTAAAGTGTTAAAGGCCTTGATCTCTTTGGATTCACGTAAAGTTTGCCACTTTACGTGATGGATGGGTTGTAGGAGGCTAGATCTATGTTTTGGATCAATTGCATGGCCTGGAATGTTTCTGTATGGATTCAGACCGGTGGTACTCGGTGAGTCACATGGGTGGACTCGACGAGTTGCTTGAAGATGAGCTGGAACTCGACGAGTTGGAAGAACAACTCGGCGAGTTGGATGCAGATGGCCTGGAACTCGGTGAGTTGTATGAACAACTCGGCGAGTAGGTTGAAGATAGCCTTAGACTCGGCGAGTCTGTTCTTGGACTCGGCGAGTCTTGTCAAAGAGTCCCAATATTTTATGGTTGAGTCGAGAATCGACGAGTCAAGGGATGAATCGATGAGTTGTGGGCGAGTGGACTCAGAGTTGTTGGACTCGACGAGTCTCGGGGTGACTCGGCGAATTAGGTCGCGGATTGAGGGAAGTTCTGAGTATGGGGACTCGGCGAGTCATCGAGTTGACTCGGCGAGTAGAGTCAGTCAAGGGTTGACTTTGACCTTGTCCAAAGGTTGACCAGTTGTCTTTCAGGGGTATTTTGGTAATTAAGGGTATTTATTGAGTTGAGTGTGTTGGTGTTCAGTGGAGGAGTTCGTGTCGGAGCTTGGAGCAGCGGGATCTTATCCTTTCAGCCAGCAGTTTCGAGGTGAGTTATCCTCACTATATCAACAGGGTCTAAGGCACCAAGGCCGGCCCTTATCGGATTGAGATCCAAGTAGTTGTTGTTATGTTGTTGCTGTGATATGTTTGCATCCTGAGAGCTAGGATGGTATATGTTAGAGACCTGATTGAGATCGGTATCCTGAGAGATAGGGAGATGCTATGCTAGTGACCTGTTAGGTCGGTATCCTAGTTAGGATGATGATATGTTATGTGATCTGTTTGATCTACTTGTTGACTGTGAATTTCTATATGATTGTATGTATATGTGCACATGGTTGTTTGGACTGGAATTGGGTTGAGGCGGGTCCTGCTTTGTGCTGTAGGCCAAGATACCTAGGGCGGACCGGTTGTCCCGAAGGCCCAGCGAGCGGTCCGGATAGGCTGTAGGCCCCAAGAGGGCGGACCAGACGTGCCGAGGCTCGGAGAGTGGACCAGGCAGACTGAAGGCCCGGTGTGGGCGGACCAGTCATACTGTAGACTCAGAGAGTGGACCAGGTGGATTGAAGGCCCGGTGCGGGCAGACCAATCACACTGTAGACTCGATGTATGTGGCTAGACTCAGAGGGTGGACCAGGTGGACTGTAGGACGGTGCGGCGGACCAGTCACACAGTAGACCCGAAGTGCATGGCTGTTCTATGATCAGATATGTTGTGGCATGTTATGCATGTATGGTATAAGTGGTTGGTATTTTGGGGATATCTCTCTAAGCTTTCGGGCTTACAGTTGTGGTTTTATGTTTTTCAGGTTCTTCAGGAGACCGTGGCAAGGCGAAGGCGTGATCGTACCGCTCCTCATGATTTTGTAGTAATGTGATTCTGGGAATATGTTAAATGTTTTGTATTGAAAAACTTTTTGTAAAGATTTAATGGAATCGAGTTGTTTTTGAAAAATTTAAAATTGGTTGTATTTTTCGGTCGTTACAAATACCTTGGGGAAGACTCTGAGCCCCAATGAGCCCCTGCAACTGACATGGGCAAAATTTCTGGTGCAATTTAAACGAAAGTAGTGCTCAGCTCAAAACCTGCTCGAGCTAGAGAACCAGTTTCTAACCCTGAAGAAGGGAAGCATGTCAATTGATGAATATACCAGCAACTTCCCAGAGAAGATGAAGTTCGCCTTGCGCCTTGTTCCGGATGAGCTGACGAAAATCGACAAGTACGCAAAGGGATTGCCATGGGAGTACGCGGTCCCAGTGTGTCAGGCACCTACCTTGGAGGCAGCTATCTGGGCTGCCAAGTCTGTGGAGGATATGATCAAGGGAAGAGCCGCCAACAAGACCGAGGTTGGTGAAAAGAGGAAGTTTGAGGGATCTGCAAAGCCCGATGAAAGAAGCAAGACCAGTACAAGGAAGTTTAGAGGAGGAGGGAGTGAAGAAAGATGGTGCGAGAAGTGCAAAAAGAAACACTCTGGAAAATGCGGTGAGGAGGTGACTTGTTTCAAGTGTGGGAAGCATGGGCATTACGCTAACGAGTGCAAATTCAACAAAAGGGTGTGTTACGAATGTAACGAGGAAGGGCACTTCAAGCAAGATTGCCCAAAGAGGGAAGGGGCTACAAAGCCAAATGTGCCGCCAAAACCAAAGGCAAGAGCATTTCAAATGATCCTTGACGAAGCAGCCGACGATGCAAGGAATCAGGAGTAAGGATGGATATATAGAGATCGAGTTATGAAGAAGCCATATAGATAGTGTCATATGATGTAGCCTATTGGAGGCGTAATCTAGGGTGAACTTGAACACCTATGTAATCGTTTCAAGAAATAATATAAAACCTTTGTTTTATTATCTGATGTGTTAAGTTGTTGTGTAGTTTTCTTGTATGGTAACTTGGAAAAACTACGGGACAATACTTAGGACGAGTATGAGTAGGTGTGAATGGTAGTAGAGGCCTATACTACCGGAAGCACAGGACTCACACTTAGATCAGGGAAAGTCACAAGGTTACTAAGAGGCTAGTAATTGATTTCGTTTTATTCAAGTATGTCATTACCATTGTTTCGGTAATGACTAAGAAGATTGTTGATATTCCGACCCTAGTGGTCATATCGAATCGAGTCCGACTACGATGAGTATGTTGTGTGGTTCAGAGAACCAAGTTCGACGTAGCGTCCGACTTAAACAAAACGATTGAAATCAAAGCGATCAATAGAAGTATCGCACTCATTGTTAAAGAAGTTGGAAGTGTGATTATATCACATTAGAACATGAAGGAAGGCATAGTCTGTTTTAGAATTTAACTCTAAGAGACCTAAGTCTAAGAGTTGCAACATACGATGATAGGTCATTAGAATATGACACATCGATCCATAGTAGTAATAAAAGAAGTCATCTCAAGTTCGTATCCAGTAACGATCGAGATTGTGACTTGAAGGTCATAATTTGGAGTCTAACCTTAGGTAGAGAGCAGGTGCACGATCGAGTACTGCTTGCAGTCAATGAGTCTAAGAGATAGACTTGAAGGAATATAGAAGTTATAAATTATTACCTAGGATGAAGAGATGACGTATGGAGCCATTATACGAGCCCTGTTTCGTTGATGATTCCGGGACGTAATCATCCTAAGGGGGAGATAATTGTAACGCCCGTAGATCCGGGCTAGTCAATTTAGAGGCAATAGGAGTCGAAAATGACTTTTCGACAAACGATTATTTAGAATAAATAATCTTAACCAAGTTGTAGAATATGTCACAAGGTTTCCGTATATATAAAGAACGCCGAAATCCGAGTTATAACGAAGAAGTTATGACCCGTCGAAATTTCACGACGGAACCAGCACGACATCGGGAAGCGTAAATAGTGAGTTTACGATAGAGCAAGATTTAGCCTTAGCGATCTAAACGAAAGTCGTAGAATATTTTAAACTAAGAACATCGATAAAAAAACGCCCAAATCTGACTTCGTATGAAGAAGTTATGATTTTTTCGAAGTTTCGGACTAGCAGTGTACAGCCCGAAATTCGAATATTAGATCGAGCGGTTTTTAGCCGACACAACCTGAACGAGAATCGAAGATATCGTTAAGAGTAGCGTAATGAGAAAAAGATGGGCAAAAACGGATGTCGGATGAAGAAGTTATGAGGATTTAACGGACCAATCCTGTCCTGGCCTGTTAATAATATAAAATTTAAAATCGAACCAAAATTAGCCGACGGATTCTAAACGAAACTTGTAGAGTACGTTCCCACCTTCGCGTGGATATAAATAACGTAGAAAACGGAGCTCGTATGCGAAAGTTATGATTTTTAGAAGTCGAGAATGCAGTTTGCGAAGGCTGATAAGGAATTGATGGCGTGGCGCGTTGTGGGTCGTCCATCGCTGATCAGATCTCGCATCGGATGAAGGACACATCACCCTCGCTTACGCCCCGCGTCCGAAGCCAGTACGCCCCGCGTACCCTCGCCCTTATCTCTTCCGGAGTGCAAGACAGCTGGTCCGAGGTGGCGCTCTTATCCGAACCATTACGCCTAGCGTAGGTCCGAGGTACGCCCAGCGTACCGAGGCCTCGCACACTATAAAAGGGGGCCGAGATTTCTTCATTCTTCACACCATTTTTCATTTCTCTCTCTACAAAATTTCTCTCTCTAAGTGCTATAAACCCCCCTAAGCCCTAGTTAAGCCCCTTAGCCCCCGAGGGAAGCCCGGAGGCTCCCGGAGTCCCGAGAAAAAGGAGTTTTTCGGTTTCGAACCGCTGCTCAATTAAGTTCCGGTTTTCGATAAAATTCGCTGTAAGTGTGCTACGCTTATGCAATTTTTAATATAGCTTTCAAATAATTATAGGAATGTTATTAGGTCCTTAAAATAATTATTTGGGCGATTATTATGAGTTATATTAAGTGTTATTAATGCTTAATAATAGTCAGACTAATTAATTTGTCACGGTTATCGTTAGACTAAACCCTAGTGGTATTGGTACTAGGTTTTATCGAAGGAAAATCGTTTTGAGGGTATCGAAGCACTGTCCGAGTACTGAGTCATCACCTAATCAGGTGAGTGCATGGTCTCTTTCATCTTACATATAGATATGAAGTATTTTATTATAAATTACGTGCTATGTGTGCATATTGTCTGAATACTTGCTGTCTATGCTGGTGAAAGATTTTTATACATGTTTTAAATGATGTAAGTTGTATAAAGTATTTTATATCTATGAAATATGTTGGGTAAAACATGGGTAGATGAATGATGAGGGATAAAAGCTGAAATAGAGGAACATTAGTAGCATGGACCTAGTGCCCTATAGGTATACATTGGCAGCAGTGGACCTAGTACCCTATAGATGAGCCCTATAGATGAGCACTGGCAGCTGCGCCATAACCCGTAGATGTTTTAGATCTACGGTAAACGTCCTAGCAGCTGCGCTCTAAGGACAGTATCGGCAGCTGCGCCTAATAGGGAGCCTTATGACCATGACAGTAGCGTTTAAAGGTCAATACCGGCAGAAGTGCCCCATATGAAATGTCCCAATTCTAGTAGTTGCGCCTAAGTGACAAGATTAGCAGCTGCGCTTGACCCATGTGTCATTGGCAACAATGGACTTCATGTTGTTTCCTTAGGATGATCCTTAGGAATGAATGAATGAGAAATAGCTTATTCTTATGGTAGATCCTTAAGAATAAAGAAGATAATAGGGATGAGTAATTGGGTTGATTGTTTGATTGTTTAAACATAATAATTATATTATTGTGGGTTGAAAACCCTATGTTCTCACCAGGTTTCCCAACCTGACCCACTCAGTTTATTTATATCACAGGTGTTGATATGAAGTGACATTACACTGAGAGATTTAAAGAGATGTAGATCACTAGTGTAAATAATTGTAAGTTCTGTTTATACTTATGTTTCTGTATTAACGATGACATCCCAAACATTTTAAAATGAAATAAATACGTTTCTTCGAAAATGTTTTAATAACGTATTTACCATGTTTTTCTGGGAACAAATTCGGCAGCATTTTTATAAAATGAAGTACTCTGATTTTTATAAAGCATAAACAAAATTGGTCTTTTCTGGCTGTGATTTTTGGGATGTCACAAAGTCCTTAATGGGTTAAGTGAGAAACACTTAACCCTAATCGTCATTATATTTGAAACCCTAATTTCACTTGGGCCTTAAGTTGGGCCTTTCCATTGGGCTTTGGTGATTGGATTATTAATGGGCCATCCAAGAATAATCTTATGGACTAGAATATGTTGATGGGCTTAGGATAAGACCTATATGAGGGTTTGGGCCCAATTTTCCATAGATGGGCCATAGTTTGGGCCTTTATGATTATGTGATATTGGGCCATTAGAATGTTGAATGTTGGACTGGACTAAATGGTTGGGCCTTATGGTAAGACCTTGTAAGGGTTTGGGCCCAATTTGGAAAATGAGGCCATATGATGGGCTTTGACTCATAGTTGACTTTTGGGCCTATGGATTGGGCCTTGGGCTTGAATAAAGCCAAGCATTAGGTAATGGAGTAATGACCCCAAGTACCTACTTATGGTTATGTAGTGGAACCCAATTATTAATTGGGTGTTATTTTGGTGTTGACAATTCGGGAATTTGTCATCCAACAGTTGGGGTTGAGTCTACGGGACTTCAGCAGCGTGGGATTATGTCTACGGGACTTCAGCAGTGTGAGGTAAGTTACCTTCCAGTAACGGTGGGTCTACGGCCACAATGCCGGCCCACTAGTAGGAGTTGTATGTTAGATATTTGTCTTTGTGATATTCATCTAGGTTTGCTGCTACCTGGTATGTTTTATGTGCTAGCATGTTATGATGTTATGTGATAGTGGGAGTAGGGGGTGAAATAGTCCCTAGTTACCAGTCGATATGACCAAATCGGTAGTTTAGTACCCCAGCCATGCTAGCCAATATATGTGATATGATATTATGTGGTAGTAGTAGGGGTGAAATAGTCCCCGGTTACCGGTCGACAGGACCGAAGGGGTAGGCCAGCACCTAGATATGCTAGGCAGTATGTGATTTATGTTTATATGCTAGGGTTTTATGTGGTAGTGGTAGGGGTTTACCGGTTGAAAGATACCGAAAGGGAGGCCAGCTCCCGGTTACCGGTTGAAAGATACCGAAAGGGTAGGCCAGCACCCAGATATGTTAGGCAGTCACCGGTCGAGAGGACCGAAGGGGTAGGCCATCACCCAGATATGCTAGGCAAGGTCACCGGTCGAGAGGGCCGAAGGGGTAGGTCGGGCACCCAAATATGCCTGGTAGTATGTATGTTATATGTGTTTGTATGGTATGTGGTATGATGGGGGAACTCACTAAACTTCGTGCTTACGGTTTACAGTTTTGGTTTTAGGTACTCGTTTTCAAAGGAAAGGAACCGGCTTGATCGCAGCGCATCACACTATGTTTTCCACACATGAGATCTTTGGGATTACACTATGATATTATTTTATGATAATATGTTTTGATTACTAACACTTTGGTTTGACACGAGATATTATTATGAATGTTTTTTTTTACTGATGTTTTATGTAATAACTTATTTAAAAATGAAATTTTTGGCCTTGAATTTTGGGATGTTACAAACACACCCCAACCCATCATCTCACCTTATCTTACCTACCCTATCATTTTTTCTCTATTTAAATAATGGTATTTTTATGTAAGATAGGGACCAAACGCGTAACAAAAACAAACAATAGGGACCAAGCGTGTAACAATAACAAACAGTGGGGACCTTCCGAGTTAAAAAAATAAGTTAGGGACCAAACATGCAAATTACCCCAAACCATAAGGACCATTCGTATAATTTACTCAAACAATAATTATGATAGATTATAGACAAAACTGCACAAATGGTCCTTGTGGTTAGTTGAAAATTGTCACTTTGGTCCAAAAAGGTTTGGACTAGCACCAGAGGTCCAAATTTTTCATTTTTTTTGCAAGTTTGGTTTGATTTGCTTTGAAATTTTTATAAAGACGATTTTGCCCTTCCTTTTTGCTTTTTTAGTTATTTATTTATTTAAATATTTTTCTGATTAAAAAAAATTAAAAAAGTCAAATCTCTCTCTCTGAAGAAAATTTCTCATCTTGGTATATTTCCAATCTCATTTTCATTTGGGTTTTTCTAAATCATAATTCAATGGAAATCATTTGTGAGTTTTTCTTTTCAAGGGTAACTTAAGAATCAGATTCCTAAATTCGAATTAAAAACTAAAATCGTGTGTGTTTGTGTATCTGGAAATCAATTTAAGAGTGTGTGTGCGTGTTCTAAATTTCTGGAAATTGATTCTTGGTGTCCATCCCTCATCTTCATCTGGAAATCGATTATGATCTAGAGACGATTTTAGAGATACGGGAGGTACTGATTGCTTCTTTGTGAAGGCCTGCTCGCAGATATTCGAGAAAGGGACGATTGTGTAGGCTTGTACAAGAACCTTTTGCAAGAGGTGTCTCAAATGGTTCTCGTGTCCAGATCATAGGAGTGTTCATAGAGAATCGGGTTGGAGGAAATGGGTCTCGTGTTTTTGACTGGAATCTAAGTGTGATGTCTTTTTCTAAGGATAGAGATGAGGATGCGATGTACTTGATCTTCCGATTGGATTTTTGTGGGTTTTCTTGATTCTTACTTGATCGATTGATTGAGGATTTTTGAAGTGGATGTTTATGTATTCTTCTGTTTCTTAACCATTTGATCTTGAATTTTAGACCTGTGAATTAGGTCTTCATGAGTTCTTTTTCTTAATTATTCCATGTGGGATTTATGATTTTCAGTAATCGATGCTGATTTCTTCCCCTGTTCTTGAGCATCGTTCAAGCTTTAAGTTATTTTTTGTTAAGGTTTTATGGGTATTCTTGTTCAAACTTTAATGACACCTGCAAATCAGAAACATAGAGATTGAGGTAGAAAATCTGAAGGTGGATGAAGAAGGGGATGTGTTTTTCAAAAAAATTAACAGACCTCTCATTGTTTTTGGATTGATTGTGGCTCACAAAGAAGATGACGAATAGTGGATCCCCAAAGAAAATGTAAACCCCAAGGGCTTCTGTCTTCTGTGCCTTTTTTATACCCCAAAAGAAATCAAAAACAGGGTCTGTCTTCTGAATTTGTAGTGCTCGAATCTTGTTGTGTTCTTGCTTGTTGGGAAGACATCTGCGTTAACGATGAATGTTGTTGGTTTCATCGATTTCTGATTATCATTTTTTATGGTTTGCTTGGAGAAGATGAGTTGGGTTAGCTTCGTACAGTCTGTGAGAGAGAGAGAGAGAGAGAGAGAGAGAGAGAGAGATTAATTGGTTTTTTATTTTCTTTTAATTATAAAAACATTTAAATAAATAAAAAAACTGAAAAGCAAGGGAAAATCCGTCATTATAAAAAAGTTCAAAGCAAATTGGACCAAACCCGCAACAAAATGAAAAGTTTGGACTTCTGGTGCTAGTCCAAACATTTTTTGACCAAAGTGTCAATTTTAAGTAAACCACAGGGACCATTTGTGCAGTTTAGTCTAGATTATAACAAACCTATTTTTTATAAAAAAAATTAAGAAAATTTAATTTAAATATTATAGTATATATAAATAAAAAATAAAATATATTGATAATAGTTAACAACCGAAATTATATTATTTTAAACACTAGTATAAAAAAAATATTTTAAATGTAAAAATGAAAATAGTATTAAAAAATAACCGCGGTCACGATATCATATTCATTAAACCAGAATTATTTATTTTTAATAGTTTCTTATTTGACTTAGTTACAACTGGTATTGACTTATTTATTAGTGGTTTTATTTATGGTGTATTTAAAATCCCCTTGACTAAGCCAAGTACCTGACTTGTATCCGTGTGTTGCTGATGATGAACATATGAAAGGGGAAGAAGGCGACGATGGTGTACACTGTAGTTCAGTGTTGCCGGAGGCGACGACGTGAAGGAAATTAAACCAACGAGATAATGGAGGTTGTCTTGACTCTTGATTATGGTCCGTCCCAATAGAATCGACGTTAGCAACGGGAAGTCGGGAACTGGAAAGGAAACTGAAACGTCATTACTTCTTACGACCTTACGTCAAAACTAAAAAGATGCACTTGGATATTAACCCCTACACAACCAGGGTACAAGGATACACCTCAATAACTCAAATACAATTAAAAAAAGATTAATTAAATCTATATAATTAATACACATAATAATATAAATATATAACATGTTAATGGTGTCCCCATAGGGGTTTCGGGAAGGGACTGCCCTTCCCCGCCCTTGTCTCCGAAATTAAAACGAGGGTTAACCTAGTCCTTGCTCCCGCTTCTGTCCCCGATTTTTTTAAACCACTACCCCTCATACAGGATCGGAATCCCACGAGACTTTTTGACATAGTTATCTTCGAGATCTTCTAACCAACAATGCTTTTGTCAGTTGTTTGTCGATTCACAAACATGCAACGCTTTTTCATCATATTTTTCTTGGTTTGAAGTTTGTAAATCTATTTTCATGTTATTAGATTTGGGCTAGTTTGTGATTATGATTCATCCATTTTTTTTGGAGTCAACATCCATTAGATTTTTATTTCATTAAAATAGTTGTTTTAACAAGTAAAAAAGATAGATTTTTTTGGGTTTAATCTAGTGTTTTGATTTGTGTTTTCATCCACTTTTGTGGGTTTGAGTATCCATTTTCTTTAATTCAATTTGGGTCGTTTGTGATTTGTGTTTTATCAAATTTTATAGATTTGAAAATCAGTTTCAGTTTCATTAGATTTTGGGTTTGAGCTCCACTTTCAATTCCATTAAATATTGTTGGCGGCAGCGTACCATAGGTTATGGGTAATAGTTTCTGTCATGGGTAATGGTTTCTGTCTTGCCAAAGGCATTAAATATTGTTGGCGGCGGCGTACCATAGGTTATGAGTAATAGTTTCTGTCATGGGTAATGGTTTCTGTCTTGCCAAAGGTGACTCGTGGTGGTTATTGGATGAGCTAGATCTTTTAACACGAATGATGGATGATGAGTTCCAATAAAAGAAATAAAAAAAATAAAAATATTATTAAGGATAAAATTAGATTTTGACAGAGGACGACAATGTAACACAGTGATGGAGCCAGAAATTTTTATATGGGGTACAAACATTATCAATATATATTTTATGTAGCTATCATATCCCGGACATTAAAAAACATAGCACAATATCTTAAGTTGGGGGTACAATAACATATAACATGTTTACAAATGAATTTTTTTATATACATAAAATAATTTTTTGGGGATGCTGTAGTACCCCAACGCCCCATCTAATTCCGCCACTGGTGTAACATAAAAGCTATGATTTGATTGAAAAATAAAAAGTATGGATAAAACTTGCAGACTGAAACAAATAATATTTAGTTTATCGAGTAATATATTTATTGTTCCATGAAAATTATTTACAAAGACTGGAAGATATTAGTTGGTGCTTTCATTTTTATTTTTGAAACTTATAACTTCTGTGTCTCTATGTCACGCCCACAAATGAGTTTGTTGATTTTTGCCTACAAAATCTATGATTCGCATCATCATGCACGTGCATATGTGTTAGATAGAGTACAACTATGTATAAAAGCTTGTAAACCGATTATACATCCAATGATGGTCACATAAACTGTCAATAGAAAAATAATTTTTTTACATTATATTTATTTTTAAATGTGTCCAAAATTTAATAAAAACATATTTTTTATTAAAATTTCCAACATTTCTAAAGATAATCTTCTTCCTAGCTTGCCATATGTACAGAAAAAAGATATCAATAAGGGATAATGACTTAAAAGGGTAATATATTTTTTGATTTGTACACATTTGGTCACTGAGTTTTTTTTTTCGTCTACATTTATCCCTTCAACTTGTTAAACTGTACACATTCAATCTTTATGCCCGGTTACTCCAGGTTAGTAAGGAAAATGACTTAATAGGGTAATATATTTCTCATTTTGTACACATTTACTCCTTAATATTTTTGTACATATTTAGTCCTTAATATTTTTTTGTTTCAAAATAAATCATTTTTGTTTTTGTACTCATTCAGTACTTATGAATGATTTCTTTAGGTTTTTCTCACGACATCTTACGTGGGACAATCATTGATGAAGTGTGTGGAGTTGTTGATGTTTATGTGTAACGTCTCATTTTTCACAACAAAAAAATATATTTTTAAATAAGGCAAAACTCCCTAATTATAAATCCATTATTATGAAAAAAGTTTATTCCAAAATAAATTTATCGAATATCAGAATAATATAAGAAACGTGAAATCCTCAATACTGTTGATGAGTGTGTACATTCATGCATTCGCCTTCCCAAGATCAATGATAGAACCTGACAACATAAAAAAAATGGGTTAGCACAAAGTTTAGTGAGTTTCCCCCGAAACACCCAATACAATAAACGTATTATCATGCATAACAGACCCAGACTCATCAGACTGGAATACCTTGGCCCAATCAGTCATCCGAGGAATGCCAACACGCAACATGTTATTTAAAAAAAACAACTTTTTTACCTAAATACTAGAAATGAATTTAATTTATTTTTAATCAAATAGGTTATTTAAAAAAACAACTTTTTTACCATGATTAATTAACATTTTGTTTACCAGTATATCAAAAAGATTGATGAATTTATCATTTCACCGAATATGTGTAATCATATAAAAATAAAACGTATTTGTAATCATATAAGAACTAAGTTGTAATAATAAACGAATATAATACAATTTATAAAGTAAAATTACAATACAACTATAATCATAAATAATAAAACATATTTGATATATATATATATATATATATATATATATATATATATATATATATATATATATATATATATATATATATATATAGATTATACATGTATTCATAAATAATAACACAAAAAGTTACAATGTAATACATATCTATTTTTCTATAATCACGTATAAATACAACATAAACAAAAATTTGAATAAAAATAATTAACTATTATTATATAATCATAAATGAATAAGGCGATATCTTTTCCACTTTGTATTGTTTGGCTGTATATTAGCACTCCAACATCCCGTTTGTAGAAGCATCTTGATTTCCTCTACACACCGTCAAATAAAGACATAAATACAATTAACAATCAATTAAATGAAAAGGATTTAGAAAAACACATATGTCGTCAAATTATAAATGAAGAGACATGAAAAAAAAATATAAAATACATGTGAATTCCTATAATTGTAATTATATTCATACATGAATATATATATATATATATATATATATATATATATATATATATACACACACATACATACATATCATTAATAAAATATGAATACACTTCTAATCATAAATTAATATCATAGTACAAATTACATTAGGCTCTAAAATTGTTTGATTCCCTTAAATCTTTACATCAATCGAGAAACAACCGAGAAAAAGTGAAGGGAAAACAAAAAATAACTCACATGCAGAAGCAATGCTTGGAAGGCAATAGAACAGTTAAACAAAACACCATAAGCCTATAAAACAAGAAACTGATTAATCATAAAATGGAATACTTCAGAATCATGCAAATTCAAAGAAAATAATAGTTAGACATTTCATCAAACACTTACTATGCACAACAATCATTTTCATATCACCTGATGTTATTTCAAAGCATGGTCAGAACCCGGTTCTAAGTTAAAAAACCGATTAGGTTTTTGTAGGGAGTGCGATATAAAAAGAAGAAGAAAATAGGGGAGAGAGGAGGTGGAATAGGAGGCTCCGGTATCAATTGAATATCAGATGACGGTTCAAAAAATTGAATAAAGAAATACCTAGTAAACATGTAGGTTGATGATGGCTCCGATAGCGATTGAAGAGCACTTGTTTTGCAATAATTAACCTGTAGGTCTTGGTCTAGAAAAGAAGAATGAAGAATGATAGTTTCATTTTATTTACTTCTTTTTATAGTTTATTTTATCATATTTCATCCATAATCTAGTTAATTTTCATGCATATTTTCCTTTTTGTTATTTTATGACTATTTCGGGCACTTTCTAGTTTCGTGAGCTTTATTGCAGATTTCATGGAGACTAGTGGAGCGGGAATGTTCGGGACGTATGGAAAGCGATGGGAATTGGTGGAAAACAAGGATCTTAGGCTTGACGGGTGGTGGAGATGATGCATGGAGCGAGCTTGATGATTATTTGAAGGCTTGGAGAGAAATAAACATTTAAATTTGCAAGATGCTGGAGTATATTCAAGCATGCATAGATTATTAATCGGGCGAGTTTACGAGCTATGAATCATTTGGAGAAGCCAAATTGGGCTTAAATTGAAGAAAACTTGAAGAAAAATGGGCTAGGAGCTGATTGGGCTCGCACTGGGCCAAGCGGGCTAAGCTATGGAGGCCCAAAACCTCAAAGATGCTACATTCAGGGACCACCCGCGCAACCCACCCGCGCAACAGCACGCGGGTCGCGCAACCTCCTGCAGGGGCAGTTTCGGAAATTCTTCTTTTGAGCTATTTGAGGAAGGTTGGTGCCCATCTTTTGGAGACTCTTAGACATCCGATTTTTGGAGATTCTCTCTGGAGTTTTGAAGACTTTTGAAGGCCAAGAACACTTGAAGAACATCATATTTTTACCTCTTGATTCTTGCTTAATGTTTGGTACAATTTTCTCTAACTTTGTTTCTTTGGGTTTAGCCATGCTTGGCTAAACTAATCTTGGTTGACTTTTGGTTAATCCTTTGAACTATTGTTGAATGTTGAAGAATCCATGAACATGTTCTTAAATCTTTATGGGAATGTTTTGTGTTTTAACATCTTATCACTACTTGTATGTTTTAGTTCATGAGTTTAAATGTGTTTGTGGTGATTAGTTGGCTAATTTCTTGATTAAGTAAAGGATCCTCAAATTAGCAAGCAGCAAATGATTTTTGTGTTGTTTTTGCTTCACACAATCATAAAAACATTTCCTCCAACACGGTGGTGAAAGCATTTGACCCCTCTTGGATTTGGTGACTTTTTGGTTCTTAATGCTAGTTGACTTTCACTAATTACATGCTATTTGGAGTTAGTGACTTTGACTAAGGAAATTGTTATGAGCTTCTCTAGCCATTTCAACAATTAAGAAAAGTCTAGGTAATCTCAAGCTCCTTGGATTACTATAGCCAAATTAAGGATTTAAATCAAAGTATTGCACCATTGGATTCTAATGATATGTTCATCAAAAGTCAAAGTGAGGAAACTTTAAGTCAACCATCTCTCCCTTATTGATTTTACATCAAACTCTTATTTTTGTTGCATTTGTCTATTTAAATCATAGTTAATTCTAGTTTGTTTCAAGTATTTCAAAACACCAAAACCCCCATTTTATTTTTATTATCATTTTACAAGTATTTTTACAAAGAGATTTTTCATAGAGTTATAAATTGAACCAATCTCCGTGGATTCGATCCCTTTACCACTATACACTATTTTAGTGTGTAATATTTAGGGTTATTATTTGTGTTGGCCTCGACAACCACCAAATTTTTGGCGCCGTTGCCGGGGATTGGTTTTGATTTAATCAGTTTGTTTCTCTATGCCTACATTTCATTGTGCAGGTAATCTAATTTAAAACCCCGAAATTAAAAAAAAGTATGATTTGGAAATGAACACTCCTTGCACCGAAGACCAACTTTCTGAGCTAGCTCAGTTAGTTATGATGATTGAAAGTGACCAGAGTGTGCAGTTCACACCTCTTCTTTGTGATTTTTGTGCCCAAAATGGACAACATTCCGACACGTGTTCATATTTACAAGGAGAATGGGAAGAAGTGCAAGATAAGGGAAGCTACTACCGGTCAAACCAATGGAGTTATGATCAGCCTCAAAATGATCAATGGTGGGACAACAACCAAGTTTGGGGAAATAATCATTACCAAAACCCATACCAAACATGGGGAAATAACCAATACCAACCAACTCCACTGTTCCAAGAACCCTATCCTTACCCTCCTCAACAAACTGAAACGCCAAGCATGTCCTTAGAGGACATTGTGAAAAGCATTGCCACTTCTACCCAAATTTTCCAGGAAACAACTCAAGCTAGCCTCAAAAGCTTAGAGCAACAAATAACACAAATTGCTTAATCAATTAGTATAATGGAAGCTCAAGAAAAAATACCATCCGAAAAGAGCCCATCGCATAGCGCATGTTCCATTCCTTTGAATGATGAGAAATTTTTTGATGGCCCAAGAGTGTTATATGAAGAAAAGGAAGAAGAAGTAGAAGTGAAAGAGGTTGTTAAAGAAGAAGAAGAAATTGAAAAAGATGACAATGAAACTATAGAAGAAGTGATATGGGTTAATGAAAGAGAGGTTGAGCCACCCACTACCATTGAGAAACTAACTCCATTGGTAGACCAACCACAAGAGCCAGAAGCGATAAATTTGTCGAACTCTTCAAAGGATATGTATTACAAGAAAGAAGACGCCCAACCGGTCACCTACTCAAAAACCATGTCCAAGAGTTTAGAAAAGAAGGAAGAGTTGGTCACCTTAATGAACAAGTACAAGAAAGAATATGGTTGGATGATTGCTATTATCAAAGGTCTGAGTCCGGTATGGTTCTCCCGTAAAAAGAAAGTCAAATACAAGAAAAGAGTCCCAATGGAGGTGTGGAAATTAAAAAATGTCGACACGGGGAAAATTTACAAGGTTAATGGACATCGATTGAAGCCATTCAATGAAGTTTTTGATTCACATGTCCAAGATGTCGTCCATTTGGACGCCCTAAAGTGTTAAAGTGATGTTTGGAGGCGTCTCGCCAAAGACGTTAACGAATGGCATTTTTGGAACGCATTGTGTTTTCGTGTTTTTAATTTCAATAAATGAGTTTTGAAGATGCTTTTGGGATTCAAAAGAGTTGTTTTTGAAGAAATCAAGAGTTTCTAGGTGTTTGGGGCCTTCCAAAGAAAGAACGGGTGAAAAACGAAGAAAAATGAAGCAAAAATGAACATCAGGATCAGGATGTTGCGCGACCCGCGTGCTGTTGCGCGGGTGGGTTGCGCGACCAGGTGTAATGAAGCGACATTGGCCCAAGACTTAACTGCAAGGTCTGCGCGACCCGCGTGCTACACTGCGCGACCCGCGCACTGTGCTGGGCAATTTGGGCTATTTTTGGCTATTATTTGACCAAGTGTTGACCAAAGGTTTTAATGAGTTGACCTTTTGACTTTTCTTGACCAACATTGACCGAAATTGACCCTTTTTGACCCATAGATTAAAATGTTCAGCTTCCCTTCTTCTTCATTTAATCATCTTGACCTCCCACTCCATTCCTCTTATATAACCTTCCAGCAACCACCTCGCCGGAAAATTCAAGATTGTCGGAATTCTACCGGTCGTAATTTCACGAAACCACCGCCACAAACATCTCCCGTCATCCAATCCTCCGATTTAGGTCGTTTTTGCCCTTACCTTAAGCATTGAGGACAATGTTTGTTCTTAAGCTTGGGGTGGGGCATTTCATTTTCCTTTTATATTTTTTTTCCATGCATTTTTAATTAGGTTGCATAACATTTTAGATTTAAGCTAATTTTCATTCATTTTTTTTTAAAATCCAAAAAAAAATTATTTTTTCTTTTTCACCTTTTATATTTTTGCATAACATTTAGCTTAGGCATTAACATTCATGCATTTTTGTTGTCTGTTTATTCTCACCCCTAGATGCCATGGAATAGGTTCACAGTTATTGTATCATTATTGGTCAAGGATCTTGTTGTTATCTCACCCATCGAACCGGGACCATTAGCTGCAGTTTGGGATTTCATACATGGGATCAGATGCTGGTAGCTTAAAGGGGTAAGTGATCATGGCCAGGTAGTTTTCATGAAGAATTATGCATACAATACTAATGACTGTAGGATATACTATAGCAATGGATGTCCTAGCCTTGCGGTCACTACCGCCGAGAGGATCACACTTGATCATGTTTGAACTGTTAGGATGAAGCACTAGTGCTTGTCCCCGAGTAGAATCTATATCCGGTCTCTTTACATCACCATATCTTTTTGCGATTTTCTTAGGATTTTAGAGAAGTCTTTTAGTCCGCATGTGGACATTTTCATTATTTTTGAAAAAAAAAATCACAAATTTGAAGAGGAGCTTACATTATATCTTTATGCTCCACACATGGTCATTTATTTAGGTATTTTTTTATTGTATATAGATCGAATTGTTTTTCGCAAATTGGTGATGTTAGGGAGACTGTCGAGTCAGATACTACGGGAGGTTTGGGCCAACACCAAGTGATCCGATTCCTACAACGGTGCCCGAGCGATTAAACCTAGTCCAACATGAAAGAAACCGGCAAATGTGAGATCAGAGTGTACACTTACAGAAGAGCTCCACCCGAGCCCATCCAGCTGCTTTCTCCCTACTACAGATATTCTTCATTGTATGCATGTTCCATTGAGGCTGCGACTACTCATCCCTCCTTACTCACCTAAAGGAGTTATCTTGGCTGTGGTTTATGGTCCCTTTGTCATCGGATGAAAAAGTAATGAGATAATAGAAAGATCAGTTCTGACCATGTTGACTAACAGTGCTCAAGTTCTGCGGTTCTATCCATTCTTTTTATTTTCCTTAGGATAGTTCATCCCGAGTTCATTTTAGTCTTGTCTTACTTGAGGACAAGTAAGGTTTAAGCTTGGGGTGATTTGATAGTTTCATTTTATTTACTTCTTTTTATAGTTTATTTTATCATATTTCATCCATAATCTAGTTAATTTTCATGCATATTTTCCTTTTTGTTATTTTATGACTATTTCGGGCACTTTCTAGTTTCGTGAGCTTTATTGCAGATTTCATGGAGACTAGTGGAGCGGGAATGTTCGGGACGTATGGAAAGCGATGGGAATTGGTGGAAAACAAGGATCTTAGGCTTGATGGGTGGTGGAGATGATGCATGGAGCGAGCTTGATGATTATTTGAAGGCTTGGAGAGAAATAAACATTTAAATTTGCAAGATGCGGGAGTATATTCAAGCATGCATAGATTATTAATCGGGCGAGTTTACGAGCTATGAATCATTTGGAGAAGCCAAATTGGGCTTAAATTGAAGAAAACTTGAAGAAAAATGGGCTAGGAGCTGATTGGGCTCGCACTGGGCCAAGTGGGCTAAGCTATGGATGCCCAAAACCTCAAAGATGCTACATTCAGGGACCACCCGCGCAACCCACCCGCGCAACAGCACGCGGGTCGCGCAACCTCCTGCAGGGGCAGTTTCGGAAATTCTTCTTTTGAGCTATTTGAGGAAGGTTGGTGCCCATCTTTTGGAGACTCTTAGACATCCGATTTTTGGAGATTCTCTCTGGAGTTTTGAAGACTTTTGAAGGCCAAGAACACTTGAAGAACATCATATTTTTACCTCTTGATTCTTGCTTAATGTTTGGTACAATTTTCTCTAACTTTGTTTCTTTGGGTTTAGCCATGCTTGGCTAAACTAATCTTGGTTGACTTTTGGTTAATCCTTTGAACTATTGTTGAATGTTGAAGAATCCATGAACATGTTCTTAAATCTTTATGGGAATGTTTTGTGTTTTAACATCTTATCACTACTTATATGTTTTAGTTCATGAGTTTAAATGTGTTTGTGGTGATTAGTTGGCTAATTTCTTGATTAAGTAAAGGATCCTCTAATTAGCAAGCAACAAATGATTTTTGTGTTGTTTTTGCTTCACACAATCATAAAAACATTTCCTCCAACATGGTGGTGAAAGCATTTGACCCCTCTTGGATTTGGTGACTTTTTGGTTCTTAATGCTAGTTGACTTTCACTAATTACATGCTATTTGGAATTAGTGACTTTGACTAAGGAAATTGTTATGAGCTTCTTTAGCCATTTCAACAATTAAGAAAAGTCTAGGTAATCTCAAGCTCCTTGGATTACTATAGCCAAATTAAGGATTTAAATCAAAGTATTGCACCATTGGATTCTAATGATATGTTCATCAAAAGTCAAAGTGAGGAAACTTTAAGTCAACCATCTCTCCCTTATTGATTTTACATCAAACTCTTATTTTTGTTGCATTTGTCTATTTAAATCATAGTTAATTCTAGTTTGTTTCAAGTATTTCAAAACACCAAAACCCCCCATTTTATTTTTATGATCATTTTACAAGTATTTTTACAAAGAGATTTTTCATAGAGTTATAAATTGAACCAATCTCCGTGGATTCGATCCCTTTACCACTATACACTATTTTAGTGTGTAATATTTAGGGTTATTATTTGTGTTGGCCTCAATCTTTATATCAATCGAGAAACAACCGAGAAGAAGTGAAGGGAAAACAAAAAATAACTCACATGCAGAAGCAATGCTTGGAAGGCAATAAAACAGTTAAACAAAACACCATAAGCCTATAAAACAAGAAACTGATTAATCATAAAATGGAATACTTCAGAATCATGCAAATTCAAAGAAAATAATAGTTAGACATTTCATCAAACACTTACTATGCACAACAATCATTTTCATATCACCTGATGTTATTTCAAAGCATGGTCAGAACCCGGTTCTAAGTTAAAAAACCGATTAGGTTTTTGTAGGGAGTGCGATATAAAAAGAAGAAGAAAATAGGGGAGAGAGGCGGTGGAATAGGAGGCTCCGGTATCAATTGAATATCAGATGACGGTTCAAAAAATTGAATAAAGAAATACCTAGTAAACATGTAGGTTGATGATGGCTCCGATAGCGATTGAAGAGCACTTGTTTTGCAATAATTAACCTGTAGGTCTTGGTCTAGAAAAGAAGAATGAAGAGCACGAAGAGCAGAAGTGTTTCTTTTTGTTTTTGCTCTTGCGTGTCTGTGTATATTCGTAGCCCAGGAATCGAGAGAAAGGTAGACGCCTCATCTGGACTTAGCGGCGCCTCTTCTGGTGACACCGGTGTTGGACAAAAATAGTGGTTGCAGCGTGAGGTGATGATACGAGAAAGATGAAGGCAACTTTATTTTGAAACCCTAGAGAGAGAGATAAGAAAGGGGGAATATAGATACGAGAAAGATTTAAAGGAAAGGGGTGAAAGGGAGAGAAATTATAGGAAATAGGTATAGTTGCAATTCCTATTATGCCCTTCTGATCATTTAAAACTTACACTTTAATACCATTAGTTTTAGATTTTTTCATAATTCGTCCCTTTAATAATAACCTTAGATCTAAGTATTTAAATAGTCCAGATCTGTTCTTCCGTTCTCAACCTTTTAGGTATTCTCATTTGATCCTACTCCTATATATATATATATATATATATATATATATATATATATATATATATATATATATATATATATATATATATATAGGTTTAGGTTCTATGGAAAACAAAAAACCCTAAAAATGCATAAAAAAAACTTAGTGATCACAAAACTTTCTTTTTTTTTACTTTTTTTTATGAAAAAATCGAAGGTTTTTAAATAAATTCGCTGATTTTTTTTGAAAAAAAATTGAATTTTTTTTTAAAATTGATTTTTTATTTTTTTTTTACAGCGAATTTATTAAAAAACCTATGATTTTTTTATATAAAAATAAAAAAAAAGTTTTTTAATCTGTAAGTATTTTTTTATGCATTTTAGGGTTTTTTTTTTCAAATAACCCTTCAATATATATATATATATATATATATATATATATATATATATATATATATATATATATATATATATATATATATATATATATATATAAAGAGCTAGGTTCAATTGTTTCTAGCAACTATTGTGTGCATGAATGCACCAATAGGAATTTAGGAAAAAATAAATAATTAAATAAATCATTTAAGGGTATTATAGTAATCTTTGTATATTTAATTATGGTAGATAATTAATATGTTCATTATTCCTTTAAATATGGGATGTCAAAGTTAAAATCTGTTGAAAAAAACCCTAGCCAATTCTTTTTCTCTTTCTCTGGAATTCATCTTCACGCTCCAAAAATCACCACCGACATCAAAATTGAACCACCATTCAAGTTGATTTTGCAATTCGCTGATGAAGTCCAACTGCTGAATCAATGGTTTGAAGGTTGGCCTCTACCACTAATGTATGTTTATTTGATTTCTGATTCTTCTACTTCTTGATTGCCATTTTCTTGCAATTCTTCCTCTGAATGCTACTGATTTACGATTCTTCACATGAATTTTCCATTTGATTTGTTCTTTGATTTTCGATTCTTTGATTATCCAAATCAAAGCTTGATCAAAGTAACAACTCAACTTATGGGCAGAGAGAAAAAATGACGCTGAAAGTATATGTCGATCGACTCTCCCAGATATCTCGTTCTATTCTCCTCTTTTACAGGTAAATTACATTATTCATTTACATTAGGTGTTTTTTTTTCTGTTCCAACCTTTACTTTTTCACATTTGGCAGCTTCATTGTAGAAATGACATGAAAGAGAATTTGATTACTATGTTGCACGCCAGGTGTTTGTAGAAATGCCTCAAAGAGAATTTGATGTTCAAATTCTTGAAGAACACAAAAATATTTTTAACTTGGTTATTTATGTTACTTGGTTCTAACATGTGGTATGCTTATTTATTAATTTCCTAAAAGAGTATTTCTTTTATTTTCTTCATTAAACCTTTTGATATGTTTTTTTTTTGTTGTTGTTAATTCCTTATTTGTTAATTACCTAAGTTGCATCAATCTTTGCTATTGGAATTTGATTTTTTAATCAATTTAGGTTGATGATTTGATTAACGGTTTATAAGAGATTTCACAAATTTGAGTCAGTTTAGAACTTAAATATTGTATGAATGAGAAAACTCTTCTCAAAAACATTTGTAATCACCTGATTAAATAAGCAATATATGGAAAATATCAAAATCTAACCGTCTAATATTTGCAAAATATTAAACTTAACGTGTTCCACTATTCCAACAATTTTATAATCTTGATTTACTAGCAAATTCTATGGATTCTGTCAGAATGTATTTTACGTATTTTATCATATTCTATATATTCTTCCAGAATATATAAAGTGATAGGAATTGCAAGTAACATTCTAGTAATTCTGACAGAATGCATTTATACATTTTATGCTTTAGAATGTATATATATATATATATATATATATATATATATATATATATATATATATATATATATATATATATATATATATATATATATATATATATATACACACGATTGATAATAGCAAATCGCATGCTTTTAATTATTTATAGTGACATGTAAAGTTATAACTAACATATTTTATTTTATGTATTCTGCGAGAATGTATTATATGTATTATGCAAGATTGTGTTTTATATATTCTACCAGAATGTATTCTATGTATTCTGTCAGAATGTATAACTTGATAGTAATTGCAATGCTTTTAACCATTCTTAGTTTTTGTTGCATTTTTGATAGGAATGGTCGGAAGAATGACTTGAAGACCTGATAAAAAATGACTTGAAGAATGAGTCAAAGATTGATCACATATACAATTTAAGAATGTTCTTATTTTTTAAGAATTACACTTGTATTTATTCATTAATTGTATATTCAAGAATGCTGATTTTTTGTGATATTCTTTTAGAATACGTATAAATATATTAAAATGTATAAGGCTATTAGTATGTTAGTATATGTATAATTTTGTATTTAAGTTCGAATGTATATGAAAATATTAAAATGTTGTTATTCTTCAACGGAGAGTTCAAGAATTCTGTTATTCTTCATTAATATTCTAATAGAATAAAACTTTGAAAGAATATCAATCCAACAAAAAAACATTATTGACAGAATAAAATCGGTTATGTTTACAAATTATGTTTAGATTTAAACCGAATTAATTTAAAAAATTCAGATTTTTTAAATTTGAAGTATTAATTATCCCTAACAATCTGAAATTTTTTTCTTTTTTAAATATATTTAATTGTCCAAAATACCATTATGCTGAAATTTGTGTGATTATATGATATATATTACCATATCGTCATATCATAAACTCTCAGATCATTGATCATTGATTTTATTCAATCTGTGGTCCAAATCTGTGCATTCTGCTACATAATAATTAGTAAAAACAAAATTCGTTAAATAAAATACATTTCCATTTTATAGTTATTTTAGCGAACACGTAGGACTAGGGATGGTTACAAAATGGACCAATCATCTTAGAGTCACACACCAAGTAATCAACCAATACAAAACCGCCGCTACTGGATGTTGATCAAGTATTTAAAATCACAAGTTCTTCGTTCAAGGACTACAAACTCGAATCATTGTCCTGAACCAACCATGTTATCCTCGCCCCCACCCCAATACATGTCACAACAAATTTCCCATTCTAATTTCTATTTCTCTATCAAACACACACGTCATTCTATCTTCTTCACCTAGTGAACTACCAATAATTCAATATTATATGAAAACGATAAGAAATCATCAGAATATATTCCTTCAAGATTCCGAAGTTGTTTAACTTGATTTCAAGACACCTAAAATTGATTGCTTTCAAGATTTTTAAACTAGGGTTCTTGTGGGTTTTCGATTGTTTGAAAGAAATTAGAGATGGATGACGATGGGATCGAAGAGGTTAGTAGTAGCATTAGTGCTAGGTTACTAAGAAGGAGGAGCGGTGGTGGTGATTCAACTTCACGGTGGGTGGATGGTAGTGAAGTTGATTCAGAGTCACCACCATGGTCATTGGTTAACGATGATGAAAATCGAAGCGAAGGACATGGATCTATTCGAAGAAGGTTGGTGAAGAAGGCGAAAAGAGTTGACTCTTTTGATGTTGAAGCCATGGCTATCTCTGGCTCCCATGGCCACCATGACAAGGTTAGCTCAAACGTAATTACAAACTCTGTTACGAACTTTAATCGCTAATTAGAAACCTTCATCGTACGACAACACCAGGAGGTGTCGATATGGCAGACTCTTGGATTGGCTTTTCAGACGCTTGGAGTCGTGTATGGTGATATGGGGACGAGTCCTTTGTATGTGTTTACAGATGTTTTCAGCAAGGTCAAAGTCGAGTCAGACATTGATGTTTTGGGAGCTTTATCACTTGTTATATACACGATTGCTCTTGTTCCATTAGCAAAGTATGTTTTCATAGTGCTTAAAGCAAACGACAATGGCGAAGGTATGAATTATGAAGCACCCAATTCATTGGTTGACTTTACTTGACGCAAAGTTTTGTTTTTTACTTGCAGGAGGAACATTTGCACTGTATTCACTGATCTGCAGATATGCAAAGATCAATCTTCTACCAAATCGTCAAGTTGCAGATGAACGTATATCAAGTTTCAGGCTCAAATTGCCAACCCCAGAACTCGAAAGGGCATTGAAAATCAAAGAGAAATTAGAACACAATTCGTTTTACAAAACCCTTCTCTTGTTACTCGTTCTAATGGGAACTTCTATGATCATCGGCGATGGCATTCTAACCCCTGCTATCTCAGGTAACAATAGTAAATTAGTAATCATCTTCTCCATTTCGCCACTTAGAAATCCATAATCGAAACGTAATCTTTACCTTGTTGTAGTCATGTCGGCTGTGAGTGGTCTCCAAGGTAAAATTGAAGGATTTGGCACAAACGCTTTGGTCATCGTCTCAATTGTGATTCTCGTGGGATTGTTTGGGATTCAGCGATTTGGGACTAGTAAAGTAGGGCTGACGTTTGCTCCAATGCTCGGTTTGTGGTTCTTTAGTCTCGGATCGATTGGATTATATAACCTAATTAAACACGATGTATCAGTCGTGAAGGCGATTAACCCTGTTTACATTTACCTGTTCTTCAAAAAAAATTCCGTCAAAGCCTGGTCGTCTCTCGGTGGTTGTGTTCTATGCATTACAGGAGCAGAAGCCATGTTTGCCGATTTAGGGCATTTCACTGTTCCATCGATTCAGATTGCTTTCTCGTTTGTGGTGTTTCCATGTCTTCTGTTAGCTTACATGGGTCAAGCTGCGTATCTTATGAAACACCCTGATTCCGCCGCTAGAATCTTTTACGATTCCATTCCCGATGGACTTTTTTGGCCGGTTTTTGTGGTTGCCACCATTGCGGCTGTGATTGCTAGTCAAGCTATGATATCGGCTTCATTCTCCTGCATTAAGCAATCCATGGCTCTTGGATGCTTCCCAAGGTTGAAAATTGTTCATACATCAAGAAAGTTCATGGGTCAAATCTACATTCCTGTAATCAATTGGTTCTTGATGATTATGTGTGTTCTCGTTGTAGCCACATTTCAAAGCACAACCGACATAGCCAATGCATACGGTTCGGTTTCATAAACTATTAGTAAATGACCATTTTAACCTTTCACATTCAGAAGCTTTAAAAAGATTTATAATTTGTGCAGGGATAGCGGAAGTCGGTGTAATGATGGTTAGCACGACATTAGTAACCCTAGTGATGCTTCTAATATGGCAAACAAACGTATACATAGCCCTATGTTTCCCTCTCGTCTTCGGATCAATCGAGCTCCTATACATGTCAGCAGTCCTTTCCAAAATCACCGAAGGTGGTTGGCTTCCTCTTGCTTTCGCATCCTTCTTTCTCTGTGTCATGTACATTTGGAACTACGGAAGTGTCTTAAAATACCAAAGTGAAGTCCGAGGCAAAATCTCAATGGAATTCATGAACGACCTCGGATCAACTCTGGGAACTGTACGGGTCCCGGGAATCGGACTAGTCTACAACGAGCTGGTCCACGGGGTGCCCGGGGTTCTCGGGCGGTTCCTGTTAGAGCTGCCCGCAATCCACTCCACACTCGTTTTTGTCTGTATAAAGTATGTTCCTGTGCCCGTAGTCAATCAAGATGAACGGTTTCTTTTCAGAAGGATCTGCCCGAAAGATTACCATATGTTTCAATGTGTAGCGAGATATGGGTATAAAGATGTACGTAAGGAAGATCATCATGCGTTTGAGCAACTTTTGGTTGAGAGTTTGGAGAAGTTTATGAGGAAAGAAGCTCAAGAACTTGCGTTGGAGAGTGAGGTAAATGATGCTGAATTTGAAAGTGTGTCGGTGGGTGTGGGCCCGAGAAGCCCAAGAAGCTATTCTGGGGAATTGAGTGTGCCATTGATGATGGAAGCAGAGGGAGAGGGAGAGGGTGATTTGGTGTTGCCACCGAGTGTGATGGGTGACGTTGATGATGATCCGAGCTTGGAATATGAGCTTTCGGCTCTTAGAGAAGCTACGGAATCTGGGTTTACTTATTTGCTTGGACATGGTGATGTTAGAGCGAGAAAGGATTCGTTTTTTCTGAAGAAACTTGTGATTAATTACTTTTATTCGTTTTTGAGGAATAATTGTAGGGGTGGAGCTGCCACGATGAAGGTTCCGCACATGAATATCATACAGGTTGGGATGACATATATGGTATGATATATGTATTGTATGTGTTAGGGTGCTCTCTTTGTTATATTTATTCGTTAAGTTATGGCTCAAATGCTCAAGTCAAAGATCTCTGACTTGTTTGAAGTATGAAGATAATTTGTTTGTTTTGATGTGGCGATAGAATGAAGCCTATTAACTACTTTGTTAGCTTGTCATATTAATTGTATTAGTAATTAGAACAATAAAATAATTTATATAATAAGAAAAATAATACAATTGCAAAGAATAACTTTTATATAATAATTGATGCATATTGTATTATTGTTAACTCCTTAATTCCGAAGATAAAGATCCTCTTACACTTAATGATTGTAGACTCGTTAGTCTTATTGTAAGTCTATACAAGATTATTGTGATAAGACCTAAATTCGAGTACATACAAACTCCAATAATCAAAAGTTAACTTTTTATTCATTCCCCCTCAATAACTATGGAGCGTTATGTTTATAACGTCCTGCTACTAACAACAAATCCTAAATAATTGGAAAAGATAACTCCAACAAATCAAATACCAAATAAATACTAAATAAATACTGAATAACTAATTTTGTAAATTAAACCTAACTCCAATGATCGACCTTATCCCCTCCTGCGGTACACCAGACCAAACTTCTTTGAAATATTCCCTGACATAACATCACTCCCCGCCCAATTTTGAACCTTGTCCTCAAGGTTAAAATCAAGAAATTGCCCATTCAACACTTCAAACTATTCCCAAGTCGCTTCATACTTAGGTAAGTCCTTCCAACGAACCAACACTTCACGACCCTTGACACCCTCTCGAACTCCTTCCACGACATCAGGCTGTAAGATAACCTCCATGCCTTCAGTAAGGGTAGCTGGTAAATGAGGAACAACAACCCGGTCCCCAATGGCCCTTTTTAATTGGGACACGTGAAAAACAGCATGAATGCGAGCTGTTTCTGGCAACAGGAGACGGTACGCCACATGTCCGATCTTCTCAATGACTTCAAAAGGTCCAAAATACCTAGGTGCAAGTTTCTCATTAACCCGTCTCGCCACAGTGCGCTGTCGATACGGACGAAGCTTTAAGTAAACCTGATCTCCAATATCAAAACTTTCCTCTCTCCTATGTGCATCCGCATTTTTCTTCATCTGCTGTTGAGCCTCGAACAAATGGACTTTAAGTTCTTTTAGCACTCGATCCCGCTCCTCCAAATATTGCTTGACCATGCCTACCACCGTTTTTGTTTTCCCGTAATACACCAAATGAGGCGGATCCCTACCATACAATACCCGAAAAGGTGTTGTCTTTGTTGAAGTATGAAATGAAGTGTTATACCAGTATTCTGCCCACGGTAGCCATGTGACCCATTTCTTTGGTGCTTCCGCTGCAAAACAACGCAAATACGTCTCCAAACAACGGTTGACCTCCTCGGTTTGACCATCTGTTTGCGGGTGGTAAGCCATACTTCTTCTCAACTTGGTGCCCATCGCTTTAAATAATTCCCTCCAAAAATTACTAAGAAATACCTTGTCGCGGTCAGAAATAATGGACTCCGGTATCCCGTGAAGCTTCACGATCTCTCTTACAAATACATTTGCTACCGAAATGGCTGTGTACGGGTGTTTAAGGGGTATAAAATGCGCGTATTTGCTGAGACGATCCATAACAACAAAAATGACGGTATTACCCTCCGACTTTGGTAGCCCATCAATAAAATCCATTGTAAGCTCGGACCAAATTGTAGATGACAACTTGAGTGGCTGCAATAACCCACTTGGGGCCATCGTTGAGTACTTGTGTCGTTGACACGTGTCACACTCGGCCACCCTTTTCGCCACATCACCTTTCATTCCCACCCAGTACACTTCACGGGCAAGGCGTTGATACGTTTTTGTACACCTGAATGCCCGCCCATCACACCTTCGTGAAACTCCTTAAAAAGAACCGATACCCAATGCGACCCTTTGGGAATTACGAGTCGCCCTTCAAACAACAACCACTGCTGGTCCACCGAATACCGTGGTCCCTTCTTCGACTTTTTCTCTCATGGAACAATTCTCTTGATCTGACTACAAGTCAGCCCATAATGCCCCCCAATCAAACCCACAAGCTATAGCTATGATAGTACCCAGTTGTGCCTCCGAATTAATTCTTGATAACGCATTAGCCACTCTATTCTCGTTTCATGGCTTATAAACAATGTCAAATGTGTACCCCATAATTTTCGAGAGCCATTTCTGGTGATCTTCCGTGACACCCCGTTGCTCGAGTAAAAACTTCAAACTCCGTTGGTCGGTTCGAACATCAAACCTCCTACCCAGCAAATATGGTCTCCACTTCTGAATAGCTAACACAATGGCCATTAACTCTCTTTCGTAAACCGACTTGAGACATACTCGTGGTCCCAAAACATGACTATAATAAGCCAACGATCTACCATCTTTCATGAGCACTGCTCCCAAACCATACCCGGACGCATCCGTTTCAAGTACAAATTCCTTATAAAAATTCGGCAGCGCTAACACGGGTACATGGGCCATTGCCACCTGCAATTTTTTAAACGCTTCGGTTGCTTCCGGGGTCCACTTGAAATTATCTTTCTTTAATTGCTCTGTCAAGGGCCACACCATTTTACCATAATCCTTCACAAACTTACGGTAGTAACCGGTCAAACCTAAAAACCCCCAGAGTTCCTTCAAAGTCTTGGGTATCGGCCATTGCAACATGGCTGAAATCTTGGTTGGGTCAGCCAACACCCCTTCTTTGGATACGATGTCACCCAGGTACTCCACCTGCTCCTGGCTAAACAAGCATTTTTTCTTGTTTGCATATAAATTATTTTCCCTTAGAACCATGAGAACCCTTTCCAGATGTTCTAGGTGTTCCCTCTCAGACTTACTGTATACTAAAATGTCATCAAAAAAGACAAGTACAAACTTCCTTAAAAATGGCTGGAATACCATGTTCATGAGGGATTGAAAAGTCACGGGTGCGTTCGTAAGCCCAAAGGGCATTACCAAAAATTCGTAGTGGCCCTCGTGTGTTCGGAAAGCGCTTTTGTGCACGTCCCCCGCCTTCATATGTATTTGATGGTAACCGGACTTAACAACATCGAGTTTAGAAAATACAATCGCCCCGTGAAGCTCATCCAACAATTCATCAATTACCGGTATGGGAAACTTATCTAGCACCGTCTCCTTATTAAGTGCGCGGTAATCCACACAGAACCGCCAACTCCCGTCTTTCTTCTTAACTAACAATACCGAGCTTGAAAAAGGACTCGTGCTTGGTTGGATTACTCCCGCCTCGAGCATCTCACGGGCTAGTCTCTCGATCTCATCTTTCTGTGCGTGCGGGTACCGATAAGGCCTAACACTAATCGGTCCCCTACCCTCCCGAAGATTGATGGCATGTTCATGGCTCCTCTTTGGAGGTAGGCCTACCGGCATGTGAACCACATCGTCAAACGACTCCAGCACGGTCTGAACCCACTATGATGTTCCTCCTGATTTCCGTTCCCCTTCGATGGTCCCCACGTGGATCATGTATCCTTTCACCTCCTGCTGTAGCATCCTACACAAGGATTTACATGAAACCAAAGTTTTGGCCAAACTAGGGTCACCCCGGATAGTAACCAATCTTTTCCCCATTCCAAAATTGCATCCATAACTCCCGCCAATTAACCTTCATATCTCCTAAGGTTTGAAGCCATGACATGCCCAAAATCAGGTCAGACCCTCCCAAGTCTAGTGGAAAAAAGTCCTCTACCACCTGACATTCCGTAAGGCTGAGCACTACTGCCTTGCAAGTACCCCGACTCCTATCGCGTCGTCCGTTTCCTAGTGTCACATCCACTGAACCGGTGTCCTTCACTTCCATGCCGAGCTTTTCAATCACCTCTTTAGAGATGAAGGAATGTGTTGCCCCGCTGCCAATCAATACCACGACTGGTGCCCCATGGAGCTCTACCCTCAGTTTCATTGTTCGTGGTGATGTGAGCCCACTCACGGAATTAAGTGATACCTCAATGGTTTCAAGGTGCGGGTGTTCTTCTTTTCCCTCGGGCTCATCTTCGTCCTCGTCTACGTCACCCAAAATTAAGACCTGCAATGACTTGTTCGGGCAGCGATGACCAGGTGAGAACTTTCCGTCACACCGGAAACAAATTCCTTTGGCCCGTTTCTCTGCCAACTCAGCTGTTGTCAAACGCTTAAACGTCCCACCCCAATTCCTTTCTTCTCACCAGCTTCTATGTTAGAGATGGGGTCCCCTTAGCAGTTACACCGCTGTTCCCACGTGTTGATCTGGTCCCTCCTATACCAACCTTAACACCCCCAACGGCCCTGTTCTCATCGATTTTGATAGCCATACGGATGGCCTGGGCAAGGGATTCTAGTTCCGCAATTCGGACAACTGAACGTACCTCCGCTTTGAGCCCCTTGATAAAAGTACTCTCTTGAACCGACTCGGGTATAACCGACAGTTGGCCCGCAAAACCTTCAAACCGGTCCACGTATTCACGAACGGACCCTTTCTGCTGTATGTCTAAAAATTGCTCCTGAACACTACCCTCATGGGAGGATTGGAAACGCTCCAGTAATTTCCGTTTAAACTTCCTCCAAGAACAGAAAGGTGTTTTTGAGTCATGTCAGTGAAACCACGAGAGAGGAGCCCCCTCTAAACAAATTGCCACCGCTTTCAATTGATCCTTCTGACTGAATTCTTGAACTTTGAAATACCTTTCAACATGGTAGATCCACCCATGTACGTCCTCACCGTTGAAGATTGGGGTCTTCAATTTCCGGCAATCCTTGAGTGCGTTTCTTTTCTTGTTTCCTTTTTTTGATTTCTTTGAGCTCTGTGAATCTCGATCGGTATCATCGGATTCATCATCTTTATTTTCACGATCAGTTTCTGAATCAGAGGATGAATCAGAATTGCGATTCCGGTTTTTCTTGATGGGTTTCTTGATCGCCAGGGTTAAATTAGTCATTGCCTTGGTGAACTCTTCCATTTGCGTTGCCACCTCCACCCTATGAGCCTCCGTGGAATCCAAGATTCTGTTGACAGATGATTCCAATGCCGCCAAACGCTCCCCATTAGTTCCCTTTCCCTCTAGCTTCTCTGCCATCATAACCGTACAGCTCTGATACCAAGATGATAAGACCTGAATTCGAGTACAGGCAAACTCCAATAACCAAAGGTTAACTTTTTATTCATTCGCCCTCAATAACTATGGAGCGTTATGTTTATAACGTCCTGCTACTAACAACAAATCCTAAATAATTGGAAAAGATAACTCCAACAAATCAAATACCAGATAAATACTAAATAACTAATTTTGTAAATTAAACCTAACTCCAATTATTCCCATACATAACATATTGCCAAGGCATTAGCAAACGGAATTAAGCGGGTGGTAAGCTCAGTGGTGGACGATATTCAAACCGGGTTTATCGAAGACCACAACATATTAGACGGTCCTCTCATCATCAATGAGATCTTGGCTTGGGGGAATAAGGATAGGAAGAAAGCTTTTATTTTTAAAGTTGATTTCGATAAGACGTTTGATTCGGTTAATTGACATTACCTGGATAGTGTGCTTTCTCATATGAGGTTTGGGAACATGTGACATTTTTGGATTAGGGGTTGTCTTGCATCTTCAAGGGCTTTGGTCCTTACTAATGGTTGTCCGACAGATGAGTTTAAGATCACTAAAGGAGTTCGACAGGGAGATCCTCTCTCCCATTTTCTTTTCATTCTTGCCTTGGAGGGATTAAGCACCGCCATGAAATTCGCCGGCATGCTTCACTTTTCCATGACATTCAAATCCCGAATAATGGGCCCTCTTTATCTCATCTCTTTTACGTGGATGATGTGATATTTGTTAGAGATTGGTCTAATTTCAACTTCAATAATCTTCCAAGGATTCTTAGATGTTTTCATGTTGCTTTAGGTCTTAAAGTAAACTTCATAAATCCCGTGTTTTCGGGATCGGTGTGACTGACTTAGAGGTTACCAGGTGCGTGAATATTCTTGGTTGTCAGGCTGTCTCCTTTCCGTTCACTTACCTTGGTATCCTGGTGGGGGCAAATATGTGTTTGAAGCGAAATTGGAAACCTGGATAGGGTGGACAACAAGTTCTCGGCTTAGAAAGCTAAGACGTTCTCATTTGGAGGCCGTCTTACTCTTGTGAAATTGGTCTTAGGTAGTTTTCCTCTTTACTACTTCTCTCTTTTTCGCGCTGCAATTACAATTTTAAATGATATCGAGAAATTAAGAAGACAGTTCTTATGGGGCAACAACGACAGTATATATATATATATATATATATATATATATATATATATATATATATATATATATATATATATATATATATATATATATATTGGGTAAAATGGAAATTTGTCCTTATGTGTAAAGACAATAGTGGGCTTTATAGTGGTTCTCTTAAAAGCATCAACATGACGTTCCTTTTTATGTGGATTTGGCGATCGAAGAACGACAACTCTACTCTATGGCAACATGTGATCTCCGTAATTCATAATATTCATAGCAAACCGGTGACCAAACTCGCCTTAAAATCTATCCTGGGGGTGTGGAGTAACATCATCAAAACCATCGCAGACCTTGAAGAAATTGATGTAAGTTTCAATTAAATCTTATCTTGTTTTGTAGGTTCGGGGAACAATACTTTGTTTTGGCTTGATGATTGGACTGGAGGAGGTGCTCTGGACAACCGATTTCCCCATCTTGCTTCCTTGGATTCTAAGAAGCCTTGCACGGTGGCAGAAAGAATCTCTGTTGATAGCTTTACATGGATGTGGGAAATAAGACCCATGCTTCCCGAGGAACAACAGGAGTTGCAACATCTGATCACAATCATCTCTAATTTCCCTTTGTCCGACGTTGAAGACTTGTGGAGATCAAAGCTTGATGTCGATGCCTCGATGGTCACTTTTACATTTGCAAGCTCAGATACTTAATCGACTCCAAACTCACCATATCAGCGAGCAATCCTACCATCTGGTTGAAGTCGGTTCCCTCAAAGGTCACGAGTTTTATATGGAAAGCTTGCATGGATCGCATTCCTTCTGCCTTGGCGCTCATTCGTCGTAGGGTTAACATCGCTTCGTGCTCGTGCTCTCTCTCTCTCTCTCTCTCTCTCTCTCTCTCCTAACGGGGTCGATTCAAGGGACCATCTTTTAGCATCGTGACCTTACATTCGGGAGGTTCTGGTTTGGATTTTTAGGTGGTGTGACATTCCTTTTCGTATCTTTGATTAAGTTTCGGAGATCATCGACTATGCTGCCAATTGGGGCTGGTGCACAAAAAAGAGAAAACGATTCGCATCCATTATTTATGGTGCTATTTTGTGTGTTTGGAAAGCGAGAAATTACTAGATTTTCAACAAGTTGTCCATTCTTCCTACCAAGACGGCGGATTGCATTATAAATATGGTTTACAATCGGGAACTTTATAGGGGTAATTTGGGTACTTGTAATTGAGCGGATTGGATATTTTGTCCTTTCAAAAATATGTAGCGTTTTTTTCCCTTGCATTTTTCTCCTAGTCTGGACTTAGTTTTGTGTTTTTTGTTCTGTTTCCGCTCTATATAAAATCGTTGTTTCCAAAAAAATTAAATTTAAATAATGTTATTTACTTCATGATTAATGAGAAAAACATAAAAATGTAGAGTGAAAAATATTAAATTTGATATATTAAATATGACAACAACAATTATACATTATATAACAAAATAATTATTAAAAACAGATATAAATATATGATCTAATATTAAGAGATTTGAGGTTTGGAAGAAATTAATAATTGATATTGTTGACACATATAATAACGGAAAAAAATAATTTGTATCTTTTCTAATATGTAGGAAATTTTAATTGAAATACAGATAGAAAAGATGTCATGTGTATAATAGTTTGTTTAATAGAAGGACAAATAATAATTTTAGAATTTGTTTATCACAACTATATGGTTTCCAAATTAAATGGCCTCTTCCCCTTTGACTAGGTGTGAGACTCGTTTAGTAGTACACAAGTTTATTAAAAATACAAGTTTAATATCAATGTATAAATATTATATTTAAAAATATATATTTTTACATAAATGCGAACGATATAATAAATAAGTAAGTAATTCAATCTATGCTAATAAAAAACTATTGACATATTTTAAATAATAATGTTGAAAATTAAGGTGTAAACATTAAATATTTTTTAAATTAACTTTTGAAATAAATACAAACAAAATGATGAATAAGTAGTTATTGAATATATACTAATAAAAAAATTATTGACATATTGTAAATAATTGTTACGAATCAAAATTTTCAAATACTTTGAATATTGTCTTCTTTTTCATTTATTAGGGTAGAAATAGAGATGTATTATACACACATATTTCTTTATAAAATCAGAATAAATAATAAATTTGTTAGAATTCAAATTAAAAGTTCAAAAAATTAAAGGTATGTTTTGAATTCAAATATATCATCAAATACACGACCTTAATTGTGTCATTAGAACATCCATTTGAATTCATATATATGTGTAAATTAATAAACATTTAAATATAATGAATATTTTACATATATAATGGTCGACTCATTAATTAGTGGAATTGATTATTGATTAATAAAAAAATAAAAATACCACATACTATCGTGTGGAATTTAAATAATTGTAAAATCTCATATAATGACATATGAAAAAAGCTTTGATAAAGTGACAAGTGACAAAAAAAAAATCTTTATTTATTACAAAGGATTCATGAATAATATGACATCTAAAACTAACACCATATATTGCATCAACATATGGAATAAAATGAATTAATAAAGCTTTAAATATATGTTCAAATTTCAACATAATAAACTAAACTATTAATTTCAAATGAAGAAGTTAAAATTCTTTAAGTTCTAGAGAAAAATGAAAATAAAACCGTCAAAATTCATACATAATGCAAAAGAATTACTTTAAAGTTCGAAGGTAAAGTTTAAGATGTGTTGAAATTGAATATTTACTTTCGAACCAAAAAATATAAATACTTGTAACCATGGTTCTAAATAACGTAAAACGTGACTTGCCGACAATTTCAAGCCTCACGTTTTTTTTAGCCGTGACGAGCCACATCCTTTGTAAAGTGTAATTTAAGACAACAATTTTGTATATAATGAATAATTTTATATTTAGTTTCTATTATCATTCATTATATATATATATATATATATATATATATATATATATATATATATATATATATATATATATATATATATATATGTGTGACTTAAGGTAACACTTTGTTAAAACTTGGCGGCAAGTACAAGCATTGGAGTCATGACTGTTGGATTAGTGTCTAAGTCCATAACTATTTTGGTATGTACTTGACCCGATGGTGCATGGTCATTTTGGGTTGCCTTCACCAAAACAACTTGATAGGATGAATTATGGAGATAGAGGATTAATTATGATTTATTAATATATTATGAGAATAATATATTAAAGGAGAAATCATATTGTTTAATTAATATTAGTCAATAATTAATTAAGAATTAATTTTGTGGCTAAAAGAGATTAATTAAACTTAAGGGACTAGAACTGTCAATTGTATGATAGTTGAATTGGGCTAATGACTCCATATTAGAGGGATGGACGAATTCTATGGGGAAACCCATTAGAAATCGTCCAAGGCCTCCAAGAAGGGAGTCCATGGGTTGCTTAGGGCCTAAGCAATCAAATTAGGGTTTCCTTGTTAGATAACCCTAATAGCCTCACTATTTAAGGACCCCTAAGGTACCAAAAACGTGGCTAACTGATTCCTTAGGGTTTCTACACGTTTTTGGGAGCCTCCTCTCTTATCATTCTTGATCCTCTTGCTCTTGGTGTTTGTGAGCCATTAGAGGAGTGACACTTGTGACTCTAAGCTTTCTAAAGCCATTACAAGGAGGATTTGAGATTGTTATTGCTACATAACAATCAAGGTAAGATCTAAACCCCATTCTTATGTTAATATGATTAATTATATGCTAGATCTAGGGTTTATAGCTTTGGATATTCAATTGCATGTTCATTAGACAAACTAGATCCAAAAGCTATTAGGGTTTGCATGTACACCATAGGAATGATGTTTTGCTCATAACCCAACAATGACGCGCCATGACGAGCTTTTTAGAACATTGCTTGCAACTAATTATGGGCGTTGAATAGAATTCCATTTAACTTTCAATGAAAAAGTTAGCATTCTTAATAGTTAAATAAAAGGCTAATAAAGTTATAATTATGAGTAATTAACATTTTTTTTGAACAACCAAAATTGTTCAAACACAACTAGTAAGAAGCTGGAAGGAAAAAGAATTACAAGACATTACAACTCAAAGGATTTTGATACCACATGGTTCAATTAATGTTATTTCTACCATTCCTATCAGAATACAAATCAAACGAATAGATAACAATGTTTTCAAAAATGCTAATTTTCTTCATTTTTATGATTCGAAAACCACATTATTTCGGTATTTCCAAAGCATCTAAATTGTAGTTGTAACACTCCAAAAATCATAAAAATTTAAAATTTTCAAAACAACCATTAACGATCACTGTTTACAAAAAGAACCATTGTTTCCAAGGTAAAGTCATATCAGAGCATCCAAAAAATCAATATCATGAAAATAGGAAGATGTGCACGATCAGGCCTTCGGTTTCCCACGATCCTCTGAAATATCTGAAACAATAAATTAAAACTATAAGCCAAAACTTAGTGATTTCCCCTAAAGCCAAAACTTAGTGGTCTTCCAAACAACAGGCTACGATTTCCAGATCTAGTGTAGAGGCGGAGTATAGAGGCGTTGCCAATGCCGTCACAGAAACCTCCTGGCTACAAAATCTTCTTCTTGAGCTTCGTTGCCCCACCTAGAAAGCCACGCTCATCTATTGTGACAACGTTAGTGCAGTTTACATGTCTTCCAATCCAATCCAGCACCATCGAACCAAACATATAGAGATTGACATCCACTTTGTCCGGGACAAAGTTGCCCTCGGTCATGTTCGAGTTCTCCATGTTCCATCATCCTCTCAGTATGCCGATATCTTCACCAAAGGTCTCCCCACAAGCATATTTTTAGACTTTCGATCCAGTTTGAACGTTCGTCATATGCCTCCTGATAAAATTGAGGGGGATGTTAGTGTACAACCCATAATGTATAGCCCATTGTGTTTAGCCTTGTACAACCCAATGTATTTGTGTATATATGTATCGAGGTAATGTTGAATGAGATCAAGGAAAATCATTTTATAATAGTTGGAAGACCCATTCATTGGAAGGAAGCTTAGAGATCCAGATTTAGCTCCATATTTTAGTGACTTTTGAGGTATAAAGTTGATACCTTGTCTACTCTTTACTTTGATCCACTCTTTAGCTTGTTATGGTCCTTTTTGGTCCCTTTTGGTTGGTATTGATGATTTAAGACCATTTTAGAAGCTAAATCTTGTAGATCTGGATGTTTGGAGGGTTCCTTAAGCTTAAAAGGTGCAAATTTTATGCTGTTTATGGTCTTATGCATGTATTATGTAACATCCCAAAAATCATGACCAAAAATTTCTTTTAAAAACATTACTAATCCATAGCATTAAGTCAGGCAATCATAAAAAAGGGGTTATATGACAAATTAGAGTATCTTTTCCAAAACACTTATTCATTTTATCAGAGTAAACATCCCATGCTAAACTTCTTGGTGTGTGCCATGCAATCATCCCGAGCTCTTCATTCCGCTACCGGAAATACCTGAAACCAAACTAAAAACCGTAAGCACGAAGCTTAGTGAGTTCCCCAACCTACCACATACCATACATATCTACTGAGCACATAACCACATACTGGCCCCCCACCCGCTGCATTGGGCCTCGCCCGCCATCGAACCCTGTTCGTCATTAGGCCCCGCCTGGCATCAGGTCCCACCTGGCATCGAGCCCCGCCCGGTATACATATATGTTTCCTTTAGGCCCTGCCTGACTCTGGGCCTCGCCCGCCATACACATACATACGATTAAATAACATACTGAAGCATACATAAACATTCCCTAACCATACCCTTCTCTAAGGCCTCGCCTAACTTGGGCCCTGCTCCTGGTCTGCTACTAAAGTAGTGGATCCCCGTCCACACTCCTACTAGTAGTGAGATACGGGCCCTCGCCCACACTCATATCCTTCCTATCATGGGCCTCGCCCCTACTCTGCTAATATCGAGATATGGAACCCCATCCATACCCAGCTAATGATGAGATACGGGACCTCGCCCACACTCACCTCTTTACCAGGAACATACAAGTATCACGAAGACAACAAGTATAATCTAACACATTACATAAGAATCTTCCTCGGGAATACCCCGGCATCGGACCCCCGACCCAGAAGCATACTATTATCTAACGTACTTCGGGCTTACCCCGACATTGGACCCTTAGTCCAGATCCTATCATACCGACATATGTATGAATCACAAAGACCTCTAGCATCCTAACATTCCTCGGGCCTCGCCCGACATCAGGTCGTAACTCGGAACATATATCAATAAGTGCCTAGGGCTAACCCCCTGGTCTTCCTTCTAAACATAAGCATAAACATGAACATGAACATAATGGGACAACATTATGGCCATAGACCCATGCACATAGTGAGGAGACTCACCTTGAACTGCTGAAATTGCTGATAACCCTCCGGCTGCTATCCAACAACTCTCCGAACTGCTTTTCCTCTAGCTCCCCGAGCTACCAATACCAAAATAGCAACACATAGTCTAACTGTCCTTAAGAAGCCAAGTAAGTCAACTCTGGTCAAGGTCCTTCTCAAGGTCAAAGTCAACGGTCAGAGTCAAATTCCAGTTGACTCAACTCGCCGACTTGTTCTACCAACTCATCGAGTCCATGCTCCTCAAATCCCAAAACGACCTCGACTCTACTCGTCGAGTCTAGCAACAACTCGACAGGTACTCCTTCAACTAACATTCAAGACCATCTTCAACCGACTCGCCGAGTTCATCCTTGAACTCGTCGAGTTCATCTTCATAACTAAGAAGATTGCTTTGGACTCGCCGAGTTCCTCTTCAACTCGTCGAGTACTATGATATTTAAGTCCATTATGGAACCAGACTAGCTGAGCCCTTCTCTAACCCCACTCACTGATCTGACTCATGAACAGAAGGGCTTGGGTTTGCGGCCAGACTCGTCGAGTCCATCTTGTGACATCTCTATTTTGTCGATTACAGTCCATCCCAACACCTCCAACCCATAGATCTGGACTCCTTATGCTAGCATTACATGTAAAGTTGCTAACTTTATGTGCATGCAAGGTGTTATGGGGCTAAAACACTTAATCCAAGCTTCAAAGAAAACCTAGGTCATGAAATGGGATCTTAGCGATTTAAAGCCAACAACTCCAAGCTCCTAAAGCTCAAGAGTGTCCAGATATGTTGTCCAAATCCATCCTCAAGGGTTTAATACTCAGATTAACCTTGGAAATGATCCAAATGTGACCAAAAGCAAACTAGAAAGGGGATCTATCAATTGAAAGCTCAAGGTCCAAACTTTTTACCTTCTAACAGTTTCCAAAACGATATGAAGGCTGGATCTACACTTCCTTCCTTGCTCCTTTCTTCCAATCCTTCAAAATCCACTCCAATGGACCTCAATCTTCACCAAAAGCTCCAAAAATGAAGTTGGGTGGCTAGGTTTTTGGGGTTCTGGATGAGAGAGGTTGTAATGGGTCGGCATTGTGGCCATAGACCCATGCACACAGTGAGGAGACTCACCTTGAACTGCTGAAATTGCTGATAACCCTCCGGCTGCTATCCAACAACTCTCCCAACTGTTGTTCCTCTAGCTCCCCGAGCTACTAATACCAAAATAGCAACACATAGTCTAACTGTCCTCAAGAAGCCAACTAAGTCAACTCTGGTCAAGGTCCTTCTCAAGGTCAAAGTCAACTGTCAGAGTCAACTTCCAATTGACTCAACTCGCCGAGTTGTTCTACCAACTCGTCGAGTCCATGCTCCTCAAATCCCTAAACGACCTCGACTCTACTCGTCGAGTCTAGCAACAACTCGACGGGCTCTCCTTCAACTAACATTCAGGACCATCTTCAATCGACTCGTCGAGTTCATCCTTGAACTCGTTAAGTTCATCTTCATAACTAAGAAGATTGCCTTGTACTCGCCGAGTTCCTCTTCAACTCGTCAAGTACTATGATATTCAGGTCCATTATGGAACCAGACTGGCTAAGCCCTTATCTAACCCACTCACTGATCTGACTCATAAACAGAAGGGCTTGGGTTTGCGGCCCGACTCGTCGAGTCCATGAACTGACTCGCCGAGTCCATCTTGTGACATCTCTATTTTGTCGATTATAGTCCATCCCGACACCTCCAACTCATAGATCTGGACTACTTATGCTAGAATTGCATGTAAAGTTGCTAACTTTACGTGCATGCAAGGTGTTATGGGGCTACAGCACTTAATCCAAGATTCAAAGAAAACCTAGGTCATGAAATGGGATCTTAGCTTGATAAAGCCAACAACTCTGAGCTCCTAAAGCTCAAGAGTGTCCAGATCTATTGTCCAAATCCATCCTCAAGGGTTTAATACTCAGATTAACCTTGGAAATGATGCAAATGTGACCAAAAGCAAACTAGAAAGGGGATTTATCAATTGAAAGCTCAAGGTACAAACTTTTTACCTTCTAACAGTTTCCAAAACGATATGAAGGCTGGATCTACACTTCCTTCCTTGCTCCTTTCTTCCAAGCCTTCAAAATCCACTCCAATGGACCTCAATCTTCACCAAAAGCTCCAAAAATGAAGTTGGGTGGCTAGGGTTTTAGGGTTCTGGATGAGAGAGGATGTAATGAACCCTAGGGAAGAGAATAAGATGCTTAAATAGGGTACCAAGTCCCATAATTAGAGCCTTCCCAACCCAGACCAGACTCGCCTAGTCCACTCGCTGACTCGCCAAGTCGGTCACTTAATCTGCGACACAGATTCTGCGCTGACTCGTCGAGTTCCTCCTTAGACTTGACGAGTTGATCCCTTTGACTTAGGGTTTTTCTTTCCTTTTCGGGTTTTCTGGATTCTGGGTGTTACATATTAAGTCATTTATTAAGCTCTTTTGAGCTCTAGAGCCTCATTAAGCCATCCATGCACGTAAAGTTGGCAACTTTACATGATAAACCCCCTTAAGGAAGTCAAATATAAGTTGGGATGGAAGTCATAATCGATTAAAGAAGCTAAAAAGTGAAAGTTGGCAAAAGGGTGGAGTACGTTAGGCGTACAAGCATGTACACTATGTGTACAAGACCTCAAGCGATTACGTTGAGCATACAAGCCGAGTACGCCCCGCATACTCAGCAGTGAGCTGCGGAAGTTGGCTTTTCGGTATTGGGATTCATTTTGGACTTTAGGAGTCTAGGGCTTTATTTTGGGCCATAAGAATATTGTTTTGGGCTAAGAATATTTTTGGACCTTGGTTTAACGCCCATGAAGGGGTTTGAGCCCAATTTGGAAAATTGGGTCATAGTGGGCCTTGGGTGATTATTTTAGAAATTGGGCCTTTGGAAAATTTGGATTGGGCTTGGGCCTTAGGCTAAATACAAGGAAGGGTAAAAAGGTCTTTTACCCTAGTTCGGACTCTTAGGGTGAGTAAGGATCCAATTACTAATTCGATGATGTTTTGTGATTATAGCGCGAAGATTTTTAGCGGGCCAACAACTAGAGATTTATCCGTGAGATTCAACAGTGCGTGGTGAGTTTCCTCACCATATTTAGCAGGTCTAAGGCACCAATTCCGGCTCATGATCAGTGATGCTAGGATACTAGATGTCTGTGTGAATCTTGTATGTGTATGTGCTTCTATGATTTGTATGTTGGGCGGGGCCTGTTATGCGAGTTTGGGCAGGGCTCGGTATACTCAGTGGGCGGGGCCTGATATATAAGTTTGGGCGGGGCCTGTTATGCGAGTGTGGGCAGGGCCCGATACACTCATTGGGCGGGGTCCGTTATGTGTTTATTTATGTATGGTATATGGTATGATGGGGAACCCACTAAACTTTGTGCTTACAATTTTTAGTTTATGTTTCAGGTACTTCTGATTCCAAATGGAAGAGCCTGCAATGATTGCAGAGCACACACCACATGTTTTTGCATTTTGTGGTTTACTCTGATGATTGATGATGTATTGATACAATTTGTTTATCTGTATTTTTATGATAATGTTTTTGGGATATTGGTTTTATTAGATTAAAAATGAAATTTTTGGGTTTTATTTTTGGGATGTTACACCAAACATGTGGAAATAGATTTACATTTTGTTAGGGAACATGTTGTTATTAGTCATGTGCGCGTTTTGCATGTGCCATTAGCTCATCAATTTGTAGATATATTTACTAAGGGTCTACCTATACAGTTATTTTTAGATTTTCGGGACAATTTAAACATTTGTAAACCCCATGCTCAAACTAAGGGGATATGTTAGTTCATTATGTGTTTTTATACTTTATGTATAGTGTAGGGTCCCTTATGTAACATTATATATATATATATATATATATATATATATATATATATATATATATATATTCTTGCAATGCAAGGGCTTTTCACAATTAACAGTAAACTCTTTGATTTTTTTCAAGAGTAGTAACAAAACACCACATTTTGTCCGACGTTTGCAAGGATTCGTTGTTTAGATAATTTCCAATCAGAATAACAATAAAACTAAATTGGAGGAAAGGAGTAAGATATGTAGCTTTCAATGAAATTTATTATTCGTAAAATAAGTTTAGCTTTTGGATGATCATTTTTCTGTCATTGATGCACTTACAACTTTTCTCGAGACCTATGAGGCATTTCATCGAATGGGCGGTGAAGGGAAGCTACAAATTTCCACTCACGCCTAAGTCAGGTGTTTCTTTTAGCCCAAAGGGGTTAATCGATTCAAAAAATAAAAGCGTGGTAAATCCAATTGAAGAGCTTACCTATATGGATTTCAGGAAGATTCCAAGTTACGATTGGGGAGATGGTTTTGCAATATGCTACAATCATCCATACAATAAAAATTGAGTTTAAATATGAGTAATCATTCTTCAGATTTAATTTTCAGCAAGAAAATCAACTCAAAGAGGAGAAAATTATAATGTTCTGTCTAAGCCAATTAGAGCGCTCTAAAGCCATAATCACACATAAGATTTTTCGATAACAATATTTCATTTGATTCTAGAATGATGGTACCGATCGTCTATAGGGTGAGGGAAGGGAGCAGGTCCTCAACAACAGTGTCTTCGGCTAGGGTTTTACATGGAGTCGATCATACCATTGAGAGGGAAGAAGTTTCAGGTAAGCACATGAAGGTTAATGGGGAAGGGATGGTGGGTTACCTTCTTGTAGGTTGTAGCGGCGGTGTACGGAGGGTGGTGGTAACAAACGAATGCTGGGAACTCAAGAGAGAAAGGGAAGCGACACATGAGATGTGGTTCGACTTCGGCTGATGGCATGCAAAGGAGATTAGAGTTTTCGACGTGTTGAAAGAAAGACTGTAAGTTACAATTTGACACGCATGTATATTTTGGTCAAGGTGATGTCATCAAATAGATCTAAGGGTAGAAACTTCAGGATTGAAATTCAATCAAATGCTCTAATTATTTCATTGGTGAATTAATGAATTAAATGTTATCTTTTAATAATATTTAGAAATGGTTTGCATGAAACCTTAAATTAGAAACGAAAGAAAGAAAATGAGACATTGTTGCATACTTGTAATTGATTTAAGTGCTTTGTATTCTATACTTTGTCTTCCGCTTTTCAAAAAGGGAAAACAAAGATAGATGCATACTCGCTTACATCTCTCCCACCGAAGCGAAAGTGGAAGAATTTAGGGGGAGAAATCAAGATTTTTGGTCATCATCATCGCGTTTGCATTAGCATCCATAGGCTACAGATCTCAAATTCCTCTTCAGATCCTCGTAATTGACCATTCCCCAGATCTCAATTCGATCAAACATACATATAATTGCAGTCACCGGTCTACGACCCGGTTATATAGTTCGTTTTTGCATTAAACATCTCTGGATCTGATCGAGCTCTCTCGCGGTTTCAAAACCGACCCAATCATGAATCCCTTTTCGTCTGGGACGCGTTTGAGGTGAGTTGCTTGTTTACAACTGATCTTATGTTTTAAAGCTTTTCCTTGTGATCAATTTTGAACTAGTTGTTCTTCATTTCGACCTAATTTGTATTAAGGTGATCTCAAATTGTCTATATTGAGAGTTAGTTCGCGTTCGTAATAGTTGGGGCATTTGATTTGTGTACATTTAATGGAATTCATCCATGTATTTCTCGGGTCACACAAATGAGTAAGACACTATCACCAACTGCAATACTCATAAGATCCTAATCTGGGTATGAAGATAATCCATGGACTCTATCATGAACTATCCCTCGCAAACCATATGTCTCTCTACTTCAAGATTTTCCATCTTTTTCGTTTATCCTTCATCTGCAACAGATTTGATTACATTTCATACCACATGCTTAACTTGTTGTTATTTAGTTGGGTCTGAAACTGTGAATGAAATATTATTGGTCTACTGCAGGGACATGATTAGGGCAATACGAGCCTGCAAAACTGCTGCAGAAGAGCGTGCTGTTATTAGAAAAGAATGTGCTTCTATTCGTGCATCCGTTAGTGATAATGACAATGATTACAGACACCGTAACTTGGCAAAGCTCATGTTCATTCACATGTTAGGATACCCCACACATTTTGGCCAAATGGAATGCTTGAAACTTATAGCAGCTCCTGGATTCCCTGAAAAGAGAATAGGATATCTGGGACTTATGTTGCTTCTTGATGAAAGACAAGAAGTTTTGATGCTTGTCACCAATTCACTAAAGCAGTATGCTCCTGTCTTTCTTCAATCTTATCTTTCCTATATCTTGTGTTCAAGCAACATGGTTGAATCTGAGAATCTTTTTTTTGTCATCATCTGCAGAGATCTTAACCACACCAATCAGTACATTGTGGAACTAGCTCTTTGTGCTTTGGGTAATATATGTTCTGCAGAAATGGCTCGTGATCTTGCACCTGAAGTTGAAAGATTGCTGCAATTTCGAGATCCAAATATTCGTAAGAAAGTAAGCTGATGTTAACATTCATTTCATTTCATGATCTCTTAAGGATGTTTCATCTAATTCTCACATTTCATATGAAGAATCATACTCACATAAGCTCCTACAATTTACAGGCAGCATTGTGCTCAATAAGGATTGTAAAGAAGGTCCCGGACCTTGCAGAAAATTTTGTCAACCCTGTTGTTTCCTTACTTAAAGAAAAGCATCATGGGGTTCTTTTAACAGCAATCCAACTCTGTACAGATCTTTGTAACCTTAATGAAGAGGCTCTTGAATTTTTCAGGGAGGTAAATATACTTGCTCTTGTTAAAGATCCTCTATGTGCTAAGAATTGTTTGACATGTGATTCTTTATGGGTAAATTAGTAATTTTAGTGATGAGATATATTTTCTTTCTTCTTTTCTTGGTGTAGAAATGCACAGAGGTGTTGGTGAAAGTTTTGAAGGATGTTGTGAACAGCCCATATGCTCCCGAATATGACGTTTCAGGTATTGCAGACCCTTTTCTTCATATAAGACTGCTTCGCCTTTTGCGTGTTTTGGGCCATGGAGATGCTGATGCTAGTGATTCCATGAATGATATTCTTGCCCAGGTTAGCTTTTATTTTTTTAAAGCTTATTGTGATATATAATTCAAAATTATAATGATTAATGAATTCCTTGTGTAGGTGGCAACAAAAACCGAGTCAAACAAGAATGCAGGGAATGCAATACTTTATGAATGTGTAGAAACCATTATGAGCATTGAAGATAGTAGTGGTTTACGTGTTCTTGCAATCAATATTTTGGGAAGATTCTTGTCTAATCGTGACAATAATATCAGGTGAGTTATGTCTTAATATGTCTTAATATGTCTTATGAGTAATTGAGTTATGAGTATTCCCTTTTTTATGGTCTAAAATATTGGTATTTGTTATATGGCAGATATGTTGCATTGAACATGCTGATGAAAGCAATTTCAGTAGATGATCAAGCAGTTCAGAGACATCGTGCAACAATCTTGGAATGTGTAAAGGTAAAATTTCTCTCTTAACAAAAAGAAATATTAATCAAGTTATATAGTTTGTTGTGGTTTCTGAATGCTTCTTTATGATTCAGGATTCAGATGCTTCAATTCGTAAAAGAGCTCTTGAACTTGTATACCTTTTGGTGAATGAGACCAATGTAAAACCTTTGACCAAGGAGTTAATTGATTATCTACATGTAAGTGACCAGGACTTCAAGGGAGATCTTACTGAAAAAATTTGCTCCATTGTAGAAAAGTAAGTTAAAGGTTTCATTTTTACCTTTTGATTTGGTGAATGTAATATTTTGATGATTTCAACTTATCATACACACAATAACATTTCTTCTTTGGTGTTGTAGGATTTCCCCTGACAAGATTTGGTACATTGATCAGATGCTCATGGTTCTTTCTGAGGTATGTGTTATGGTAGTAGGTTCTTGTAAATGATGAATTTCATTTTCCATGCATTGCTAGTGACCTCTAAATTGTTATAAAAACCTTGGTGGAATGGAAGTTATTAGTATGCTATTAAAGACTTATAAGGGACTCCTGATTCTTGTTTAGTGTTAGTTACTTATTTATACAACATTGTTTCACATTTTCCCTAATTTATGATGTTTGTTTTTATACAAAATATGCAATGATATTTCAAAATACGACCAATTCATGCAACCTGTTACGACTTATGTGTATGATGTGGCATAAGTTTTTACATTTTTTGACACATCAGCTGCTTAGTTGTATTTTAACAGACAAAAATAAATGATTTATGGCATGTCAATTCCTCAACTCCACTCTGTTTTGCAAGACCACCACCATTGGTTCTGTATATTGATGGTTCTACCATGTTATTGGATATTTGCAGAATCGGTTGTTTTTGGGAAGATATCCTGCTATTTTTTTTCTTTATTATTTTTTTTATATTTGGTGATGGATTTTTTACGGGTTAATATCATAAAAGACCTTATATATTGTTTTTTTTTTTTTTTTTTTTTTTTTTTTGGTTTAAACCTCAACTTTTTTTTTCCTGAAAAAGACCTTGCATTTTCACTTTCTCCCAAAAAAACCCCTCGACTTTTTGTTTTTTCCGAAGAAACCCTCAAGTTTTTATTTTCTTTATTTAAAAAACCTTCGCATTTGACAAGTTTTTTCGGAAAAAAAAACTGCTAAAAGTGTCAAATCAAAAAACATGGAAAAATGCAAGGTCTTTTTCAGGAAAAAATAAAGTTGAGGTTTAATCCGGAAAAAATAAACACAGTTTATAAGGTCTTTTAAAATATTAACCTTTTTTACAAGCGGAATGTCCATGTATGTATAAGTAGTTAAAATATAAAAAATTAAAATGGTAACAGGTTAACCAGTTTTTCATTACTTTGTTGCCTGAATTGGTTCAATTTTGAAACGTTGTTGCATATTTTATATAAAAACAAACATTGTTGCATAAATTGATTTTTCTTTTTTTACATAAATAAACAATTTCACCTGGTATTTTTGTTCATGATAATTCATAATCCATGTAGGGTGGTTGTCTCAACTTAAAGCCATGTTCATTATAATTCACATGGTATTTTTGTTCGCCTCATAGTTTCAGTCACTTGTGCTTCATGATGTTTGTTTGACTTAAGATTTGGTCAAAACTATACTATAGTTTTTGAGGTAGTTTGCTCAGTGATTCCTGCACCTCAAATAGTTATCATTCCACTTCCACCTATTTGGAATTTTGGATCCCTACTGAATCTCTAATGGATGTTTTGGATTAGAATTAGAAGTAGTTTTTCACAATACTACTACTAATCTGATGTTGTATTGTTAGTAGGCTGGAAACCATGTAAAAGATGAAGTATGGCATGCTCTTATTGTTGTAATAACCAATGCTTCTAATCTCCATGGATATACAGTACGCTCCCTCTACAAGGCAGTCCAAACATCACTTGACCGGGTACCTTCACTTTCCTACTTTATATCTACAACTTAAACATATACATATACATATACATATACATATACATATACATATCCTTATTATTTGAAAATCAGGAAACACTTGTTCGGGTGGCTGTATGGTGCATAGGGGAATATGGTGACATGTTGGTAAACGGTATTGGAACGCTTGATCTTGAGGAACCTATAACTGTAAGTTTTCTTAAATCTTTATCTCTCTCTTTCTTATCACATATTATGCATATATATATATATATATATATATATATATATATATATATATATATATATATATATATATATATTCTTAAATGTTTTATGAACAGGTAACTGAAAATGATGCTGTTGATGTTGTTGAACTTGCAATCAAACACCATGCATCAGATCTTACTACCAGAGCTATGTGTTTGATTGCTTTGTTGAAACTGTCATCCCGTTTCCCTGTTTGCTCACAGTAAGTTTTGCTTGTTTGATTGTTATTCGTTAAAACCACTCAAGTTTAGTTTTATATGAAGTTTCTGATAACATGTCATGGGTGTTCAATTTTAGGAGAATAAAGGATATGGTTGTTCAATCTAAAGGAAGCCTTCTGCTTGAACTGCAACAAAGATCCATAGAATTTGATTCTATAATCGAAAAGCATCAGAATATATGGTATAATGGAACTACGGATACTAAGTTATATAATTTAATATAAAAAAGATTGAAGTGAAGTAATTAATAATGGTATGTGAAGGTCTGCACTGGTTGAAAGGATGCCAGTTCTTGATGAAGCAAGTTTCAGTGGAAGGAGAAATGGTTCTACTTCTATTCCTTCAACTTCAATGGGAAGTAGTAGTCTTCCTAATGGAGTTGTTAAAACAAATGCTGCTCCTTTAGTGGACTTGCTTGATTTAGGAGGAGGAGAAGAACCTCCTCCACCAAATACAAATAGCATGATGACAGGTGGCAACTTTCTTCAAGATCTTCTTGATGTTGGCATGTCCCCTTCTTCATCACAACCATGTTAGCTTTAGTTTCAAATCATATCAATTTGTTTCTCTCTTGTTGAAAATTGAAATCATATTTATTTTTGTTTGTTTCAAATTTAGTTACAAATGCAAACCAAGCTCAAAAAAGTGGCACAGATGTTCTGCTGGATCTACTATCAATCGGATCACCTCCTCATCAAAATGGTTCATCTACGCCACATCATGATGATATATTATCAATAAATCAAGATAATAATAAAAATAAAACTTCAGTTACTCCATTAGGCAGCCTTTCATCACCTTCACCTATGGTGGATTTATTAGACGGATTTGGTCCTACCCCTCCACCACCTAGTACGTTTATTTATTTATTATTTTATACTAAACTTTGGTAAAAGAAAAGTTATTTTTTAAATTCTAACCATTGTTTTTTAATGTAACAGAAAACGATGCTCCTGCTTATCCACCATTAGTTGCTTTTGAGAGCAGCTCTTTAAGGTTAATGTTCAACTTTACTAAACAACCTGGGAATCCACAAACAACCGAGATTGAAGCAAACTTCACAAACAAGTCTTCCAATGTCTATTCAGATTTTGTTTTCCAAGCAGCAGTACCAAAGGTAACATTTACATTTACTTACTACTTTAATAATCATATCTTTCATGTTTACTTAGCTCTTAATTTACTTGTTCTCTGAATACATATTGTGTGATATGAATATGCCATTCAATCGACAGTTTCTTCAGATGCATTTGGAACCTGCTAGCAGTAACTCTCTTCCTGGAAGTGGTAATGACTCAATAACACAAAAATTACGAGTTACCAACACTCAACATGGCAAGGTAACTATAAAATAAATCATCATGGAATGAAATGCTTGTGTGTGTGTGTGTGTGTTTTTTTTAAAAAATGTTTGTTTACATGATATGAATGTTGTTTATTATGGCAGAAAGCAATCATTATGCGCATAAGAATAAGTTACAAGTTGAACAACAAAGACATGTTGGAAGAAGGACAAATCAGCAACATCCCTCGTGAGATATGATAACATTTTTTACTCTGGTAAAAACCATCTTCTCTCACTATCTCTAGTGTTTTATCAAAAGTTTTTGGTTTGATGATAATATATTTATCATATTTTTAGCAAACGAGATTCTTAGTAAAAGGATTCAAAGCTTGTTGGATTTGTACATTAAGAAGAGAATTGTGGGTAATGAAATTTTCAATTTTGTCATGATAGAAGGAGGAGCTCTGAGGTTTCACATGTTTTTTTTTGAATTGTTATTTGTTGATAGAAAAAAATTCTAGTTGTGTAAAATAGATGGTATTGTTTTTTTAGCCATGGGAGTTTCAAGTATTTGTGGAATTGAAATTATCCGGGATGCAGTGTGTATGTAATGTTTGTTTTGAGCATGAATGTAAAAGGGTATGGTAATTTTATATAACAGCATACAAATTTCAAACTTGTAAAATGCAAAATATTTCTACCAGTAATACAAACATATTTATACTTTTTTACACGTAATTGCAACATACTTCCAATTCTAAAAATATGAATAAACTTCTATGTTTTCTTTTTACTGATAATAACAATACGTAACAAATAAAATACATTGCCAATATAGGTGTTAAATATCAAGTATGTTGCTATTATGAGTAGAAACAATAATATAAGCTGTTGGCATTGTGGATAAAAATTAAATTATATTGGTATTTTTGGTGAAGAAATTGTAGCGCGTAGCTAATAGGGTAGAAATATAAGTACGTTTTTTTTTATGGATGCTATTTTATACAATTTGTCCTATCTGTATCCGTGTTAGATGTGCATGCGTATACGTTTTGTTAAAACATATTTTATTTAACAAATAATTGAATATTGAATCTACGCCTTACTTTTCAACCATATTATTCAGAAATAATGATAAATTGTCGCTTTCCTTAATACCTTCCCCAAAATTAACCAAAAAAGTATGGATTTTCCACCAACAATGCATTTGCCAAAACAACGTTTTTGGAATTTTAAAGTGCCCCGTGAGCCGGGTCTAGTTGTCCATATTTAAGCTAATCTTTTTAGTGGGAATACATTTTTTTCCCTTTTCATTTTACAATACTGAGAAACACTTTTAAATCGTAATATTGAAAAGGAAAATAGGCCTATTTAAGTAAGTTTTTCTTATATAAATAGTAGGGGATCAACATTTTGCAATTTGTAGGGGTGCCATGCATAATGCTTATGGGTACCATGAAATACCAAAAATGACGTCGTTTTGGCATTTTACGCAATGCCCATAAGCATCTCGTACGGTGCTTTACAAAATGCATGGTTGTTGATGAAAAATCTTGATTTTTGGCTAATTTTTGGACAATAGTTAAAAAATGGCTATTTTTGTCAAAAAAATCTCTATATTTTAACTATAGTTGTTTCATTTGGAGGAAGGTTTAGGGCTCTTGAGGTATTTACTACTTGTCTATTTTTCGCATGCCAAACATTGTGAATAAATATTTGGAGTCTATTCGGGCAATGTTCTTTTTGGGTACTGACTCAACTGATCGTAGGATTCACTGGGAAGGAGTTACTGCGAGTAAACAAAAAGGTGGCTTGGAGATTGGTACGTTGGAGGCTTTTAATAAAGCTTTACACTGTAAAGAAAATGGCGTTTTTTAAACGAGAACAAAGCTTTATGGGTTCAGTGTTAAAAGCAATGAACGGTTTTGAGGATGCCCTCGGTACACATGATGATATGATTGTTACTAAAGGAGCATGGAGAAAGATCATTGGTACTATTAATAACTTAGACGAATTTGGCACTATAAATCGTGAGGCGAATAAAAAGAAATTAGGAGATGTGTTGTTAACAAGGTTTTGGAAAGATACTTAGGCTGGAGGGAACCATTTTAATTATAACTCAGTTTCATAGGCTATATGCTTTGGAGTTGATTCAAGCGTGTTACGTTAGTGAAAGGTTGGGTTATATAACAACTATTTTTGGCATTGACGATGTCCGATTAGAGGAGGAATTGAAGAAACTCAATTGAATGAGATGCTTAATGTCATTAATGGTGTACATCTTACGTATAAAGAAGACTTTTGGGTGTGGGATGTTGGCGGATTTGGACGTATTCAAGGTAGGAGAGGTCCGAAGGATTATTAATGATAACTTGTTGCCAAATGGCTTGATGGTGACGTGATGGAATAGTTTCATAGCAAGAAAAGTTATTATTATTATTATTTTTTATTGGAGATGTGATATGAATAGACTTCCTTCTTATGTTAATTTAGAGGCAAGAGGTATTGATATAGTATCTTTCATATTCTTGTGTATTTGTGAAGTAGTGGTGGGTTTGTTTGTGTTTATAGGGAAGTGGTGTGACATGCATATTACACACTTCAATGACTTGGGAGATGTGTGCGTGTAGATTGATTTTTTTCGGATTTCCAAAATGAAGCGTATGGTCTTGGAAGCTATTATTATGACGTTGTGGTGGGTGGTATGAAATTTTAGAAATGATAACTTTTTTTGTGATAAAAAAGCCTAAAATTGATGTGCTTGTGGATAGATTGATTGAATCTTCATATTCTTAGTTTGTTTATAGGAATTGTAAGATAAGTGTTAGTTGGTTGGAATGGTTAGAAATAGAAAACCTGTTGTTAGCAATTCTTTTTTTATTAGCAGTTTGCTAACTTCTCAATAAAATCATTCCGCTGTTAAAAAAAAAAAACAATTGTTAATTACCTATTACTCTATTAGTATATCAAAACTCTTTCGTTATTCACCATCTTTATTTCCATGTTTGTTTACAGCATATTTACAACAATTCGATCAAATTTGTCAGAAACATTTAAATGATATTTCATGTTTATCACAAGATCTCCTCGTTGAAAACGAAAAGAATTAAAAAAGAAATAAAGGCTACATTGAAACCTTGGAAAATAGAAAAGAAAAGGTGTTAACATGCTTTGGCCTAACTTACATTTTGTTATTTGAATATCGGATCTCTTTTACCAATTGATTCCATGTTTTTACCCTTGTCTTTCCTCTTAAAATCAAAGTAGGGGCAAAGATGCCGGTTCCTTTTATTTTATCTTCATAGAGAAAAAATAAATATATTAAAAAATTAACAAAAAGTTGCAAGTTGATTTTTTCCAAAATTTACGTACAAAGTGAAAGTGACGTCAAAAGAAAAATGCCAAACCAAATATATTGAGAAGATATGCACATTTTCTTTCAAACAAAATACAATCATACCATCAAAACATTATTATGGAACTTATTAATATATTCTATATAATAAAGAATTATTTCTTGAAGTTATATCATTTCCTTAAAAGATTAAAAAATTGTACTTCTTCTAACCCAAAAACCTATTCCAATTTCATTTTATTTTCTTATTAACCAAATACTTCTATTAATTAATGTCAAAATTTATATATTTGGATACAGAAATCTCAAAAGTTATATTATTTTGGCATAGTTTATGGAAAAGTTTTAAATTTTATTTTTTTTAATCGAAAAGACTGATTATCATGTAAAAAGTTCAAATCAACAATTTTGTCCGGTTTCATATATCTTACCCGGTAATATGTCATTTTCTATATAATAACTTTTCCTTAAATTTAGTCAAAATATTAGGATTTTTTGAAATTTTTTGTGCATAATTGTGTTATTACATTTAGAAAAGTCATAATATTTTGACAAAATTTATGAAAAAAAAAAAAGACAGATTACCAAACAAAAAAACTGATTTGAATTTTTTACGACCATGACTTTTTTATTAAAAAAAATAAATTTGGAAAGAAGATAACTCTTTTGGATAACAAAGTAACAATATGCTTGACGATAAGCTTCATATCTGAAATAGCCTTAGTATTTATGTGGACATAAAGTATATACACATTCATATCTTTCATAAGAGTTCAATTCATAACTTTTAAGTCTCATAAATTATAATTTAAAAAATAAAACAAAACCCTGGTCACATGACTCTTTACCTATCTTTTACAAGTATTTATGGACCCCCGGAATGCGACCTCATGGTTCCCACACTCCCTGAAAACCAGGCAATTCATAAAAAAATATGCCAGAAATATTCAAAATCTTGCATCACTTAATTATATTACAAGCTAATGGTTTTATTTAGTATTAAATTAAGACTGTCTTAAATTAAATGTATGTTTGATTATGAAGTGGTTTAGATTAGATATGCGCCGGGTAAGTGAGTATCAGGTCAAACAAATTTTTTAAATTCATATGGAAATAGTTTAGATTAGATTTCATTATGTAAAATAACTAGATTATGACCCGCGTTAAACGCGGGGAACGCATAAATAAAATATAAATGTATATAGATATTGCAGAATAATTATAAAAAAATCAGGGTTATTGATATTATTGAAATGTGTATAAAATACACTGAGGTTGGTAAACATATATAGTCGTTGAAGGACCTCTTTGTAGACAACATTTTTTTATTTTATTCGTTGAACGCCCTTCATCGCCACAAAGTACCTTCAAACTTTTTTTACTTATGACACCGGAAACAACTACATATAGTTAACCATGTGCAAAAACGGGTCTACGCAAGTATAATCCAACGTTTGACAATGTATTTTCAAAATACATTGTTATTTTATGGTTATATTGCGAAATAGAATTGTTTATTTTAAAAAATAGCAACTTATTTATGTTTATTTGAAATGAACCACATAACCCCCTCCCCCTACACACACACACACACACACACACACACACATATATATATATATATATATATATATATATATATATATATAGATATATATATATATATATATATATATATATATATAATATTAAATATAAAAAAACTCTAACAAAGAAATATAAAAACATTTATGCTTGCTCGATTTAGATATTGCTCATGACTCATTGAAAATATCAAAATACATAATTGGCACACAACTTACTTGTTATTATGAGACGAATTAAACAATTTAAACAAATGATGATTTTTTATTTTTATTTTATGACAATGATAAAATAATAGAAAAATGAATGCTTACTTCAAGACATTTGTAGACGTTTGAGTAAGGTCTATGGTCTTAACTGCTGAGTATTCATATCTTTCACATATAGCTATTAGATGGTTATTCAAGATAAATTAAAAGTTCATTGCTATTTCTTGCCAATTTAGAAGTATGCTTCGACCACTTTTGCATCAGATAAAAAACATATAGGTTCTTTTAGTATTACTGCAATCCTACTTTCATATAAAATTACTTTTTTGCATCAGACCAAACTCGGTGTTTTTAGGCATTATTATCATCCTATATTATACATTCTTGATAGTTTTTAAAACTTCGTTGCAATTTCTCATTTCTTTTTGAAAGTTCATTGTTATTTCTTGTTGCTTTTAGAAATAAGTTTTAGACTATTTTTTTGTATCAAACCAAATTTGAAGGTTATTTTTGCATTATTACCATAGTATATGTTAGATTTCATTTTTATTATTTGAATATAGTTTTTGTAGTTCAAAACCAATACGAATATAAAAATAATGACTACATATTAACCGAATCTCTATAATGTATAATTAAAAATCAAGACATTATAATCATAATTTATTGATGCTAGTTAATATGTAATTTATTTGGGGATGATGTTAGTTTTTGGTTACTTATTTGGGAAGTATAATATGTATTCTGCATTACAAGTGTTTATCTTTTAAATTTAGCATTTGTTACTTTAGAATTTTATTTTGGCTTGAAATAACCATGATCATCCCATATTTAGTATTTTTCTCTTTTTGCACCTTTACTTCCTACTGACTTGCATTCACTAAAACAAGATTTAACATTTTTTAAAAAAAACAAATATGAACAATAAACTATTAAACTCAATGGATATGCTAAAAGAGACATGAGGCTTGCTTTTTGTGAGATCAATAATATCAAATTGGACCACTTTCTGCAAAATAATTTAAAAACCGAAGAAAACCTGATTGCCCAAATATCTAATATCATTATTTAAGTCATAACATGTTATATGCCGACAAAATTGAAAATTTCAGCCAAAACTCTGTTACATTCCATCAAAGTTGAAAAAAATCCTTTAAAGTTAAATGCTAGTATTAATTTAAAAAATTATCTTTCACTTTTTGTTGGATGTATTTTTTTGATGACAAGAACAATTAACAGTCGAAACATAATCCGTAAAAGCCATCATGGTCAAATCATAGATCGTTTCATCAACAAAATAGAATACAACGGTCGTAGATGATAATCTAGTTAGAACATCTTTTTCTAAAAGATCAAGAAATGGACAATTTATTAGAATCTTATCACGCTGATAAAAGTCATAACAAAGTGACATAGATTGAATCGATAGTTTACTATAAATATAAAAAATGAAGCCCTATCAGAGATAGAAAAACCTGAGGATGAAACAAAAAAACATGTAACACTACAAAGTTGCAAACATAAAAAACACATGATGCTAAAAATCTAGAAAAAAAAAACCAAAATTTATACATGGTTGTGAGGTGAGCGTAGATAACTTGTGTCAGATTCTATGAGACATTTCGTCAAACACCTAAGATGTCTGTTCTAATAACCCATATTTTGAATGTAACATGACAAAAAATCCAATGTTACAGGAAAGTATAGAAATGAACTAAATTAACATGTATTTAGATTATACAAATTATTTTGAACAATGTTCCTTCAAAAATATACTTATTGTTGTTTCATACCTACATACAAAGTTTAATAAAAACAATGTTAATTGTAATTATGCAATTTGATTCTAAAATCAAATAAAAAATTTCTATAATACCGTAAATATGATATTCAAGGAAATAAGATTATTCTTAGTTTAGATTCTAACTTCGTGGCCTACTTTTGATATGGTTCATGTATTAATATTTAGAGAAACCGGTAGGAATGATGTTGATATTAAGTATTGTATATTGTTGTTACCGATAAAAACTAAGTTGTAGTTTAAATTAAAAGTTATTTTTCATGGTAAGTATGTTGCTATAAATTGTAAAAAAAATCACATAGCTATTGCAATTTGTAGAAGTTGTTGAGTATCAAGTCCAAGTTAATAGGTTAAGAATTTAATATAAAAAATTATACATTTTTGTTTTGTTTGACTTAATCTAGACTGAACGATGTTAATCGATTTCATGTAAGCTGTGATAAAGAATATCAGAATATATATGAATACGTATATTTGATACGTGAACAAAAATAATCGAAAAAAATATAAAAAAGCGAAAGAAGGTACTGACCTTTTAGTGCACAATAATGAAGGTTTGATGCAGATAATGATGATGGAAGTGATAAACAATAAGAATGAAGTTGTAGGAGAAAGTTTGAAGAAAAGCAACGATAGAAAATAAGTGTGAACCGCAAATTCAAGGTTGAATCGTATATGTATATGATAATTTGAATATGATTTTTTGGTATTAATGGTTTCCTAATAACAATGGATTTTATATCAATGGTTTGCTAATATAAACGGATTTATATTAATGGTTGATATTTAATGCCTTAATTGAAATGGTTTTCAGCAATATGTTTTTAAAGTTGACTATTTTAAAACCTATATAACCGGAAATTCAAGATTTAAAATAGGGGGAAATTTATTAAAATTAAATACATTCTATTTCAAAGGAGTTAAGTTAATTTTGTTTGACAATTGGAAAGCTTTTATTGAAATTAAATACATTCCATTTGGGAAAGATGATGTCACCAATTTGATCTAAGAGTGGAAAGCATAAGATTGAAATGCAATCAATGACCCAGATTGTTTCAGATGATATCATATGATTTTTGTTTTAATATATATTAAAGATAACATAATTATTGATATGCTTATTTAATGAGTTTTTTAAAAAGAAAAAACTAATCAGGTTTAAATTTTAAAGCCAAAAACTATAAATATTGGAATAAAATTATGAACAATATTAATTAGGGTTAATGATGACACAGATCCTCAAAAGATGTCTTGAAGGAGATGCTTGCTTTAGTTTGTAGAGATTTGTGTGAAGCCAAAACAGAGGTGTGATAATTGGAGATGCAAGGAAGAGACAATATGCAAAGTCTAAGAATACATGAGAAAAAGGAACCACCTTATGGTACTACATTCTGTTATGAACACACAAAGCACCAATTGAAGCACAACCATTGACATGAGGAAGAAGAGGATTAGGGAATTCTGGTTTAAGAGAAAAAAATAGAGGAGAAAGATAGGGGCGGTTATTCATGTTTTTGGCCATATTTATGGAGAAACTGATGTCTCATATATAAATAGAATGATATGTTTTAATTGATAACATAATTGCTGATTTTAAAGATTCTACAATTAAATGTAATTATGCCCAAATTGTGAAATTTATTTTCGAAAGTATGAATAGAATCTATAATTAAATATGAATAGATTCTATAATTAAAGATTCTATAATTTAATGTAATTGTGTTTGAAATGTAATTGGTAAATTTACAGATTCTATAATTAAACGTTTGAATTATATTTTGAAAAGATGATGTCATCAATTTGATCTAATGGTGAAAATCATATGATTGAAATACAATCAAGGGCCTTGATTGTTTCATTGGTGAATTAAGGGTTCTCTTTTAATAATATTTAGAGATTATTATGTTGACTATGCTTCAAAGATATAAATAAACTATAATAGTATATCTAAAAAGTTTTTAACTCTATGTACCATCTTTATTTTTGGGACAAAAGCTTTTGCTTTTTTTATTTTAAATGAAAAAGTAAATTTTTGGAAAATAAAATAAAATAAAAATAACTAACTTGAATTCAAACAAATAAACTAAATGTAGAAATAAATAAAATAAATAAAATGTAAAATTGGTCCTTATGGTTTGCAAAAAATCATTTATAAAATTCAAAAAGTTTTTAACTTGCATGCAAGTGAGTACACCTTCCAAACGACAATCCAAGATACATCAACATGAGTTTATTCAAACAATAACCAACGACTAAAGCTAGATCTTCGATCCACTTATTCAAATGAAAAACCCATACCCTTTAAGTTACTTTTTTACAAACTTATTTTTAATTTTAGCGCAAAATTTTATCGTAACGTTGTTTCGCAGATTTTGATGAGACTATTATCTATGGAATATAACACCATCTGTAAAAAAAAAAGGACTAAACATTCATTGCTTATAAGAGAACACTGAACACCTGTTAGCTATGGCTTCTATTGCGAGAATGAAGAAAGGAGGAAACATGTTTCCTTGTTGTAAACTCGTTTGATTTTAATCATCATATGATTATACCAGTCACCAAAACCGAAGTCATATAACAATTTATACAGTTCTAATCTGCCCCCCTCCATGATGAGAGATCTACTTTTTGATTGAATGACGACTCGGATGGAAATATGTCGGAGACTAATCCTTCATGCGAGTTTTCATCGTTAAAATTTTATAATAGATACATATTCTTGAATTTTAGACAATATAATAGATTCTATATGTTTGTAAACTTAGGATATATGTTGGCAAACTTATGTTACATTAACTTCATTCAATAAATAAATATAATTCGATATAAAATCAATTAAGATCATAATGTAGTATCAGCACTCATAATATAGTTTGATATCAACTGCATTTGAGCCTAATAACTTTCTTTTTCTTCGACGAAAAATATATTAAGTCTAAAGTCTCATCACTTGTAAAATTTTGAACTGTTGGTAATTACTTGTGTGCAAGAGAATAAATCATATAAATAAATTTAATATGAATAGCTTTGAATAATAAAAATAAAAATTGAAGTGGATTAATGAGTCATAATTTTTAGGGTAAATTACACGGTTCGTCCTATGGTTTAGGGTACTTTGCATGGTTTGTCCCTATAAAGAATTTTTAATTTGGACTATCCCAAATGTTTGTGTTTGTTGGGAGTTCGGTCTGTGACCAACATGAAAAGGCCAATATACCCTTATAGATTATTTTAACTTATTGCTATGGTAACAATTAATGAATTAAATAAATAATCTTTTTAGCTAAATATAGTACAACTTTTGCAAAATATCTCTCAAAGAAAAATGTTCTATTTTTGACGGGCAGAGGAAAACTTCGTGCTTTTTTAGTTTATTTATAATTAATAAAAAGGAATATTATTTAAGTGCATACAATATTTTTAATGATTATAAAAGGTAAAACATGAAACATTTGCTAAAAGAACAGTTTGCTATGAACATATCAAAACACCTTTTTGCTATGTATATGAAAAATACAATGTTTAACTTGATATGTAATCTAATAAATAATCTATCAAATTGAAAAAAAAAAACTTGGGAGCCTCTATTAAGATTGTCTTGCAATGATTGCTAGATGACAAATTAATAAATCTGAAAAAGAAACCATCCAAAAAAGAAAATATCACTTTCTTTAAATGACTCAAAATAAAACTGTGCTAGTTTTTGGGACAAAAAAAGTACATTCTTTAACTGACACATACGTTACTATAAATTAATTAGCTACTAAGATATCAATAAAATATGTTTATTAACAAAAAAACATTGTTTTTGGAACGCTATAATTATATTAAAAACCTAATAAGACATTATGCAAAAGAGAAATATAATTAGTTTATGACATAAGAGCCAGGGCTGTGATAATCGTAAGGATGTTGATGGTGGGGTGTGGTGCGGTTTACGATTAAAATCATGTCGCATATGTGGTTTGAGAGCTTTAAAAATTACATATATGATATGTTTCAAACCACAAAAGTCACACCACAAAATGCGGTTAATACTTAAGTTGCAAGTTCATTGAATTGCTACGGTATTTATGATTTTTCTAATAATAAACAATAAAGAATTAAACAAAAACATTACATTCATCGACAAACCATACAAGAAATTCATATAGGATCAAACTAATGTTAAATCTATGTATCTTTTTCCCCGAATGTAGGTATTTAGATGCAATGAAAATGTAAATATACTCAAACGCAAAAAGTTAAAACAATCAGAAGTAATTTAAACATGTGAAAGATGCAATATTGTAAGCGCCTATGATTTGCGATTTGATATTTCAAGTTTTGATATAGTATATTTCTCCAATGTAGATAATTCATACTTGAATGTTTTAAATTTCATGCAGTTTGAATCATGATTTTGTAACTATAAGCTGCAAACCGCACTACATAATGCAATTTACAAAAATTACAAACTGCAAACTGCACTATGAGAATTCAAAACATCATTATATTGTGCGTTGTAGTGCAATGTGAGCGGTTTGAGATGTTTGATGCACACCTCTAGACAATTAGGTCGAAATTTATAACTCCTATTTGAGGGTTAGAAAAATACCGTGTGCTAATTAAATCAAGAATAAAAGCCTCTGTCGATTTAACATTCTAAAAAGTATCTCGTCGTGAAGTTTCCAAATCGCCCAAAAATTGTTGCAATGACAACATGAAAACATTTATTTCCAAAGCTGTAAGTCTAAGTTGCGACTCACGGTTTAAAATTCGTCATAAGTGGTAACACTAAGCATGATAATCTCCCATCAACATGCAAGTTGTGATCAAATGTCCACCGCCATCGAACACATAAAAAAAATGTATGGTTCAAAGATTCAACATCCGAACCACTAGCCAACATAAGAGGGCGTCGACGTCACTTTAGTGCCATACTTGTCCATGTTAACGTTCACCATAAGTTTTGTTCAACTTCAGTCTCCAAGCTAACATGTTAACCTTGATCATGACAAGATTATTCAATTTAGGTCATTCGTCATACCCACCATTAACCACTATAGCAGTGGGTGTCACATCATCACCACATCCAACAACTAAACTCATGTGGTACCTATCACTAACATATCACTTCACATCATTTTTTTTAATTAATTTTAATTCAAAAATACATTAAAAATGCAATAAAAACATATAATTCTTTTAAACTAGTTTTCCATTCAATAAAAAACATTTCATTAATTTAAAAACACTACATTACTTAAAAAATTGAGAATAAAAAAAGACAAACAAACATAAAAAAATATAATATTCGTTCAAGTTTTATTGGTACAAATGCTATGCAATATCTTCTCGAAGATTGAAACACGTTTCACTGTTATGCATGTCAACTATTCGTGCTAAAAATTCAGTCATTTCGGAGACAAACTCTTCAATAGGGATAATTACGTCGTTCGGATCATACATACAAATCGCTTTATCTTGATTTTCAATAATCATATTATGCATTACAATACATGTATTTATCATTCGTTTAATTCTATCTGTATGTTAGAGTCGTGTAACGTATTTCAATATTTGCTATGTCTGCTCGAGGACTCCAAATACCCTCTCGATATCATTTTTACCTGATTCCTGATTTTTTGTGAACAACTTTGCCTTTTCAGTTTGAGCTACCGAGTATGCCTTCATAAATGTAGAATAATCAGGGTATATTCCATCACAAAGACAGTAACTATATTTGTACGAATGCCCGTTCACCATGAACGACATATCAAGGTGCGTTGCTGGTCCATATCTCTTTGAAAATAGGGGACCGACCAGGAACATTATGGTCGTTGTTAGACCCTGCAACTCCAAATAATGAATTCCATATCCACAAATCCTGGAATGCAATAGCTTCTAGTATTATAGTTGGCTGACCTTATATCACCTTGAGTAAATTGACCTCACCACACATTTGTACATTTTCTAATGTGACATGTGTCCAATCAAGGCTACCAATCATTCCTGGAAATCCATGCCTCTCTTCATGAGCCAAATATAATCTCTCAGTATCACGTGCAATAGATTTATGCAAATATTGTAACTTTCGTAAGTTAGGGCAAGATGATTTGAGTAAATATAAAAAAAGTTATTCATTTTATTGAATAATTTAATCCTCGAATATGATAATCGTTAATCGTGCGCATTGCAGACTACATATTATAAGCCTTTTTGTAGATTTATCGATAAGCTATAAAATAACTTTTTCGATAGAATATTATTTAGGATAAATAATCTTGATGAATTTGTAGTAGTCGTGATGGTGATTTTGTAGATATAAGGAACACTCAAATTTGAATTTGTATCAAGAAATGATGATTGTTTGAAGTTTTTCGTTCAACCCTATACGTCAAAGTGCGTCATAAATAGTGAATAAGAGATAGATTGCTTATTAGCTTTAGTAATCTAAAAGAAAGTCGTAATAGTCGTAAAAGTGAGAGCGTGCATATAGAGAGCGTCCAAATCTGACTTCATATGAGGAAAATATGATTTTTCAAAGTTTCAGCCTAGTAGTATGGCATTGAAATCGAAATTAAAATCGGTTGAGTGTTAGCAAAAACAATGTAAACGAGAGTTGAAGATATTGTAAATATGAACCTGTCGATATAAAGACAGTCGGGAATGAAGTTCGTATGAAAGAGTTATGATTTTTATACGAGTTTTAATAGTCAAAGCCCTTTAAAAATATAACCTTAAAAATAAAGTGAGAATAAGCTGATGAAGTATATATGAAAATTGTATTACTCGTCAATAGCTAAGTGTGGATATAAAGAACGTCGAAAATGGAGCTTGTATGGGAGAGATACAAAATTTTAAAGTTGTTTGAAATGCTTAGCGCATAGGGTAGGTGGCGTGGCGCACGAACCTTCTAGCAACACCATCGTGGACCACAACATGCTCGACATGTGGCAGCAGGAGAGACGACCATGTCACCAGGCGTGGCGCCCCCTACTGTGTTGTTATAAATAGGCCGAATTTCTTTCATTCTTCCTCACAAAAGCACTCCAAACCTCTCTAATCCTTGAGTCTGATTTTTCTGAGTACTCAGGGTATTTTAGCTAGGTTGTAACATAGCTAGGAGCCTAGTGAAATAGAGCTTTCAATTTCGGAGTTCTATCCTCGTAATTTCCTGGTTTTCGCAAAAATTTATGTAAGTTAAGTTGCACTTACTTATGGTTCAAGTGTTACTTATATTTATATTCATAGTCGTTATTATGAATTTATTAATAAGATTTATCAATGATTCCAAGTCATAATAGTGATTGATGTATTTACGGGAATGATATCTAGGCTAGATTTAATGAGGTGATTAAAGTGAGACTTCCAAACAGTAAACTCTATATACCAAACGGACCCTACCTCCAATATGATCTTACCTGGTTGTTCCTTATTTGATAGATCTTGATGTAGACATTAGGATTATTGAGGAATCTGGACTATCACTATTATAGTCGCAAGAAAAAATAAGACTAAGACTTAGTGTTACCTATACCTAGGTTTATTAAAGGGAAAATCTAAAGTGCTACGCGAAGTACTGCCCAAATCACCAGTCATCAACCTAAGTCAAGTGAGTGCATATTTACTTTCATGAACATGATTTTAATACAAGAATTAATTAAAAGTATTAAATATCTTTTGAAATCTAAATGTGAATTATATGCCTATTATTTGGAATATATGGTAGATGTATATATGGTGTGCGAACCAGATATGGTTCTATATGTGATAAGATTATATATTATTACATGATAATAATAGAAGTATTATTAATACTTAATACTCCATGTTACATGTATACACTATATTAGGACAGTGTTGCCTGAACAAAATTGGTATTGGAAGTAGATTATAAGCATTATAGTCTTGCGTGAGTGATGAAATAAGAATTATAAAGGATGCTTAGTTTAAATTAAGAGATGTTAGATTTACCCTGTACTGTAAAGATACTACATAGGCAGGAGCTTTGGGATGATCATGGGTATTACAATCTTGTTTAGTTATACATGAGGATTTGAAAATAGAAGTTTAGTTGAATTTAGTTTGGATAATGGGTAGTATCATATTTAGGGTACGTGTGTGAAGAGAACAGAAAGTAGACCTCTGAGATTGAAGATCAGTGGGGTATGTCCTACGTACGGGAGTACTACATTTGTATTTTCCCTCCTAAAATTCTAATTCACTGAAGATAATGGTGATGATGATCGTTGGGGACGTTTCACGTACATGCATGCTATATTAGCATTCCCATCTGTTGGAGTAGTGTCCAAGGTCATTAACTATTGGTAATATTTCTAATAATAGCAGAGTCCTTTTGGGTTGCTCTCAAGACCCAAATTGAGTATAATAAATAAATGAGAAATTAGTTTATTAATTATTATGGTTAATAATTAATTAGAAACTAATTGGAAATATATTTTGGGAATTAATTAACAGTTTAATTAATTAAAGGGTTGAATGTTCATTAATCGATAGTTAGTTAATCAGGAATGTTCCAGAACCTTATGAAATTAGGGTTGGATGAAAATCACTCCATCCCACATGGGAAAGGAGTGAAATTTTGTGGTTAGGCCTCCATCCCACATGGTAAGGAGTACTAAACCTAAGGAGGCATCCAAGGCTATAAATAGGGCCTTAGGGATTTCATTCCTCCTTGCACCTTGGCTTGAAGTATTCGCCAACCCTTCTTCCTCCCCCTCTTAGGGACGATTTCTAACCCCTTTGGGTTTGTGAAATTGACCCTTATCCTAGTTATTTTATTCCACTCTTTGGTGTCATTGGGTGTGATACCATTAGAGGGATTCTGGTTTGGATCCTTTCATCCAAGCAACTTCATGGAGGTTCAAGATCTCAAGCATGGAGATCAAGGGCTACATAAGAGGTATGTTTTCTTACTTATGTTTTAGTTTTCTAGGGTTGATGTAATTAGCATGAAGCCATAGATCCATAGGATGCATGTACACTTAGGTATATCGTTGTTTCGATTTTTCCGCTGCCTAGTTTTAGAGTGTATTTGATGCGTAGAAGAACCAACAGTGGTATCAGAGCCATTGGTTCTTGGTTACTTTCACCATAGATCCATGTTTTCTGTAAAAACTTTTTTGAAACTGAATGAAAGAAGATTAGATGAAAAATTCGTAATATGATAAAACCCTAGTCGCAGCTCACGACGTGAACTCGACAAAATTAGGGTTTTCAGATTTTTTTCAAAATTTCAAATATGAAGCTTTATAAAATATGGATATTTACCAAGTTTAAAATGTTTTATATTTGGAAAATTGATTAATATTATTTAAATGTGTTTATTTGAATTTGAATATTTATTTGATAGTGGATAAATATTATTTAAATATGTTTATTTGAATTTGAATATTTATTTGATTATTTGAATTTGAATATTTATTTGTTATTTGAATAGTGAATTTAAATATTTAATATTTTTATAATAGATATTTATAAATTTGAATATTACACCCTTATGATTTATTAATTGTTATATTGTGTCATCGCAATTAATTAGAATTAATAATAGACAACCAAATTTAAAGAGTTTTAAATTTACCCATTGTATTTATATATATTAGAATTGTGTCTACTATATGTATAAGAAAGTTACAACATGCGCTCTCGCATGTTTAAACATTGACATTGTCAGTCTTACCTCGACTAGGTTCACCCGTTCTAATGTAGGGGTTTAAGGAGGTCTCTTTGATTCCTAATGAGGTTGGTTTTTAATATGCTTCACACTTACCACCCTCACCGCCCTATTGCATTTTGAAAATGGAGTTACCGAAAGGGTTTGATAGTGATAATGGTCAATCTAAAAGTATTCTAAATACAAGTATAAAACAAAATCCCGTTTTATTAATAGAATGTGAGTTTATATTATCCATGAAAATTGCACATTCTCTTTATATTCTGTTGGTGGAGCTCGTGTGGTTAACCGACATATCAATCTAGAATATAGTTGAGAATGATATGGAAAATCTCAAGCGTAACTTGAGCCGGGGACCATGTGATTTTGTATGGTTAATTCTCAATCTATTTAATGTGAATCTTATGTTATCCATAAAAGTTGCACATTCTTTTTATAACTTGTTGATGGAGCTCATGTGGTTAACCGACACGCCAATTTGAGAGTATATGTAGAGAATGATGTGGAACTCGCGAATCTCAAGCGTAACTTGTTTCCATAACAAGAAAAGGACTAAGAAATCAAACTTGCCCAAATGTATATTTGAGGTGAAAGGAATGGAACATGAAGAAGTTAAATTTGATCACGGATCACGAGCCCGTGTTAATTTCCATTGGATCAAAAGATAACTAGTTCTTCCATGTTTGTTATTCAATCAAATATATGGATTTATAATGCCATCAAAACATTACTTCTAAACCTTGAGTGTTTTTCTAAGGATTAGTGCTGACATTTGCAAGAATGTGCAGTCACTAAAATGAAGTAAGAAGACTAAAAATGAAGAAGATAATTTGATCATGAATGTCAAGCCCTTGCTACATTCATAGGATCAAAAGACAAATCTTTTCAAAATGTTTAGTCTATGGTATTATAATTGAAATTGTTTATACTATGATTCATGAGATAGTTCTGACTTATTTAAATTTGGAGCATTCTAACATGTTAAATGAAAGTCATGAAATCTATGAAGCTAGTATAGTAGCAATAGTTCAAAATTGATTCGAACATTTGAATAAGATGTATTATTGTGAATATCTGTTGATGTTAGGTCAACCAATGGATCGCTCATATTGACCATTATAAGTACTTATTCAAATACATCCAAAATGTTTGGGTGAAATGTATTTGTGGAATCATAGTATTGGATACATAAATGAGAAATGCATTACCAAGTATCTAGTTGGAACAAATTTTTGATATCATTTGACCTCGAGTCTTATGATAAATGCAAATCTTGTTTATCAAGATAGATGATGAATGTGTCACTGAGTGATGTGAGTATTTGTTGGAATTAGTTCACACTAATGGACCGTTCAGATTAACCACGATACATAGTGAGACCAAATTCATATGAATGTGAGTCTGGAACCTCTCAGGTGTTCAGAGCTCTCATATAGCGAAGTTAAGAATCAATTGGGCAATAGGATGAGACACTCATAGTGAGAATATCAGTCCAAAATTTATCGATCATCTAAGTGATCATGAAAGAGTTTCATGATCTATCTCCACCCAAAACACTACCACTAGGAAGTGTTAGTTGGATAGAGAAACAAATCGTTCAATGATTTTGTACTAGATGAGTCGCACTGTGTTTGCTAACAGTTCGTGGATTGTACCATGAATAATGTTACAAGAAGTCCTTTGGTTCTTGAAACACTCTATGGTATGTGAAGTGGGATTCTATCCTCACTGCCATATATGGAAGTCTACGATTATGAGGCTTACGCTCATTGTGAAGCGCTCGACAATCTAGGACTTTGAATAGAGATGTGTTATCTCATCGGAGAGCCCATCAAGCATATTGGATAGTTGTTTAACAACCTTCTGAGAACAAAGTGTATGTTGCTCAAAGGGAAGTCTTCCAAGAGAGGGATCTGATTTCCAAAAGGGCTATTGAGAGCCACATTGATCTTGATAAGATTCAAGAGTCAACCAAAAAAGAGCCTAAAGTTGGACATAGCATTCAATTTGGAATTGAAAGAGCTATTAAGGAAACTGACATATTTCCATTTTTCCTTATAGATCTGATAGAAGACGTAATGGGCGTAGTTATATAAGAGTTTATATTGCTAAGGTATTTGAGTCACTGGTAGATAACAATCAGAGTGTACCAGCTATCGGAAGCTATGGTAGGCCCTAAAGGCAACAACATAGAAAGAGGAATTGGAAAGTGAGATTCAATCCATGTATGTTGTTATTTGGTAGACTTAGCACTTGACCTTAACCCTTAGGTGCAAGTGGATCTTCAAGTAGAGACAATCATGGATAGGAACAAACACATAATTAAACCAAGATAGGTTTTGAAGGATGTGTAAGCTTAACAAGTTCATTTATGGACCGAAATAAACATCTCGCAAGTAGGATCATTATTTCAATGAGAAAGTTCAAGGAGTTTGAATTTTGAGAAATAAAGATAAGCCATATAGATAGGTAAGCCATATATATGTCAGTGCTAGTGGGAGTAATTGGAATCTTTGTTTCAATGAGAAAAGTTCAAGGAGATTGAATTTCGAGAAACATAGATAAGCCATATATATATATATATATATATATATATATATATATATATATATATATATATATATATATATATATATGTCAGTGCTAGTGGGAGCACTGTAGTCACCCTTGTATTGTACATAGACAATGTACGATTTATAGGAAACTATATTCTATCCTAGCAAGTGTAAAAGCTTGGCTATATATGGGAATTACTTTGCTATGATATACATGGGAGATACAACACACATACATAATAAGGATCTATGGAGATAGATCTAAGTGATTCGTTGGATTGCGCCAAAGTACATGATATGTTGATGAAAGTTGACATGTAGAACTTGGAAAGGTTGTGCTTAATATGGCATGACATTGAGTGATGCTAATGTCCTAGTTCTACTAGGGGTTATGAGTCGTGTCCCACATGCTTCTGCTATGGGATTGATCATATATGCCATGACATGTACCAAATCTGATGACTCCTATGCCTTGTGCATGACAAGTTGGATTAGATCAATTTGGTGAGAATCAACGAATCAAGATCAAGAGCATTCTTAAGTGTCCTTGGAGGACAAAAGAGATGATATTGATAGTATCGAAGAGATCATTATAAGAGTTACATTGTTGCTAAGTTCCATACTGATACAGGAAATTCCGTTCGCAGTCGGAATTTCGTGCTTTTCTGAATGGTGAAGTTTTAGCTTGGAAGAGTACCAAGTATTACACCATAGTGGATTTTGCAAACTTAGAGTATGTTGCGGTTGGTTAAGTTGCAAAGAAGACAATGTGGCTGAAAGAGATTCATTAGTGACATCTTTGTTGAAATTCAATCATTGATGGTCTTTATGAAGTCTCTTTGTGACTTTAAGGGTGAACTTACCTCGAGTATGGATCCCAAGTCACACAAGCTCACATGACATATACTCAGTATATACCATCACATTTGATAGTGATTCAAATGTGAAGATGTCATAGTCAATATGTCACATCGAAAAATAATCTTGTAGATCCATTCCTAAGCCAATGCCACTGACCAAGTATGACAGTCAGACAAAGTCTAGAGGCATTAGATTTGCAAATGAATTGGCTTAAACACTCTTAGTTTGGTTTGTTTTAAAACCCAATAACTTTAAGAAGTATAAGTTTTAATTTGATTTGGCGATTATTAAGTGGTGATCTTAATATATGATGGATTTTGGTCATTTCAATTAGCCGATCACTGCGTTCTCACTTTTGCATGTTTGGAACCCACTTCCTGAGTATTAATTTACTCAAACGTCCACATTCGGTCATACTCTTGGAAGTAAGTAGTGTTTCAAGACTGTCGTGGGTATTAGTGGATTGTCCATTTTGATTGGACATAGCAAAGAGATTGCGCTAACACTCATGAGTGCTTAATAGAGATTTAAGTATTGGAACAACCCACGCTTAGAGATTACTTCATGGATTCAGTCACGAGTAATTCTAAGACGATAATATCCTCTATTCTTCAAACCTAGATACATGTGGGGGTTTTGCTCTATGATTCTGTTATGCATTGGACTACTCCAATGCTAACTGTAAATGGTAGTTATAAAGGGTATGTCCATGTGTGACATGATGAAATAGACAAAAACTATGTAGTCAAAGTTTATTCATTCCTTCTACCTTAATAGGAGAAGCGATATTGTCACACCCCCGAACCAGACGGCGGAAACGTCCGGGGGCTGTCGTGACTCAATTGCATACCATAACATTGAATATATATGAAACATAACAACATTCGTCACCATTCATTTCATATTACAACCAGTAGTGTTTACATATCATACATTGTTTAAACATTACATTCCCCAAAAATTAATTTGTTCAATTCATACAAAAATAAACTGCAACCGTCACTGAGTATGATTTCCCTTGATTCACTGGTTCCCTGAGAATACAAGTATTTTGAAAAACGTCAACATATGAAATGTTGGTGAGTTCATAAGTAGTGTTTGAAATCGAATGTTTATATTGTTTGAAAAACCACCAGAAAATCCGATATTTTCTGAAAAGAAAAGCTTTCAAAAACGTTTGTGAAGATCCATAGGTATGCTTGTTTGTTTCTATACTTGTAAAAAAAATGTTCGTTGAAGATGTATGCGTTCCAAATCTGTATGTAATGAAAACCCTAGGGAAACCCGATGTTCCCCTAGTTCTTTTGAAATCCCTTGAGTTGCGTTGAAAACATTATGAAAATAGCAGTATCGGTCCCAAGCGACGTTGGAAGGTTCTCGAGCATTGATTATTTACTACAAACCCGCATTACACAAACGCCCAGTTTGTAGTTATACTAACGAACCCGAAGGCGTCGTCCGTACTAATCACGTTATCCAATCGCCCGGACTATGTGTAGTCCCACATCCGAAGAGAAAGAGGTCACGAAGACCCCGGTAACTCTATTAACCGGCTGGGGAAAATATGCGTGCGAGGGGTCCCCGACCCGCCTCGTAAAATGTGTAGACTTTTCTAGCAATACCATGGACCCTTGGGGACCAGTGGTACAAGCCATTGAAAGTCACCCTACGTTGTGCCAAGTCGGTAAAACTCAACACTTCGTAGAAAAAAAATGTCTTCGGGCCTTAAGATCAGGTCATTGGGCTAGCTAGGCCCAACAAACAAGATTTTACACTTTTGGGGCCCGAAGATGGTGCGTAGACGTCTGTGCACACTCGTATGTATATGTATTACCAATCGTTATTTGTATGTATCAAAGAGTTAGTAGTTGTAGATTTCCATTGGCTCGAGACCGAGCCAATTCGTTTAGCAACGACTTTTGGTATTGTAATGAGTTGTATTTCGTTGATAGTCGAGGTGTCATTATTTGATCAAATTGTACACATTGAATCAGCCTTGAAATATTTCTGTTTTCAGCCCCTCATTATTTGTAAAATTTACATTTTCAACCCTTTTATTTAAATATTTCCCGGTTTGGTCCTTAAACTATTTTTCTTGACATTTTAACACCAAAAATTATTGAAATTAATATTTTCCAGCATATTTTTCAAAGAAACAGTTTAAGTCCCTGAAAATGCAGTTTTTCTCGGTTTTAGCCCATCTTTTCGCAATTTTGACAATTTTGGCCCAAAATGGAAAATTTTTGCAACTTTGGTCCTTTTTAAATTTAAAAAGCATTTTAAACCTTTGAAAAGGGTTTGGGACACTTATAGTCCACTGTTTTACAGAATTTCACAGTTTTGGCCCTTCAAAACAGAAAAATTCGCATAATGGGCCTTATTGGGCCGAAATTTTCATTTTTAGCCCAATAGGCTTGAAATTTATGTTTTTAATCCACTAATTGAATAGAATTCCAGAAATAGTTTTATGAAAACTGTTTTGGCACATTCCAACCATCAGAATCTGTAAAATGTCAATTTGGGCCCTTAATTTTGTATTTTTCACATTTTTGGCCCAAAATGTGTGTTTTTAGCTTAAAGAAAATTGTTGCTAACCACTTGGCTATTTATCTAGTATCACTTATTATGTAGGAACATATTTGAAGCTAATATCATAAAACATGAGTTATATCTCGGTTTTGAGGGGTTTAATGGCTAGATCCAACATTAAAACACATATAAGCATACATATAAGCATGGAAATCATACAAGGCATACAAATACATATAGATCTACACTTTCACTTGTATCCCCCCCCACAAAAACTCTTAAAAACAGAAAATAGGGGTATGAATCTCACCTTGAGTGGGTAGTTTCGGTTCTTGAAGAAAAATTGGAAGAAATGAAGTGATTTTTTTGGCCCTTGCACTCCTTGATGAACTTTTCGAGATTATGGGGTTTCTAGAGTGCAAGATCACGGTTTTTACATGGATTAGGAAGAGATTTTGATAACAAAAGAATTTAAACCATAGATCTATGCATAATCTTACCTTAGATGATGATTTACTTGCAAAATCCTCTTGGAAAGTCCCTAAATTTCGAGATTTTTGGAGAGGGGAGGGAAGGAGAGTTCTTTGAGTGTTCTAGAGAGAAAGTTGAGATATTTTGGTGTGTGTGATGATGCTTGGCCGAGAGCAAGAAGAGAAGAGAGAAAGAAGTGACTCTTGAAGTGATACATGCATGGAGGTATGTGATATATGCCTAGAAATCCATTAGGTAATAGTGAGGTGGCAACACTAGTCAATTCCCCTTGGATTTGGGCCTTGGGCCGAGAATATGAAGGGAAAGAGGAAAAATTTGGGCTTTTGCCCCCAAGCCCAACATTAGAGGTAGTTTAGGGTATTTATTGGACTTATAAAATAAAATTGTGATTTTTGTGCTTTATTAAGCTAGGTTAGGTTTAATTATGGATCAAAACTTGTGTTTTATTTCCTTCTAGGTTCTACCTAGCCCAAAATATTGAAATAAACGAATGTGGGTCCAATTAGAGCCCAATTAGGGTCCTAAACCCATGATAGTCCAATTGGAAGCTTATTGGTCCATTTGGATCCAATAAGGAAGTCTTAGTCCAAAATGGACTTAACCAAAACTTCTAGGGTCTCCAATTGTTTGATGACTATCTATAGTACTTGTATCTTGTATTTGGTTAAAGTTTTTGATTCACATTAACTTGAATGTATAGATTACATAGCTTAAAATTCACAGTGGTGACATCATCCCCCCGTTAAAGGGAATTTCGTCCCGAAATTCTGTTTGAAAGCTAGATTTGAGAAAACTAGAATAGGTGAGGGTACTTCTGCTTCATTTGATCTTCGCGTTCCCACGTGAATTCTGGCCCACGCTTTGCGTTCCACCGTACCTTCACGATCGGGATGCGACTCTGCTTAGTACGCTTCACCTCCCTGTCCATGATTTCGATTTCGTCAAGAGGAATGATAAGAGTTTCATCTGATAGGCACTTTTTCAGGTTAGAAACATGAAACACGGGGTGCACACCGTTTAGCTCCGGGGGTAGTTGTAGTCTGTAGGCTACCGGACCTATTCGGGCGACGATTTCGAAAGGTCCAATGTACCGTGGGTTTAGCTTTCCTCGTTTTCCGAAACGTATAACCCCTTTCCAGGGTGAGACCTTCAACAATACTCGATCACCGACCTGGAACTCTAAGGGCTTTCGCCGTTTATCAGCGTAGCTCTTTTGCCGGTCGCGCGATGCCTGTAATCGAGCTTTGATCTGGACAATCTTTTCTGTGGTCTCGCGAATGATTTCCGGTCCTGTCATTGCCCTATCCGACGTATGTGTTCCTGCTAGCTGGGTGTCACCTACTTCAGCCCAACATAACGGTGATCTACATTTACGCCCGTACAGTGCTTCGAAAGGGGCCACCTTAATGCTCGAATGATAACTATTGTTATATGAAAACTCGATCAACGGTAGGTGGGTATCCCAAGACTTTCCGAAGTCTATCACACAAGCACGAAGCATGTCTTCAAGCGTCTGAATGGTTTGTTCGCTTTGACCGTCCGTTTGTGGGTGATACGCGGTGCTCATATCAAGATGAGTTCCCATTGCCTTGTGGAGCGACTGCCAAAAGCGTGACGTGAATCTACTGTCCCTATCCGAAATGATGGATTTTGGCACTCCATGAAGTCTTACAATCTCTCGTAGGTATAAACGCGTCAGCCTCTCCATCTTGTAGGACTCTTTGATTGGCAGGAAATGGGCAGATTTCGTCAGTCGGTCGATTATTACCCATATGGTGTCCAATCCGTCCGATGTCTTGGGCAGCTTGGTCACGAAGTCCATAGAAATCCCCTCCCATTTCCACTCAGGGATTGCCGGTTGCTGTAACAATCCGGAAGGTTTCTGGTATTCCACTTTTACTTTGGCACACGTAAGGCACTTACTAACATAAGTTGCGATTTCCGCCTTCATGTTAGGCCACCAATAGTGCTGCTTAATGTCCAAATACATCTTGTCCGAACCAGGATGAATGGAGTATCGTGTCTTGTGGGCTTCCTTCATGACGGTCTCTCTGAATCCTCCGATTTTTGGAACCCAAATGCGGTTCATGAAGTAGTATACCCCATCCTCTTTGACTTCCAGGTTCTTCTCCATTCCGCGTAATGCCTCGCTAGTTCTATTTTCCGCTCTCATAGCCTCTGCCTGGGCTGATGCAATTTGAACGGTCAGATGAGACTGAATGGTTATCGAGTGCGTTTTCGTACGGCGATTTGTGTATTCCTTTCGACTTAATGCGTCAGCTACCACGTTGGCCTTGCCTGGATGGTACTTGATCTCGCATTCGTAGTCGTTTAACAATTCCACCCATCTTCGTTGTCTCATGTTCAGCTCCTTCTGATTCAAGATGTGCTGGAGGCTCTTGTGGTCCGTAAAGATGGTGCACTTTGTACCGTACAGGTAGTGCCTCCAAATTTTTAGAGCGAAGACCACAGCTCCCAGTTCTAGGTCATGGGTTGTGTAATTTACTTCGTGCGCCTTTAGTTGACGGGACGCATACGCTATCACTCTTCCACGTTGCATGAGAACGCAACCTAAGCCTTGATTTGACGCGTCACAGTATACTACAAAATCTTCCGTTCCTTCAGGTAGAGATAGTACAGGAGCGCTGCAAAGAGCTTGCTTCAAGGTTCGAAACGCAATCTCTTGTCTGTCTGTCCACTTGAATGGCACACTCTTTTGCGTAAGCAAGGTAAGTGGCTTGGCGATTTTTGAGAAGTTTTGGATGAATCTTCTATAGTAGCCTGCTAGGCCTAAGAACTGACGAATTTCCGTGGGAGTAGTCGGAGTTGCCCATCCTTCCACAGCTTTGACCTTAGAGGGATCCACATAAATCCCGTCTTGGCTAACTACGTGGCCTAAGAAATTCACACTCCGAAGCCAGAACTCGCACTTGGAGAGTTTGGCGTAAAGCTTTTCCGATCGCAGCGTTTCTAGGACTTGTCGAAGATGTTGGCCATGCTCCTCTTTGCTTCGAGAATAGACGAGGATGTCATCGATAAACACAATGACGAAGTTGTCCAAGAACGGTCGGCAGATTCGGTTCATCAGGTCCATAAATGCGGCGGGTGCATTTGTTAGACCGAAGGGCATTACGACGAATTCGTAATGTCCATAGCGGGTTCGGAAAGCGGTTTTAGGAATATCTTCTTCTCGGACCTTGAGTTGATGGTATCCGGACCGTAGATCTATTTTAGAAAAATAGCTAGCTCCTTGGAGCTGGTCGAATAAATCATCGATTCGCGGGAGTGGGTAGCGGTTTTTGACAGTGAGTTTGTTCAACTCTCTGTAATCGATGCACATTCTGAAAGATCCGTCCTTCTTTTTGACAAAGAGCACCAGAGCTCCCCATGGCGAGTAGCTAGGTCGGATAAATCCCTTGTCCAGAAGCTCACTGAGTTGGCTGGACAATTCCTGCATTTCAGCAGGAGCCAGTCGATATGGTGATTTAGCGAGGGGAGTTGCTCCTGGAACGAGGTCGATTCGGAACTCAACCTGTCTCTCTGGGGGTACTCCTGGAAGATCTTCGGGAAACACGTCCGGATATTCACACGCTACCGGAATGTCTTGGATGTTAGTTTCTTCTTTTGTCTTGTCCACTATGTGGGCCAAGAACGCTAAATTGTTCTTTCGCAAGTGTTTTTGCGCTTTGATGCACGAGATGAGGCGGAGATTCGTACTGGGTTTGTCTCCGTAAATTACTAGGGTTTCGTGATTTGGGAGACGAAGGCGAACGGCCTTCTCGTGGCACAAAATCTCGGCATGGTGGGGGCTTAACCAATCCATGCCGATAATCACATCGAAACTCCTAATTGATACTGGCATTAGGTCTATTCGAAAGACGTGCTGGTTAAGGGTTAGGGTACATCCGATGTAGATCTCCCTAGTGGATTCGGTTTTCCCATTGGCCATTTCCACCGTATAGGTTTCATTTAGCTTCTGGGGTTGTTGTTTTAGTAAATGTTTAAACTTCTCGCTTACGAAACTTCGCTCCGCTCCGGTATCAAATAAGATGCATGCATAAGTGTGGTTTAGGAGAAACGTACCGGTCACAACTGCGGGATCTTGAATTGCATCACTCTGACCCATAGTCAGCATTCTTCCTGTTCCTCTGTTTCCGGAGTTGTTGTTGTTGTTAGGGCAATCTCGACGGAAATGTCCCGTCCTTCCACACCCGAAACAGGTGTGGCTAGGCCCTGCGTTGTTGCCGCCGGCATTGGTGTTGTTGGTGTTGCGGTGATTGTTGTTGTTGTTCTGGTTGTTTCCCTGACTCTGGTTCTGAGAAGGATAAGTCCTGCAGAACTTTGCAGTGTGTCCCCTTCGGTTGCAACTGGTGCAATGGAACTCCCTACATTCTCCTTGGTGATGGAAACCGCACTTGTTGCATTTGGGATGAGTGCCGGAATAGGGTCTTGAAGTATTTGAAGTAGCTGAGGCTGGAGCATGTGATGTGACTGGTACCGGCGCAGTGACAGCGTGAACTGCCACCGTTTGCTGCTTTTTAGAGGTCTCGGGACCTTGACGCCCCTTCCTCTTGTTGTTCCATCCTTTCTTACCATCGCTCTCCTTCTTCTTCTCAGTCTCTACCGGTTTCTCGCCCTTTTTGTGGTTATGATCATAGAGCCTCTTTGCCAATCTCTTCGCGCTGTCAAATGTTTCAGGGTTAGCAGCTATCACGTTCCCTTGAATGGGGGATGTCAATCCCCAAATGAATCGTTCAATCTTCTTCCCCTCTGATGTGATCATACCCGGGCACAACAGAGATAGTTCGCTGAATCTCGATATGTAAGCATCGATGTTCCCATTCTGCACCGTGAGATTCCATAGTTCCTGCTCCATCTTCTGTATTTCGCCTCGGGGGCAGTACTCAGCCGTCAACATCTCTTTCATCTCTGCCCAGGGAATAGAGTTGGCGACAGGGAGTGTCATAGCTTCTATGTGGCCATTCCACCAAGTGAGTGCTTGGTCCACGAAAGTGCAGGCCGCGAACTTCACTTTCATCTGCTCGGGGCACTCGCATATCTCGAACACCGACTCTACCTTCTCGATCCATCGCTTTAGGGCGATCACTCCTCCGGTACCGTTGAAAGTTCGGGGTTTAGCGTTCGCAAAATCCTTGTAGGTGCACGTTTTAGTGAGTCCTTGGTTCGTCCCGTTGTTCGAACTTCCGGATCCTTGCCCGTTACCTCCTCCGTTGTTCCCTCGGTGAAGTTGTGCCATAGCCGCTGTGACCGCAGCAGACACGGCTGCCTGGAAAGCAGTGGAGTCAACTTCCGGCGGGGTTGGTTCGGGATTTCCACGAGTAGCTGGGCGAGGCATCTTTCTGTCATGAAACGGAAAGATGTTGAGTGTACGTGGTTTTGGTGAGGTTATGATCCTACTAACTAGGTGTAGGGTACGAACCTAAGCATTACTATCATTAAGCATATAATCATAACAACTCAACACATAACAACTGTGAATATCATAGCAAAACACACAAAAGTTTATTAATATTATCCGTGTTTAGTACAAGAAAATTTGCTCGTAGGAGCATACATAAGTAACACTAATCCGACAGCATAACGGCTCCATGAGTAGTGTAGTCACTTAAACATAGAGCCGGAGTACCTAACATAGTTACTAATATCCTACTACGATAGGTCTATCCCTAACCGCGATGAGCTGCGTCAGGAGGTGGTGCCGAAGTCATATGCCGAAATGTTGCGCTAGTAGCTGCGCCATCTCTGCCATGTCTCCTATAACTTCATCCCTCTCGTGCTCTGCCCTCACTGCCCGAGCTTCCATAGCATACAGCTGTTGTCGCAGTGCGGCGATCTCAGCTTCGAGGGAACGGTTCTCCCTCGGGGGGTTCACTGGTGGAGCGGGGTGATCTGGTTGTGCCTCGTCCTCGCATGGTGGAATGGGGTCCTGGCCCCCGACCTGACCCTCCTTGTCGTCATCGTCGACCTTTCCAAATTCGTAGTCGGTGTCTATATATTCGTCGGGTTCGACGTCGTGTGCTTCTCCTGGATGCTCTCCCGGCTCATCCACCAGCATCCCGTGAGCTACTAAGGCCTGATGAAACTGGATACCCGGCTGCTCCTCCTCAGGCTCCTCCTCCTCCTCTAGCCACCCGTTGTTTCCCTGATTAGGGAAGTAGGGGTCTCCAGGGTGATGAAAACCAGCCATGCTGTCTGCGCGAGTACGTAATTATGCTACATTATTCCTAGGGTACTATGACTATTACACAGACTAAGCAGATATTCTCTTTTTGGGTGATATAGGGTAAAATTTTTAGGTTCCCTGGCTATTCCGATCTCATCAAGACATGTGTTAGTTTTACCTTGGAGAGAATGTAGTTGATCAGGCTACATTCACCCCTTGGTATCACTAAGAACAGTTCCGAGTTAACCGGGATACCAGCATTATGGTGTTTGATTCAGTGTTAGGTCCTTACTCCTAATGCAAGCAAGTGTATTTTATTCATTTGTTTTGTTCAGAGTTATGTTAGTCCCTCTTTTTGGTTTATAGTTGCATATCAATGTATGGCTCGACATGCTAGTTCACTATAAACAAAGCTCTGATACCAACCTGTCACACCCCCGAACCAGACGGCGGAAACGTCCGGGGGCTGTCGTGACTCAATTGCATACCATAACATTGAATATATATGAAACATAACAACATTCGTCACCATTCATTTCATATTACAACCAGTAGTGTTTACATATCATACATTGTTTAAACATTACATTCCCCAAAAATTAATTTGTTCAATTCATACAAAAATAAACTGCAACCGTCACTGAGTATGATTTCCCTTGATTCACTGGTTCCCTGAGAATACAAGTATTTTGAAAAACGTCAACATATGAAATGTTGGTGAGTTCATAAGTAGTGTTTGAAATCGAATGTTTATATTGTTTGAAAAACCACCAGAAAATCCGATATTTTCTGAAAAGAAAAGCTTTCAAAAACGTTTGTGAAGATCCATAGGTATGCTTGTTTGTTTCTATACTTGTAAAAAAAATGTTCGTTGAAGATGTATGCGTTCCAAATCTGTATGTAATGAAAACCCTAGGGAAACCCGATGTTCCCCTAGTTCTTTTGAAATCCCTTGAGTTGCGTTGAAAACATTATGAAAATAGCAGTATCGGTCCCAAGCGACGTTGGAAGGTTCTCGAGCATTGATTATTTACTACAAACCCGCATTACACAAACGCCCAGTTTGTAGTTATACTAACGAACCCGAAGGCGTCGTCCGTACTAATCACGTTATCCAATCGCCCGGACTATGTGTAGTCCCACATCCGAAGAGAAAGAGGTCACGAAGACCCCGGTAACTCTATTAACCGGCTGGGGAAAATATGCGTGCGAGGGGTCCCCGACCCGCCTCGTAAAATGTGTAGACTTTTCTAGCAATACCATGGACCCTTGGGGACCAGTGGTACAAGCCATTGAAAGTCACCCTACGTTGTGCCAAGTCGGTAAAACTCAACACTTCGTAGAAAAAAAATGTCTTCGGGCCTTAAGATCAGGTCATTGGGCTAGCTAGGCCCAACAAACAAGATTTTACACTTTTGGGGCCCGAAGATGGTGCGTAGACGTCTGTGCACACTCGTATGTATATGTATTACCAATCGTTATTTGTATGTATCAAAGAGTTAGTAGTTGTAGATTTCCATTGGCTCGAGACCGAGCCAATTCGTTTAGCAACGACTTTTGGTATTGTAATGAGTTGTATTTCGTTGATAGTCGAGGTGTCATTATTTGATCAAATTGTACACATTGAATCAGCCTTGAAATATTTCTGTTTTCAGCCCCTCATTATTTGTAAAATTTACATTTTCAACCCTTTTATTTAAATATTTCCCGGTTTGGTCCTTAAACTATTTTTCTTGACATTTTAACACCAAAAATTATTGAAATTAATATTTTCCAGCATATTTTTCAAAGAAACAGTTTAAGTCCCTGAAAATGCAGTTTTTCTCGGTTTTAGCCCATCTTTTCGCAATTTTGACAATTTTGGCCCAAAATGGAAAATTTTTGCAACTTTGGTCCTTTTTAAATTTAAAAAGCATTTTAAACCTTTGAAAAGGGTTTGGGACACTTATAGTCCACTGTTTTACAGAATTTCACAGTTTTGGCCCTTCAAAACAGAAAAATTCGCATAATGGGCCTTATTGGGCCGAAATTTTCATTTTTAGCCCAATAGGCTTGAAATTTATGTTTTTAATCCACTAATTGAATAGAATTCCAGAAATAGTTTTATGAAAACTGTTTTGGCACATTCCAACCATCAGAATCTGTAAAATGTCAATTTGGGCCCTTAATTTTGTATTTTTCACATTTTTGGCCCAAAATGTGTGTTTTTAGCTTAAAGAAAATTGTTGCTAACCACTTGGCTATTTATCTAGTATCACTTATTATGTAGGAACATATTTGAAGCTAATATCATAAAACATGAGTTATATCTCGGTTTTGAGGGGTTTAATGGCTAGATCCAACATTAAAACACATATAAGCATACATATAAGCATGGAAATCATACAAGGCATACAAATACATATAGATCTACACTTTCACTTGTATCCCCCCCCACAAAAACTCTTAAAAACAGAAAATAGGGGTATGAATCTCACCTTGAGTGGGTAGTTTCGGTTCTTGAAGAAAAATTGGAAGAAATGAAGTGATTTTTTTGGCCCTTGCACTCCTTGATGAACTTTTCGAGATTATGGGGTTTCTAGAGTGCAAGATCACGGTTTTTACATGGATTAGGAAGAGATTTTGATAACAAAAGAATTTAAACCATAGATCTATGCATAATCTTACCTTAGATGATGATTTACTTGCAAAATCCTCTTGGAAAGTCCCTAAATTTCGAGATTTTTGGAGAGGGGAGGGAAGGAGAGTTCTTTGAGTGTTCTAGAGAGAAAGTTGAGATATTTTGGTGTGTGTGATGATGCTTGGCCGAGAGCAAGAAGAGAAGAGAGAAAGAAGTGACTCTTGAAGTGATACATGCATGGAGGTATGTGATATATGCCTAGAAATCCATTAGGTAATAGTGAGGTGGCAACACTAGTCAATTCCCCTTGGATTTGGGCCTTGGGCCGAGAATATGAAGGGAAAGAGGAAAAATTTGGGCTTTTGCCCCCAAGCCCAACATTAGAGGTAGTTTAGGGTATTTATTGGACTTATAAAATAAAATTGTGATTTTTGTGCTTTATTAAGCTAGGTTAGGTTTAATTATGGATCAAAACTTGTGTTTTATTTCCTTCTAGGTTCTACCTAGCCCAAAATATTGAAATAAACGAATGTGGGTCCAGTTAGAGCCCAATTAGGGTCCTAAACCCATGATAGTCCAATTGGAAGCTTATTGGTCCATTTGGATCCAATAAGGAAGTCTTAGTCCAAAATGGACTTAACCAAAACTTCTAGGGTCTCCAATTGTTTGATGACTATCTATAGTACTTGTATCTTGTATTTGGTTAAAGTTTTTGATTCACATTAACTTGAATGTATAGATTACATAGCTTAAAATTCACAGTGGTGACAGATATCTATAGGCCCCTCGATGATTTGGTGCTGACATCTAATGAGCTTGGCCGAGCCCTGACTAGAATTGATGTGTTCAATTTAGTAGTCAGATGCAGTCGTCACAAATCTATATCGGGAAACATAATCTTGAATTCTTGAGATTGACCATTATCCCTGTCTCAAATTCATACATATATCATAGAACGAAGGGATAGTTGATCACTTATCTAAGGGCTGAATCTTGATTAGATCAAGAGCTCGGTAGTTGCATTGGATGGCTAACTCTTTGTTGATTATTGGAGAAATATTAGTCCTTGTATAGTTGATGACTTGTCCAATTGGGAGACTGTTGGAATAGTGTCCAAACTCATTAACTATTGGTAATATTTCTAATAATAGCAGGGTCCTTTTGGGTTGCCCTCAAGACCCTAATTGAGTAGAATAAATAAAGGAGAAATTAGTTTATTAATTATTATGGTTAATAATTAATTAGAAACTAATTGGAAATATATTTTGGGAATTAATTAACAGTTTAATTAATTAAAGGGTTGAATGTTCATTAATCGATAGTTGGTTAATCAGGAATGTTCCAGAACCTTATGGAATTAGGGTTGGATGAAAATACTCCATCCCACATGGGAAAGGAGTGAAATTTTGTGGTTAGGCCTCCATCCAACATGGGAAGGAGTACTAAACCTAAGGAGGCATCCAAGGCTATAAATAGGGCCTTAGGGATTTCATTCCTCCTTGCACCTTGGCTTGAAGTATTCGCCAACCCTTCTTCCTCCCCCTCTTAGGGACGATTTCTAACCCCTTTGGGTTTGTGAAATTGACCCTTATCCTAGTTATTTTATTCCACTCTTTGGTGTCATTGGGTGTGATACCATTAGAGGGATTCTGGTTTGGATCCTTTCATCCAAGCAACTTCATGGAGGTTCAAGATCTCAAGCATGGAGATCAAGGGCTACATAAGAGGTATGTTTTCTTACTTATGTTTTAGTTTTCTAGGGTTGATGTAGTTAGCATGAAGCCATAGATCCATAGGATGTATGTACACTTAGGTATATCGTTGTTTCGATTTTTCTGCTGCCTAGTTTTAGAGTGTATTTGATGCGTAGAAGAACCAACAGTGGTATCAGAGCCATTGGTTCTTGGTTACTTTCACCATAGATCCATGTTTTCTGTAAAAACTTTTTGAAACTGAATGAAAGAAGATTAGATGAAAAATTCGTAATATGATAAAACCCTAGTCGCAGCTCACGACATGAACTCGACAAAATTAGGGTTTTTAGATTTTTTCAAATTTTCAAATATGAAGCTTTATAAAATATGGATATTTACCAAGTTTAAAATGTTTTAAATTTGGAAAATTGATTAATATTATTTAAATGTGTTTATTTGAATTTGAATATTTATTTGATAGTGGATAAATATTATTTAAATATGTTTATTTGAATTTGAATATTTATTTGATTATTTGAATTTGAATATTTATCTGTTATTTGAATAGTGAATTTAAATATTTAATATTTTTATAAAAGATATTTATAAATTTGAATATTACACCCTTATGAAATGGGCACGAAGTCCATCGCTGCTAGGGTTTATCTAACATGCCCTAAGTCTGTAGATGCCAGAGTTTTTAAATTACAACTGATGAACACGTAGTTCAAAGGTTAGGCACAGCTACCAATATTATCCTTTAGACGCAACTGCTAGGATATTTAGAGTATATCTGGTGAACACGTAGTTCAAAAAAACCTACAGGTTGCGAGCCTACTAGCGTTCCACTGGACTTTCTAGAATAGTCTGTGGTCGTCATCTATACTCCTCTAGATGACTGGATCGTCGTAAACATCAAGGCCTCTCATCATTTTATCACACATCAACTATTTCATCTACCCATGTTTTACCCAACATTTTCGTAAATATAAAATACATATACAGTTTAAATCATTTAAAACATGTATAAATCATTCATCCAACATAGATATCAAGAACACAGATAATATGTACACATAACATGTAATTTATATTAAATACTTCATATCTATGTGTAAGATGATAGTAACTATACACTCACCTTGGTAGCATGATTTGATTAGAATTTAACTAGAAACGGTCAGCGGTTCACGATCGTCATGCTCGAGACAAGGAACACCTTCCGCAAACGAGAGAAAGAGAGAGAGGAAATTTGGTGTAATGAGAAAATTGGTCGGACTTGCTATTTATAGGTTGTTTTGGGCTCTCTCACGTCGTGAGAATGATATGCTCACATCGTGAGCCATGGTTGTATCATCTCATAGACTTTCCATTTGCATTTCTAGCTTCGAAAGGTGTCCGTTTGACTTCTCACGTCATGAGAATACATTCTCACGTCGTGAGCCCTGACATATTAGGGTTTCTACCACGTGTCATGCTCTCAAACAACTATATCTTCGGAAGATCATAACTTTTGCATACGAGCTCCGTTTTTGATGTTCTTTATATACATGCGTAGGTGGAGACGTACTTTACAACTTCCGTTTAGATCACTAAGGCAAAAAAATGTTTATCGTAAACTCACTTTTTATGATTCCCGGTGTCGTGTCGGTATTGTCGCGAAACATCGACGGGTCATAACTTATTCGTTACAACTCAGATTTCAGTGTTAGTTATATGTACGGAACCCTTGTGACATGTACTATAACTTAGTTAAGATTATTTATTCTAAATAATCTTCTATCAAAAAATCATTTTTGACGCTTATTGTCTTTAAATTGACTAGCCCGAATCTGCGGGCGTTACACGATGCATCAAAGACTATACCGTATCCTAAATATCTAAGCACAACCGCACATTTTTGTATACTACTAAATCCCATTATGAAGGATCTTGTATGCTCAAGAATCATATTAAAGTGATACTACTAATTAACATATGATACTAATGGGTCACACTAACAACAACTTGATATAATTGATTCTTTATTAGAAATTAATTTTAATAAATATTCAATAAACTCTTATAATAAATTGGAAATTATTTATTTCTAGGAAATAATAATTTTCATTAGCAAGTAAAATTACATAATTCATATGGTATGAATGAATAAGTTATGTACAACATTTTGGACTAGATAAATTCTTTTGTCTTTTAACAAAAAGTTAAAGTTCATATTTTATAAACTTGGTTTATAAAATATAAAGGTTTTGTCTTCTTTTGACTCTCATTTTCGAAAATAAGAGGAAGAAAAGGAAGGAATGAATTTTTGATTAGTTTAATCAAAAGCATGGTTTACCTTAAATGCATGGGAGATAAACTAGATTTAGGGACATAAGTGCTTAACTGGTTAAGGACTTATGTGTAATAGATGTGCTTTTAAGAAAGGCTTTCATCTTCTTTCTTCTCTAGACAAGAAAACCGTAACATGCATGCATGTGTAGTTCTATCTCATTTTTGGTTCATCTTTTGAAGATTTACCCCCTTGCTTATGCTCTCTTGAAGTTCATATTGGTTACGAACTTCAAGCTTAAGAGTCTTAAGAGTTTTATACAAAAGAGCTAGCATTCTACATCAATTTGAGTCATTGTTGGTGTCTCTAAAGTTCATCATTCTTCATCAACTTTTAAGCCTCCCAAGAAGACCAAAAGAACTACAAAGGTTGTGATTTCTTCATCCTTTCTTTTTTGGTGTTTAAATATTTCTATAACTTGCAAGATGATCATTGGTGGGTATAAACTTGTTTATGCTATTTCGAAAACTCAAGTCTTTTGTTTGCCAGTTTTTCTTGTTTATGAAACTAATTTTGAAATAAAACCCAACATATTCTACCTCTAGTATTAGGTTTTTGCTTAAAATAATCATAACGGGTCTTTAAAGCATTACTAATACATAAATATACAACCTTACTTAGACGGAAACGACGTTCGAACGCCACATCATTATAAAGACAATTATCAGCAAAGTAATCACCTACCAATAATTCATGTGCGGCTTGGCGATCTCGATTGACAACCGCTTTTGTACGCATAGCATCCGTATGTTCTTCATCGTGTATGTGTTGCACAACATTGAAGAATGTTGAGATACATTCTCTATCATCATCCGAATCAAAATTTGTAAAAAGAATCCATAAATATGATTTTTTTAGAGAGTATAAGAGAGGAATGGTTGAAATGTAGGTAAGATTTATTTAAATGCTGTGTTTATATCGATAAGGTTTATTTATATAAGAAAAATTAAAATTTTTAGACGTTGAACGGCTAGTCAACGGGTCAATGAGGAAGAGTGTATTGATTGGTTGTTGTCGATCGTGGAAAGTACCACAAATGACCAACCACGACCCACAACGAGACATCGGGATGGTAGCCACAAATGCTTTCGTTGAAGGTATTACATATGGTCTTAATGGTGGTGCCATTGACAACTAAGGAGATTCTGTCAATTAGTTGCGTTGCCAAAACAACCGTGAAATCACCTCCTAGATCCAATTCTCATAAACCCTTATCCCTTTGATTGGAGATCACCAAATTTTGCATTAAGCTAAGAAGTTTCATCATTTGATTTGATTCCTTAGACCCTCTGTCGGGGGGGGGGGGGGGGGGGGGGGAGGGGGGGGAGAGGTACCTTCAAACTTATAAGAACCACATATTGTAGCGGATCTAGCCCCTTTAAGTGGGGTTATGGACCCCACTTGGAAGTGGGCCCCACAATTTTACTACTAAATAGCCCTCCAAAAATCTAAGTTTGACTAAAAATTCCCTCTTTGGCACCACTTTTACATTAAATACCCTCATTGACATTTTTTTTACGTCAAAAATCTAAAAATAAATTACATTTTCAGAATTTTATAATTTTTTTGTATTTTTGGACCCCAGTTAAATTTGATTCTGGATCCGCCACTGAGCACATATCAACCAGGTTATATATATATATATATATATATATATATATATATATATATATATATATATATATATATATATATATATATATATATATATATATATATATATATATATATATATATAAGATAAAGTGATTTGGTCCACTCAAATGAAGGAATACGGTCTTCTTCGAAGGGTCAAGTAAACTTATGAATTGACACTATTTGTCATTGCATTGGGTCTAATATAATAATATTCACAATTCACAATGTTTTGGGAGGGAAAGAGAAGCAAATTTCAGTAAGAAAATAAAGTTTTTTGAATACACTTTGTCATGTTTAATAAAGCAAGTCACATATAATAACATAAAATCATTCAGCAAGATCACAAGAAAAAAGATAATAAAAAAATCATCAATACTTGATGATTACTTGGCCCAAACTTCCACATTCAAACAATCGTACAACTCCCTCAACATGATGTACAAGTTACTTTACCATAAACAATGAACTAAACTAACCATGAAAATTACTAGGATTCAACTTTCTTGATGGTAACCTTACATTTTCAAGAACTAATCATATGGGTACTAAAGAGTCTTGAAATTTATGTTGATCTTTCTTTGACCAAAGCCAAATCTTGGATACAGAAAAGCTTTCACCTTTGCTTCTACTACTAATTTTCTTTCCATCACTACCCCCCTCAACTGAGCTATTCCCCTTATCTTTCTCAATACCCAAATATTTTTTTCCAATATTACCCCTACCAGGGCAAAATCTCACCTGTAACTCCGAGTTTCCCACCACATACTCATAAGATCCCATTGAAAAGCACCTTCTTGCATCAAGATTACTGTTACTAGTCTCCCCCACTTCTTTCTCATCTCTTTTCTCACCATTTGTGGCTCTAAACTTGCCAAGTCTAACCGGATACACCAACTTTTCATTCCCCCCTCCAGATTGCTTAAAATTACAAGATACCCCTAACACATGATCATCTTCTTCCCTTGAATCATCATGGAAGTCGAAGACTGGATTTTCAACCGAAAATCCAGGAGTAAAAAGTGTGCCTCTGCATAAAGGACAACTCGAATTTGAAAGCAACCAAGTGTCGATACAATGAATGTGAAAAGCATGGCTGCATAAAGGTAGCAACCTTAGCTTATCTTGTTCTGAGAATTCACAAAGACAAACCGCACAATCGAAGGGTTCTTTTGACCCCATTAGTTCTTTGTAAAGAAACAATGGGAGAGCGTCAATGAAAGCTTGATCTAAACCGGAATCATGTAAATGGAAGAGCTGTTGTAGTTGCCTCTCGTAGGCGACATCATCGTTATCGTTACTTTCTTGAAATCTTGAAGATTGATGATGAGAGTTTGAAGATGAAGAAGATGATGATGATCTTTTCTTCTTCATGAGGTATCTTGCAAGAAAGTGAAGTAAACAACAGACGACGAACACAACTCCCAATACAATCACACTGTTTCTAGCGAAGATTATAGATGAGTGAGGTTTATGGTTACTGGGAGGAGAAGAAAAAGGAGAAAGGTTTTGTTTGATGAGGGGTTTGATCCGGCGCATGTTAGTAGATATGAAATGCTACAACAATCATCAAGTTTGGAAGAGTTTTCTTGGAGAAAACTTCTGTGTGTGTGTTTCAAGGGTGTGAAGTGTAAAGAAAGGGTTTTTAATTGGTGAGCATCTTCTTGGATCAACACCCAATTCATAAACTCAATAAACAAGCGATTCAAATAGTGTTTAGCTGATATTACAAGAAACCCACTTTAATAAATATAAAGAAAATGCAATTAAACCCAGATCTTAAAGATTTAGCTTACCCATATCATACTTCACATGTAGCACCAATTTGACATTCTTGACGAGTGGATTAAATGCTTCTTAGTTATATTGGCTTGAAGAAATCTTGAAAAATATTTTTTTTTTTTTTTTGGTTTAGGGGGGTTGAGTGAGAGATTTGAAGGGATATTTTAGCTTTCCTCTTTTATATTGGTGAGTCATGAGTGTGCGTGCGTGAGAGTTTGATTACTACCTGGAAACTTCCAAAAAGAAATCTTGTTTAGGCCCATGGCCATAGGTGGCAACAGGGAGGAAGTAGGATCCCAAGGGTAATTATGTAATTTGACATAGATTGTGATCAGGAAGGAAGATATAAGGTCTACAAAAAGTGTACTTTCATGGGTCTTAACTCTTAACCTCTTAGCCTTAGGTCACCGATCACTAGTTGGGCTTCTAAGAAGATTGATGGATTTGTTAAGACCTATAAGATGCGTTACTACTTACTACTTAGTAGTCTACAAAGGCTTGGGCCCATCTAATTAGCCCAAACCACCAAATGCTCAATTGTGTCATCCGCTCCTTAGTGCGAAAATATGAATATAGTCGTTTACCAAAAATGTACGTCGACAGTTGAGATAAAAAAAAATGAGTTGGAATGATAATCGACAAATTAACAAGTTTATTGCATGGAATGTCATGACTTATTCGAATGCATAGAGATTAAATGAGTTGCATCAATCAATAGTTGTGAATAATAATCCACGTCTCTCCAACGAGAATCCATATAATATGCTTAAGAAGTATAAATTGCAATGACCTATTGTGTTTGTAATCATTATAAATGTTACCCATAACAATGATTTTGTGTGCTTAAAGTTATCCATTTTATCATTATGGTTAGCGTATATATTGTATGTATTGTATAGCCCATTTTGTTAGATAGGCTTGGCATGTATTCAGCCCGTGTTCTCATACTAAGCCCATAGTGTATGATATATATATATATATATATATATATATATATATATATATATATATATATATATATATATATATATATATATATATATATATATATATATATATATATATATATATATATATATATATATATATATATATATAGCCAATTCATGAGAACTAGAAAGTTTCCCCCCGCGTTGCGGGGGACACAAGGTGTTGCTTTTGCATCAAAGTAAAGTATGTTGCCTAAGTTGTTAGCCACAATAAAGTACGTTGCCATTGTAGGAGATTTGTCCATTTACAAACGTGTAAATGTTATAATAAGAAAATTTTGAAAATACAATCCAATAATTGGATAGAATTTTGACAGGACAATGTGTTAATAAGAAAAGATATCAAAGTGGAAGTGGTGTATGCTATTAAAAAATAAAATTACATTGCTAAATTGAAAGAGATTATACAGCAGGTCTCAACAACCCCATCCATCTTCTCATCCGGTTAAACTTTCCACAATGAAATTAAATCACATCATTATCTAAGACTAAGACCGATATCCCATAATACTGAATTCTCCACTTGTAAGATTCATTCCACGCAAAAATGTGTACATCTCGTCTGATGAATCAAGAGCACATGAGCAACCATAAACATATTAGAAACCGCCAAGGCAACCATCATCACAAGGGCAAAACAGTCACAAAGAAACATGAAACACCAAGATAAACCAAAAAATATACTCGTATGCCAATATCAGATTTTCATAATCAAGATTTTAGATACATCATATTTTACTATTATGGATTTTCAAAACCATAGTTACAATATGAGAATTTCAAAATCCTCACTTCAACAGTAAGCTATATAAGAAAGCAGTAAGATATATAAGAAATCAGTAAGCTATATAAGAAATCTGAAATCTCATAAAATTTAATCACCGTTTAATTTTTCGAACTTCAGCTATTCTAGTTATGCAAAAATTTCAATTACATGGAAAAACTTACCGGAATAAATTCCAAAACCTCCTCTATAACAAAATTAAATGTTCCTTGGGCCTGCAACATAAAAATGATACAAAAGAGGTTCCTAAATGTTAAAAGTAAGACATGAGTACATTTTATCAGAACCGAGTATGAGATTGTTCTAAAAAGCTCCTTTACTCACCCATCACTGAAAATTCTTTCGAAACACAAGAACTACAGGTCTTCGGAAAGCAACGGGAACTCATGGAAGAACCAGATTAGTAATGGAATCAGAAAGAATGCAGACAATTTCATAAAATGTCCGTCTAAAAAAAATGAATCCCAAGTTGCAAAAAAAAAACCTATAATCAAGGGACCATTTCTGCCAACTCTGCACAACCGTTTTCATGCGTAAATATTATTAACATTTTTGGAAAGAAAGAGAGGAGGTATGTTATAAGTTTATATAAAGATTTTTTTCCACAACTTTTTATAATACCTGAACTCAAATAGAGCACTGCAACTATGGTGGCTGCCATTTATAAGGTCGCCAAGCTTCTTCAACTTCTCCTCTTCATTGCAAAAACAATTTCAGTATTACCCTCCATATTGTAGACTTTAAAAAGATATAAACAAACTTTATTTATAAAAAAAATCTAAAATCCTAGAAAATAATTAGAATCACTCGGAGTTTAATGACACCGCATCCTTGAAAGCATATAAACATTTCGCTTCTGAGCACACATGCAAGGCTCTCTGATAACACAAATTTACAAAAAAAAATATGAAGTATACAATGGTCCAAAAAATAATCACAAACGAACAACTTTTTATAAAGTAATAAAAAAAATTTAAGTGATGGGATACATGAGAAAGTACATCTAGTGAAGAAGTGAAGAAGCAGAGTCAAGAAATATAGAATCCAAGCTTTTACTTGGCTTTAAATCATTCCAAATACAACTATGTAGTACATAAATTAAAAAAAAGAAAGAGATCTTTCTTAGTGGCATAATGAATGCATGATACATCTGGCAACAAACCATGTAACCCACTTTACTCGAAACAAAATTATAAAACAATAAAAACGAAAGTAGAAAAATTCATAAAAACAACTAACATGTTTAACAAAGCACAAGTACAGTAGGAACCTACAAACATGACTTAAAGTTCCAGCAGAAGAAGCATGGTTTTTTTTTGACAAAACTCACATCAAAGTAATAACAATCATCAAGCTATATAAATTTTATGGAACTCAACCTACTCCATCACCGGGCACGTGTCTTTTTTTTTTTTTTCCTTTTTTTTTAGTGGGCTTTGTTGGTAAAAGCATTTTTAACCAAGTAGAATGCAAAAATGGCGATTTCCAAAAAATAGAATGCTATAAAATATGTTTTTTTTACCGCTGCCCAGTGTTTTTCTTGTTTTCCTTTTCTGACTTTATGAATTTATATGTTCAAATAAATTATTTGAAATTTGAAAATTAACAGAAAATATGTTTGATTTTTCAGAAAAAAGATTAACTACATTATAAACATGCAAAACAATAGATACAAAAAAAACATTTATGTCAAAGACTTAAGGTTTCAACATTGGGTTGCAACTTGCAATACATGTAAGTAATGTACTGGACAAAATAATTGTTAATTTTCATGTGAATAAGTACCAAATTTTTTTAACATAAAAGTAAATTTTCAATCCATAGAGTTTGAAAGAATTAAACATGACTACGTTAGCAAGTGAACGGACAAAAAAGTGAAATACTGAGCTTACCTTCCAAAGAGGCCAATTTGCCAAGCTTTAAAGTCATCTGAGACTAATGATATGTTGTTATTTAATAAATATACCTAGGAATAAAAAATAGAAAGACAAATCATTTTCAATGGAGAAAAAAATAACAATAATAAATAAGCTTGCATGACATGTAGGTATTACTTGTCGAATAAGTGGACCATATGATCAACATGCTTCTCTACCATTCCATTAAGCTGAAAATCATAAAATATAGTAATAATGAAGACCCTTACATTCAAATTTGAAACTTCAAAGGCCATATTAAATTTTGATGGTACCACAAAAGGGAAAAACCTTACATATAAACTCCGATACATGTGTGATGAGTTCTCTTCATGGGACCCCCTTGCAACAAAATAGGAACTTAAACATAGCCTAAAGCATTCAGATACTTCTTATAGATGATCAACATGAAATTCAACAAAAAACGCATTAAATTAATAAGATCGATTACCTAAAGCATCCAATTGGCTCTTCCCTTCCTGTATTTTTTCTTAGCAGATGAATCTACATTTGGGGTTCCATTGTTGCGATCGTTTGAAGAATTCAAATTCCCACCACAAATAGAAGAAGTAGGAACAACAACGATCGGAGCAGAGGGCAATGCTGCCAATCTTGACCTAAATTTATTCTAAAATCCTTTTCAAGCCATATCCATTTTTTATTATCAAAGGTGTGAATTTTTTTTGAAAAGCCCAAATTTAAAAAATAAAATAAAAAAGAAAAGAAGCTTGGCGTAACAGTAGAAGATAATCTCCTATAACAGGCCACCAATTTGCAAACAAATCACAAAGTTTCCTTAGTTACACCATGGTAAAAATTGTTCAGAACAAAAAAATCCTTATCTGAATTTTCACAAACACGTGGCTTGAAAATATACTAAAGAAACAACAGATGAGTGTTATCATGTTTCAGTTAGGATAATGGAAAGAGCAAAAGAAGCAAAAAAAATAACATCAACATCTAAAAACTGAATCTTGACCGAAAACAAAATTCTTTCAGGAGTGACTTCCTTTAAAACAGTTTATGTTGTAATCAATAACTTTGCCTATATGTTTTTAATAATAGTAGAAAATTAGAGAAAATAGGATTCAGAAAATTTCAATATTTCACGAAAAAATAATTCATCCAATCATGATAGCAGTCACAGTTCTGAAATTGGTGAGAGGCGGAAACGAAAACAAATGGTTACATTATTCGGCTAAAACCCTCCATTACCATCTTATGAAACAATCGATTACCTGAGGTAATATTGGTGTATACTGTTGAGACTTATTTTAATCAATCGGATTCACTAACTTATCTAAAACACATCTACGAACTACTAATCGTGAAATCCAACAGTAACGTGAGACAAAAACCAATAAGGATGTGACAATGAAGCAAGAGAAGAAGACAAATAATATGAAGCAGGAGAAGAAGGATACGACATAGATGAGTTGCATTATTAAAAATTAACGAATTTATCAATTTTATATTCAAAACATTAATAGGTATGTTTAAAAAAGAAATAGGTGAAGGCGGATCAACCCGTTTTCACTGTATTAAAAATGACTCATTAGTCAACCCACCCATTTGGAAGCCATCGTCTAATTATTCATGGGTCACACCAACCAAAGGTATTGGATTTCCCCCAAAAAGAACACAAGATGATTTTCTCAAATAATTTCACTCTTTAAAGTTTTTTTTCCAGGGAAAAGGTGGAATCATTCAATTTGTCCAACATAAATGGATAGAACAGCTTTTTGCTATGAATATTCGTCTCTAATTTGGTCAATTTACTCAAAAATAGTTGTTACCTAAAGCATTGCCGTTTTTTTAAAAGAAAGTTACTTATGCTACCGGCCAAGTACACGTTTGACATGTGAAGATTTGGGCAAACCACATTCCTTAAGTAAACCATCAAGTTCTGCTCATAATATATGAGCTGACAAAGAAAATTATTACAATTTGTAAATTTCTTTTATTTTTTTTAATGCAAATTGGGAAATACCAATGAAGCAATGTAATTGCTCCCTAATCAGATACCGTATAGTGTAAAAGTTCAAATTTTCATATATTTTCAACAATCACATGGTTAATACTTAAAAAATTCGCCATCTTAATCACTGATGAGACAAATAGGGCAATCAGAGGGAAATATGCCTTGAATTAACATTGGATGATTAAATGATAACAAAGTACGTGTTGGACGCTTTCTTCAATGAAAAGTGTCTGTAACTTAATGAAAACCCTTTGAAACGCTTAAATCCCTGATGCAAGAAATCCACAGGGGTGTTTAGACATCAACATGAATTGAAATTCAAATAAAACTTATAAAACTTCTTACAGATCTGGTCGTCGGTTGATAAGTTCAATTATCTGATTGGAAGCACTATTACATATATCTATTAAGCAACAAAACAACATGTTAACCAACTTAAGCAACTACTCTGTCAGTTTTAAAACCAGAATAGAAATTTTTAACTGGTGCTAGCAAATTGAAATTAGTAGAATACATGACTATTTTGTGAACTGCCAACCAAAAATTAAGAAAGCGAGAAGAAATTAACTAAGATTATTGAGGTAAACATATTCTACTATTCAATTGTTTGATAACTAAGTCAAAGTATGTCATAAGCTTATAACAGCCAATTAACAACTTAAGAATTATTTCAAGTCGTAAGGAAAGTTTCAGTTTACATTAAAGATAAAAAAATCAAAGTCTCAAAAAAAATGAGCACCTCTTTTTCCATGTATTAACAAAATCCTGAAAAAGAAAGATCTCATCACAACTGATCAATCGGTTATTTGATAGCAAATGTTTATATATCTGTTGATTTAACTTGGGCCTTATTTTATGAAGCTAAGTATGCACTTGTAATAGTGGGCCACCACCTCATCGAAAATCAATAGATAACAATGAAACATATAGCAAACAATGAAAGACAAAGATCTGTACATACATAATGAAACTGAAGAAACACAAAAGAAACAAATAAAGAGAAAAACACATCAGCTGATTTCCTCAGCCTGCTGATACAGATTCATGGAATAAGAAGGAAAAAATATAGCAAACAATAAATACAGAAGAACAAAAGCATAAAATAGAAACAACAGTTACATGACCTAGAAATCAAAAAAGAACAATGATGTAAATAGATAATTGAGGGAGTGGGAAAGAAGAACTAACCAATTTCGAGTAGCTTTCTTACTCACGGCCCGACAAAAACCATAGCCGATGAAAGTTTTAGTTTACCCAGGAAGCAAAACCAAAGCCCTAATATTGACCTTCGCTGTGGAGAAAAAACGTTACTGGAGGGAAAATCGTAAGAGAAAAATGAGAACGCGAGGTGTGGGTATAATCGATTTCGAAAAAACAAGTTATCACCACACCTGGAGAGAAGATGAAATTTGAAATCACTCCCAGGAAATTCCAGATAAACAAAGGTGAAGAAGGAAAACCGAAATTAAAAGCAAAAGGGGGTCGACGACGGTGAGTTTGTGGTCTTCGTACACCTTCAAGCAGCAAATCCATGGGTAATCCTTCAACACATTTAGGGCTCAAAGACGGATCGTACGTCATCATCATACTCGCCGTCGTGCTATGCCCACCGTCACCGACAAATATTGGAGAAATTAACATGGAGCGGTGGGAAGCATGGATCAGGCAGTGGTTGGCGGTGGAGGGAGCACAGAATAGGATAGAAGAAGATAAGAGAGTCGATTTGGGAGGTGGTGGAAGGATCAGAAGTAAAAATTGATAGCAGAGAGAGATAGGCGGTGGAAGGATCGGGAAGCGCCTAGCAGGTACTGTTCCTAAGAATCATTTTCTCCGTAATGAGATGACCAAACAAAAAATGAAGGACCATTTGTGCAAAAAAACCTGCGCAAAACAACCCAAAATGGAACACTTATATTGAATATAATACAAAAAACCAAGGACCATTTGTGAAGAAAAAAACCTGCGCAAATTAGCATCACCACACTATTCCTAAGGATTGTCCAACTTTAATATATATATATATATATATATATATATATGTGTGTGTGTGTGTGTGTGTGTGTGTGTGTGTGTTAACATGGTATCAGAGGATACATGCTAAACCTAGCCTCCGATCCTTACGTGTCGACTGCCCCAACTTAATTTTTTTTCTCTCGCAACATCTTCTCCCATGTTCATCTTCATCATGCCAGACACAGGTTCTTCCACTCCCTCTTCTGGTCCATCGCATAAGATCAATGGTATAACAAACATCAAATCTTATGTCCCTATTTTTCTTGATATTGATCGGTTAAACTACAATTCCTAGAAAGAGTTGTTCAAAACACATTGCATTGGGTACTCTATATACGATCATCTTGATAACTCGTCTTCATCCTCCTAAAAACAACCCATAGATTAGTCTGCATCATGGAAACGGGTTGACAACATTGTCAAACAATGATTATATGGGACTCTCACTCAATTTGCCCTTCAATCCATTCTTGTACCCGATGCCACTGCTACTGAAGTTTGGAAAGCGATTGATGATCTCTTTCATGAGAATAAAGAAAGTAAAGCCATGGAATTGGATGATGAACTGCACTCTCTAACCATTGGAGACTCAACTATTATGGAATCCTACATTAAGATTAAGTTCGTATCTTATTTGCTCTCTAATATTTGTTCCTCGGTGAACGAACAAAATCTTGTCATCTATGCCTTAAACGGACTGCCGCCAAAGTTCTATCACATTGTTACAACGATCCGCCATGAAAAACCTTTTCCGGCCTTCTTGGAGATGCACTCCATGCTTACTCTTGAAGAACAATCGATGAATAAAGAGCGTAATCGACTTGTACAATCCCCGCATCTTGATACACCTTCTGCCCCAACAATCCTCAATACTCAACATTAAAATTGAGAGCCAAACTCCAACCGTGGCTCATCAATTTGTGACAGAGGGGGGCATCATCAACGGGGCGGATGGTCTGGTCGTTCTGGTGGGAGAAATGACAACATACGAGGTGGTTGTTCAAACGACAGTGGTAGCTTCTCGCACAATTCAGCTGCGTGTGAAGGGTTCTATGCCTGGCCCATATCTTACCCTCCTTAGTGTGATCTTTTCCATAGCCTCCTCCATTGGCCCAATGGCCATTTTCTGCAGGTCTGACGCATCCACGCCAAACAACCTAGTGGTCCAATGTCACTCCATCTCAGAAACAACATGCGATGCTTACTTCTGGTCAGCCCAACAATGGACAACCCATTTATCATCCAAACGGTTTTTAGTTTTTTCAATACCCGCCATCTGTCGATCAAGCAACTATCTTACCTCAAGCATTCAGTACTATGAGACTTCAAGATTCGGGAAACACAAATTGGTACATGGACACTAGGGTGACCGCTCCTCAATAACGATGCAGGTATCCTAAATTCTATTACAAATAAGTGCAATAATTTATCTGTTTTTAGTTGGAACGGGTCTCGAATTCCAGTTGTCAAATCGGGCAACACTACCCTTAGTCTCAATCCCTTTCGTACTTTACGTTTACAAAATGTTCTTATTATCCCCAAATCATCAAAAATCTTATTTCTACCCGTCAATTTACTCATGATAATAAATGTTCGATTAAATGTAACACCTTTGGTTTTTCCGTGAATGACTTCTTGACCAAACAAACTCTCATCCGATGTGATAGCACCGGAGATCTCTATCCGGTCATGAGTTCTCCTCCTCAAGCTCTCCTCAATGTCAACCCTTCCACGTGGCATCAAAGGCTTGGTCATCCCGGTCATCATGTTTTACGTTTTTTAGACCTTAATAAGTATATTTCTTGTAATAAAAAGGAATCTCCTTTATTATGTCATGCTTGTTAACTTGACAAGCATACTCGTTTGTCGTTTGCTTTATCTAAAATTCAAGTTTCTTTTCCTTTTCAAGTTATACATTCGGTTATTTGGACTTCTCCATTACAAATTCATAGTGATATTAGATATTATGTTATGTTATTACATCATATTTCTCATTTTTGTGGGTATATCCATTATGTAAGAAATCTGAAGTGTTCTATAAATTTCTTCACTTCCATGCTTATGCTCAAAATCAATTTCAAGCCAACATACAAAATTTTCTGTAACACTCCAAAAATCAAGGAAAGTTAAAAAATTTAAAATAAACCATTTAACAACATTGTTTACAAAAGAAGTCAGTGTTTCAAAAACATTATTCAAAATCATAGTTTTCCCAATACCCAATGACATAAAACAAGAAGTTGTGCAAGATCACACCTTCGCTTTCCTACAATCCTCTGAAGTACCTGAAACCATAAACTCAAACTGTAATGCAAAGCTTAATGAGTTCCCCCAAAGTACCAACACACATAACATATAACAACATATACTGGGTCTACAGCCTATGTCTGGAATACCCCTACAAGGTCCTCAACATAAGTCTGGATTACCCCTAAGCCCACAGTATGAGCCTGGTATGCCTATTGGTCCCTTAACTCATATCAAAATTTGCTCCCAAGCCCACAACATAAGTCTAACTTGCCCTCGAGCCCCACAACTTATGTCTTGATTGCTCCTGGGTTTGTTGGCTACCGCACAAAGCATTACAACCTCAACCCAACCATACTATATCGACACATGTAATAGATAAACATAAACACAGAACCAGAAAATACAGATAATCATGTAGATCTACTACTCAGCCAAATACCGGTATATCGTTATCCTATCACCAGAATCCATAAACTAGTGGGCCGACATTGGTGCCTTCGACCCATGGTACATTGAGGAAAACTCAGCTCAAGTAGTTGAATCTATCGGATAGAATCTCGGTCTACAAATCCAGAAAAATCCCCGCGCTAACACCATCAAATAATATCAAATTAATAATCGGTCCACAACCCATAACTGAAATCCTGGTCTGATGTCCAACCTTTAAGTAAAAGTCCATTTTATCCTCTCCTCACTTGGCTTAAAATCTGAGGCCCAATCTAATAGCCCTAAAAAGCCCAATAAGACCCAACCTCCTAGTTAGGCCCAAAACCTGTCATGGCCTAATCCAAGAAGGCCTAAAGCCTTATAATGCCCCAATATCAAAAGACTATTAGCCCAATAAGGCCTAAACCCTAAAAGTAAAAAATATAGCCCAATGTGCGAAAGTGAACAAAAGTTAACGAAGGTCAAACGACTGAGTACGCCCTGCACACTCAATCTACGCCCAATGTACACCATCCTTGACCAGTACGTGCTGTGTACACTCTAGGTATACCTAACATACTCCCAACAACGTATTCTCTTTATTAAGTGCTTAAGTGGTTAAGCCTTTAAGTCCACTTCTCAGATTTGATCCTAATTAAAGTCTTAACACGTAAAGTTGGCAACTTTACTCCTTTGTATGCCTTAATGGGACCCAAAACTTGTTTTTATCCAAACTAAGAACACCAACTCTAGCATGCTTCAACAAAAACCCTCAAGATGAAATTTTTATGACTTAATAACCTCAACAAAGGCCAAATATGGGGCTCAAAGGTTTTAGGGTAACTTCAACTCATAAGAACCACAAACTTGGGACCAAAACATGATAAAGTACCACCCAAAACTAGATCTATACATATAAGCTACCAAGATTGAGACTTTATACATCCATAAGATAGATCAAGATGCACAAAGTCAGGATCCAAAAGCTCTAAGCAATCCAGCATTCCTTGAAGAAGATCCTTCCTCTTGAATAAGCAGCTAAACCTAAGAAATCACCCCAAAAACTCAAGAATCACTCACATGGTTTCTAGGGTTTAATGGGGTGGAGGCTGAAGGTAGGAAAGTTTAGAGTAGAGTTCAGGCTATTAAATAGGGTCCAAGACCCTAAATTAGGGTTTAGATCTGACTAGAGTACGCCTTGTGTACTCCTGCTACGCCCAATGTACTTAAGAGGGAATCTGTGATCCTCTTGCCTAGTACACCCTGTGTACTCCATGTATGCACGGTGTACTAGGCTTAACCCTAAACCACCAAGATTCCGAAGGCCATTACTTCTTTGTTCTAAGTCCATTTTCGACGATCCTTATATCCCTGGAAAGGTAACGAGAAGCTCTACACTTCTACTAACTCTCAATTGCCTTAAAACTTCCCGAACTTAAACCTAAAATTCATAAAAGGCCCGAACTGTCACTTTACCGATATACACTTGGGCTCCAAAACACAAACCGAACTCCTGGGTCATCCAATCTACATTTCCACACCTAAATGGGGTCTAAGAATCTCATTACCAAGGGACCTAAGCCTTATGATAACCGATCTTCGGGTCATGGCCCCAAATTAGGAAACGATTCAGAACATAGTGCTACATTTTCAGTGTGATAATGGTAAAGAATTTGACAATACTCAATTTCACCACCTTTGTGACACTCACAACATCCATCTGCTTTTTTCATGTCCATATAACTCTCAACAAAATGATAAATCCGAATGTATGATTCACACCATTAACAACATCATACACATCCTCTTATTTCAAGCCCATCTTCCACCTACTTATTGGGTTGAAGCTCTTCACATGGCCACTCATCTCTTAAATATATTACCCTCCACCATCCTAAAAAATGACACTCCATATCACAAACGTTTTAGTGTGCACCAATCTTATTTGCACCTTTGTGTCTTCGGATATTTATGCTACCCTCATATCAGCCTCACTCATAAAATCCAACCTGATTCGGTACTGTGTATCTTTCTTGGTTATCCTTCTAACCATAGAGGTTTTCAGTGTCTCAATCTTCATAACAAGAAAATGATTATCTCTCGTCACGTAACCGTTGATGAGTCCATTTGCCTTTTGGATCCATCTCCCCCGACCGTTCCCCTAACCATGAATTTCTTAATGTTGATGAGTCTCTCCATATCTTCAATAAACTATTCCATTCAGCTCAACCCATAGATCCCACTCTTCACTCCTCAAGTATCCACTGACTCTAATACTACCATCAGACCGGTCTCCAACGACTCTACCACCACGTCTTCTCATGTTACCGATACTTATCCCAAAGGTATTAACATTTATGCATCTCAGTTCTCTCCTTACACTGAGCCATCTATTTCTCACCCTACCTCTCCCCGTCCGGTCAACTCCACCCAACCCTCTCTTCGTATTCACTATGTGACAAATCGTTCTCCTAATGGAATTTTTAAACCAGTTGACAAGTTAAATCTTCATGTTAGTACAATCTCGTCCCATGTTCCTCATAATTACTCTCAAGCTTTTCGAGACCCTAATTAGCTAAATGCTATGACAGAAGATTATAATGCCCTCATATCTAACGAAACTTGTGAACTTGTACGTCTTCTTGTTAATGCTAATATTTTTTATTGTATTTCACTGTTTAAAAAGAAGTGTAATGCAGATGCTTCTTTAGCTTCCTACAAGGCTCGTCTTGTGGCTAACTGATGCAGTCAGCGACCTGGGATTGATTGTGATGAGGGCTACTATACGAACGGTCCTCAGCTTGGCTGTTTCTCATCACTGGCCGGTCAATGCGCTTGATATAAAAATGCATTCCTTTATGGTGACTTATTAAAGACTGTTTACATGCACTAGCCACTGGGGTTTTGTAACCCATCACTTCCTGATCATTTGTGCTTACTCAAGAGATCTCTTTATGGCCTCAAACAGGCACAACGAGCTTGGTACCACATATTTAACCAGTTTATTACTAGCATCGGTTTCACTAATAGAAAATCTGACTTGTCTGTTAAGGTGTAAGGTTCTCCTTGGATGTGGCTTACCCTCTTATGATGTGTAATGGGTTTAGCCTTTCCTATAAATAGTAATTGAGTGGCTCAAATTTTATGTAAGACCCATTTTGGAGAGACTAGTTCTAGTGAGAGAAATAACAATACCCACTTGTAATCTTACTATTCTAATGGAGATTAAAATAATTTTATTTTCTTTTTGTGTTCTTCATATTTGTGTGATTCACTTGATCTTTACTATTCCGTAAATGTCATCATAATCTGGGTCACTACAATTGGTATCAGAGCGGGTGTTCTTGAATTTCTCAAGAATTGATCCATGATGACATTTTTTGATCAGGTGAATCTCAAATGGGTGTAAGTTCTTCATCTTTTAGAGAGTTTTTGTTCTAGAAATCGAATTTATTCCTTGATCCGATTCAAAATTTGATTTTCTCTCTCTAGGATACTTGTTAATATCACTTTATTTCTCTAGAACTCGGTTTATATTCACTTTCTCTCTTTAGAGATTTCATTCACAATCACTTACTCTTTGTAGAAATATCCACGTTCTTGTGATCATGGTGTATTTGGCTTATGATTCTTAGACCATGATGATTAAAGTGTTGGATTAGTGTCTAAGTTCATAACTATTTTGGTATGTACTTGACCCGATGGTGCATGGTCCTTTTGGGTTGCCTTCACCAAAGCAACTTGATAGGATGAATTATGGAGAGAAAGGATTAAATATGATTTATTAATATATTATGGGAATAATATATTAAAGAAGAAATCATATTGTTTAATTAATATTAGTCAATAATTAATTGGTAATTAGTTTTGTGACTAAAAGAGATTAATTAAACTTAAGGGACTGGAATTGTAATTATAAGATAATTGCAATTTGGGCCATGGATTGCCTTGTATTAAGGAGGGGACGAATTCTATGGGGAAGCCCATAAGGAAATCGTCCAAGGGCTTAATTAAATGAGTCCATGGGTTGCTTAGGGCTTAAGCATCCAAATTAGGGTTTCCTTATTAGATAACCCTAATTGCCTCCTATATATATAGATCCCTTATGACCTAAAAACGTGGCTAAGACTCCTCTAGGTTTTGTAGACGTTTTTGGGCAGCCTCCATCCTCTCTCTTCTTCATCATCTTGCTTATGGTGTTTGTGAACCATTAGAGGAGTGACATTTGTGACTCTAAGCTTTCTAAAGTCAATACAAGGAGATTTGGGATTGTTATTGCTACATAACAATCAAAGTAACATCTTAAACCTATTCTCATGTTAATATGAGTACTTGAATGCTAGAATTAGGGTTTATAGTCTTGGATAACTTGCATGTACAATAGAGAAACCTAGATCCAAGCATTAGGGTTTGTATGAGCACATAGGATGTTCTTAGGACCAAAACCCATCAGTGGTATCAGAGCCTTGATTGGTTTCTATTGGATTGATGCCTTGTGTGTTTATTCAAGTTGCAAAATCGAGTTTTGAGCCATTTGCCTGATGAACTCGGCGAGTACCACAATGTACTCAGCGAGTAGGCCTCAACTCGGCGAGTACAGTGTGGTACTCGGCGAGTTCGAGCGTCAGATGGAGCTATTTTCGGGATTTCTTGCTGTTTATCTTTGAGATACTTGCCTTTATCATATTAGATCAATATAAATCCGATTTTATGATATATTTGACTATATTCTTGATCTAATTGAAGAAATTTATCAATTAATAAAATATTTGTTTCCTTATGTGATAATTGATTGATTATTTTGATTAAATTGGTAAATTATTTTGCAAGAAATTATTAAATAAATCAAATATGGATAATTATGTGATTAAATGTTAATTTAGATTATCTGTTATTTGATTCTTGTTCCTTGAAAAGTTTCATATTTTCCCCTTTAGGTTTTGTAGTTTAAATTTGAACCCAAAAGTTTTGTTGTTTTGAAATTTAAATAGTTAAAACCCTAATGTTTTGAAAAAGGTTTCAAAACTTGCCCTCAAGTTTTGGAATTTAAAAGTTGATTAAAAGTTTAATTAAGAATGTTAAATTCTAAAACCCTAGTATTGTTTTGAAAAAGTTCAAATCACTCCCTTATGGTTTTATTAATTAGTTAAGGTGTATAATTAAAAGAGGTTTAATAAATCCATAAAAGTTTAGGTTAACAATTTAATTGAATTAAAAGTATAATTGTTAAATTAAACCACCTAATATTTTAAAAGTGTAAACTACACCCTATACTATATATATAACATTAAAAGTCTAACATTATATATATGTATGAGTAAAAGTCAGTCTTACCGTTAGTAGGCCTCATTCACGAAGCTGGTCTATAAGGGGTGTTTAAGGAAATTGCCTATAAAATGGCGATTGAATGGGTATCCACTCTTATCCACCGCACTCTTGACTAGTGGAGGGTCGTTAGCCGAACGGGTAGGATAGGACGAAACCTTCCATTATAAGTATAATAAATTATTAAAGTAACTAAATGTTTTCATAAAATTCCCAATCTTAGTTACTTAGGCAAAAGTGAATTGATGCAATTCCATGAAATTACACTTTGTGCCCTTGCGAAGACGTTAGTGGAGCGTGTGTGGTTTACCGGCACACTAAATGGTTCTAAGCAAAGATAGCAAAGGGTGACTCAATGTTTGTCATAGTTCGGTGGAGCGTGTGTGGTTTACCGGCACATCGAATAGGTGACTGTAACATGTGAGGGCACCATGTAGTTTGCATGGTTATTCACACCCGCTTTGTGATCCTCGACATCCCAGTCACTAACAAGAGGGGCATATCGAGATTTAAACATGCCATTGAAATGTTCAATGAATCTCATAGGATCTAGGAGTTTTCATAGATTTAAAACTTAAATTTCTTTTTCGTTTTTTTATGGTGGAAATTAGTGAATCGTCATTCACTTACCTTCAAATATTCTGCAACTAGATTACGGCATCCCTTTTCTAGGTTGTAGAATATTGTGTTGGGTCCTAGCCTTAGTATTTCATTTGGGTGATTTACTAAGGACTCAATCAATCAACTAAATTGAATTCGTTTTCTCCCGTTTTGTAGATGTCAAAGTTCGACAACTATGGTCTTCCCAAATCCCGTGGAACAAGCTTTCCACATGAAGATGATATTCCATGATTCGATCGAGGAACAAGAAATCGTGCTTCACTTCCTCCACCTCCTCCGATTATTCTCCCTAACCCACAAGTTCAAAGGCTTGAAAAGTTCAAGATCACTCAAGCCCTTTTGGCAAGTAAACATAAAGAAGGAAAGTCAGTGTGTGCACACGTCCTAGGGATGAAGTCACACATTGATAAGTTAAGAATGTCGCGATCCGTTGTCTGTGAGGAAATGGCTGTTGATTGGGTTCTTCAGTCACTTCCTAACTCATATAGTGAGTTCGTAAGAGAGTACTATATGATGAACCGCGACGTGACCCTTATAGATCTCACCTATATGCTTATTGCTACTGAATCATAAATGTTTTGGCGCAATGGAAAAGCAAAGTTGATTGGTGAATCTGCCTTCAAGACCTCTATGGATATAGACAATGGCAACGAAAGACATGCTTTGATCGAAAAGTTTGATCATAAGAGAAAGGCAATGTTTGAAGTAGTTCCATGTCATGTTCCAAAAGAGTCAATTTGCTTTTATTGCCAAGAGAAAGGGCATTGGAGACGAAGCTGCCCCATTTACCTAAGAGATCTAAGAGATGGGAGAGTCGAAACGTATGGCTCTAGTATAGGTAAAATCCATTAACTAACTCTTTTGAGCTTCTATTCTAGATTCTTAATACATAATGTGATAAGATTACAATTGATGTTTTGTAAGATCGAAGAAACGAAAGGAAGCTTAAAGGAAGAAGTGAGTAGAATCTAACAGTGAAGGAATGGATTTCGATCGCATTTCTCGAAGATTAGATTCTTGAGCTACTACTTAGAGTTAGAATTAGATTGCTAAGAAAGATGTATTAGCATAGTTTTTCAATAAATTGCATTGTAAGGACAAAATTTTTCCGCAATAAAATAAATTTTGATTTTATTATCCTTGCAATGGCGTATATGAAAATTTGATGTTTGAATGTTTCTATTATTAGCAATAATGGATTTGGTTCTTATTTATGTTATTTATGGAAAGTCGAGAATTTACCAAATAGGGAGAGTTTCTCATCGGTCATGTTTCAATTGGACAGAAACTTGGAATCATGCAACTTGGTTGCACGATGAATGAGAAATTTCATATTTGGAAATTAGACTAATTCATTGACAAAGTGTCAAGTGAAGGACTAGGAGATCGAGCACACAAAGTTGCGTGTTGATCAAGTCCACCATAAGAGTAACAATGATATTCGTCATGATTTACTAAAGGTTTAGTAAATATGACTATACTTACAAGATTAAGTGTAATTCGGAATTGATTAAAAAGGTTTAAATCAATAGTAGAACGAATAAGAAGAATCAAGTAGGCAGAAAGATAAAAGTTTCTCCATTCTAAGAAGAAGGGAGAATAGCTTTTATGCTTTATGATAAGTCTTAATGATTAAGAACCATATCTCAATTGATCCTCTAAGTGAGTCTTAGTACAATTGTATGTCTAAGAAAAGGAATCAAGAATTGAAGAAATGGTTAAATCAAGAAGTAAATCATACTTCGTTCCAAAACAAGTCTTAGAGTTAAGATTGTGACATTGAGTGGATAAGTATTAAGAAGGTTTATAACATTCATCAAATGTGGAAAGTTGTGATGTCTTGGATAAGACAAAGACCAACTAGGACCAATTTATGAAGAGTTTTGATAAAAGCTACACTAACTCTTGAATATTTGTTTGTCAAGAAATCTTTTGAAAAGAGAATCTTATATGTCAAGGAGTCAGTGGGAGTCTTAATGGTCTTGAAAGGTTTCAAGAACAAATCAAATAAACCTTATCAATCATCACTAGCGCACGAGTTGAGGTTTACAACCTATCGTGTTGACATTATTTTGTTTCTATGCCGTTCTAATCGAGTTAATTATGCATGAGAGTTCTATGAGTTCTCATTTTGAACGCATAAAAGGCACCCTAATCAATGAAAGGTACATTGATAGGAAAGGGTGAGCTGCTTAACTACTTGGAAGACATGGTGGGAAACTGTGCTACCATAAGGCAAGAAATCAAGATTAAGAAAGTTCAATCCATATGAGTTTGAATTTGTCGTAAACTTTGGTTTTCACAAATTCACATGGATAGGAACAAATACACCATTTAAATCTAAGTGTCATAAGATTCCCTCCTTCATGAAAATGACTGTGAGGAAATACTTTCACTAAGAAAGATTTTAAGAAGATAGTGATTGTAAAATTGCATTCGCAAATTCGATTATGGTTACGGTATCCCTTTCCATAATTTGTATTGTGAGGTTTGACAATTAGTCTTAATTGTTTAGACAGACATATGAACTATCTAAGGCAAAGGTGTATAAGTTCAAGAAGCATTGATAAAAGATTATCAAAGCACTAAGTATTAGAAACATGAACTTAAGAAATTCAATAAGTATTGTTTTTCTGAAAGTTAAGCTGTTTCTGAATACATGTCGAAGCTAGTGGGAGCATAAGTGTTATAATAATCATCATGATAGTGGGAGCATAAATGTTATGATTGTATGATTATTAAGGCAAGTATTGCAAGTTGGCAATATTAATTATAGAAAACAAGAGTTATACCTTGCAAAGTCGTAAGGTTTGTAAAGTTGTTTTGCTATAATTAAGGGAGAGAATGTTATGCTTCATTTCGAATCTAAAGGATTAGGTTGAGAAATGTTAATAAATTTAGCCAAAGGTACATAGTGTGTTCTTAAAATTTCGATTATGATTACGACATTCCTCTTCAAAATTCGAATTTTGAGAACATAGCAAATAAAACATTGTGCGTCGTATCCTATACGCTTCGGGTATAGGATCAATTGCAAATGCTTTAATGTTTGACCATTCTAAAATTTTCCAAATGTCAAACGCATTTAGAGGGAAAAGGGACTAGAATTGGTTTTGACTAAAATAATTAAACAACTATCAAAGGACAATCCAAAGTTTGACAAGGATTGGTCGCTTGTGAGTAGTTGGAAGCATGGTATTGGATGGACCATATCGACATTATTATGAATAGAAAAGATTCTATTAAGAATGAGTTGTCATATGGAAATTATGGAAATGTTTCCATATTGGATGGACCATATCGACATCATTACGAATAGATAAGATTCTATTAAGAATGATTTGTCATATGGAAAATATGGAAGCGTGTCCATATTGGAAATTGAATATTGAAAATCTATGTCTAGATTAGAAACTTTTATGCAAAAGGATGTTAAAAGGAATGTACTTTGAGTGAGAGACATCATATCTAAGAAATTGTCTGGTAACAATCTCTGATAGAGAACTTTGTAATATCATTGGCAATAGTCTTGGTGATTTTGGTGCAATGACATTACGAAAGGATCGTTGCATAGAATGTTAGAATCTAGCATATTGTATAAGTGGCACGAATTTGATATTCTTACACTTATGAAAAAGGATTTGGAGTTGTGAAATGAGAATGATTGGAAATGTGCTCAATATGATCTATTTCACAAAGTAAGAACCATAGGTAAACATTGTGTGCATGCTAGGAGCATGGGACAAGTGTAATAATTCAAGTAAGAAGTTGATTACCCGAAACGAAAAATAATGAGTAATCGATATTGTGATAAATAAAAGGTGTTTTATTTATGCTCAAAGGTTTGAGGCGATATGGGATTAGTATTATTCTTGTATTTCAATTTGCATGTTTTGACTTCCAGAATAATTTAATTGGTTAAGAACAGTTAAATTATTTAAACGGGACACAATCATTCATATGTTGGAAGTTGATATGAATGAAGACTATCGTGAATTGGTGTGTGGATTGTCTAAAGAGCATTAGACATAAGCAAATGTTTGCTGCAACGTTCATGAGTGATTATGAATACGATTTGAGCATTGGATAAGACCCACACTCACTTAGATCACTCCATGAATTGTATCACGAGTGATTGGTCAGACGATAATATCTTATATTCTTGAAACCAAGATGTGTGAGTTGTATCTTGCGAATCGGTTGCACATTGGTAATATGTAAACGCACTAGTAACTTGGTGTTATAAAACATATTATTGTGTGTGATTTGGTGAGTGAGTGCAAGCAAGCATTGTATCAAAGTTTATCCGTTCGTTTTATCCAAAGTAGGATAAAAGCGATATCTTTGGGCCCCTCAATGATTTAGTGATGACAAACGTAAATGCTCGGCCGGGCTAGGGCTAATTTGATTTGTTCAATTAGTCAGTCGTCATAAATCGGGAATCGAGATATAGTACAAAGAGAATGATTTGAAATCATATCTCATATGATATCTAGAATGGATGAATATATGATCCCTTATCTAAGGACACGCGTATCTGATACGATCAGAGTTGACAGCAGCTTCGGAAAGCTACGATTGCAGATCAGGATCTGAATTCATATGCATAATAGTTATTAGACTTATCCAAGTGGGAGACTGTTGGATTAGTGTCTAAGTCCATAACTATTTTGGTATGTACTTGACCCGATGGTGCATGGTCCTTTTGGGTTGCCTTCACCAAAGCAACTTGATAGGATGAATTATGGAGAGAAAGGATTAAATATGATTTATTAATATATTATGGGAATAATATATTAAAGAAGAAATCATATTGTTTAATTAATAAGATAATTAATTGGTAATTAGTTTTGTGACTAAAAGAGATTAATTAAACTTAAGGGACTGGAATTGTAATTATAAGATAATTGCAATTTGGGCCATGGATTGCCTTGTATTAAGGAGGGGACGAATTCTATGGGGAAGCCCATAAGGAAATCGTCCAAGGCCTTAATTAAATGAGTCCATGGGTTGCTTAGGGCTTAAGCATCCAAATTAGGGTTTCCTTATTAGATAACCCTAACTGCCTCCTATATATATAGATCCCTTATGAACTAAAAACATGGATAAGACTCCTCTAGGGTTTGTAGACGTTTTTGGGCAGCCTCCATCCTCTCTCCTCTTCATCCTCTTGCTTATGGTGTTTGTGAACCATTAGAGGAGTGACATTTGGGACTCTAAGCTTTCTAAAGTCAATACAAGGAGATTTGGGATTGTTATTGCTACATAACAATCAAGGTAACATCTTAAACCTATTCTCATGTTAATATGATTACTTGAATGCTAGAATTAGGGTTTATAGCCTTGGATAACTTGCATGTACAATAGAGAAACCTAGATCCAAGCATTAGGGTTTGTATGAGCACATAGGATGTTCTTAGGACCAAAACCCATCATAAAGATGTCAAATACAAAGTTAATGAGAAACAATTTTATGGGTTATTTTTGAAAGGCGGGTTGATTACATGGAAAACTTTGATTTCTTATGGAGGCTTAAAAGATTATCATGGAAAATTGATATTTCAACCTCTTGGTAATATTGGTAGTTTGATTGATATTACCATGGATATGTTGTGTTGTTATGCTAATAAAAAGGAAGGAAAAAAAGAATTATTAAAAAAGGAATATGTTTCTCTTATTGAAGACCCAAATGATCTTCATGTTCTTTAGTTTGTTGAAGATGTTCTTGAAGTTCATCATGTTCATGATGTTCAATACTAGGGAATTTAATGTGATTATCAAGAAGATGTGAAAGTTTTTCGTTTAATTGGAGATCAAACCGTGAATGCTTGAATTCTTGTGATTTGTTTGAAGGAATGGTGCCGTATAGAAATCCTTCAATCCTAGAAGTTCAAATGTATCAAATTCAAAAAGATTTGATTCAAAATTGCAAAGTTGAAGTTGTCAAGAATGATGTTGATTGAATTCAAAACTTCAAGATACAAAAATAAGAAAAAGAAGAAAAAGAAAAAGAAGATCAAAAATAAGAACAATTGGGTTTCTAAACAAAATTCTTCAAAAGTTATCATGAAGCCAAAATCTATAAAGCAAATTTGGGTTTCAAAGCAACAATCATCAAGCTTTGCAATGAATTTGAATTCCAAAACCAAAGTTGTTGAATATTATCATGAAGATGAAGTTAGATTTTGGAAAAATGATAAGAATGGATTGTAAAACATGCATCGTGGGTGGTACAATGTGAAGATTGGAGATTTTCTTGTTCCATCAAAAGAACCGAGATCTTCAATGATTGATTCGGGTATTGCAAATGGAAAAAGAATCATCAGGAAAGTCTCTCAAATTCTCAAATGGATTCCAAAAAAATCATGTTGAGATCGATACCTTGTTCTTGAAGATATGTTGATGAACTATCCAGGTTTCTCAAAATTCAATTATAATTTCGATTCGTGCTTTTGTTTTTCATTTTTGATCGTTTTTTATTTGTTGGATTTAATTTGTTTCAAGCCTCATTGATGATCCAATAATTTTTTTGATCAAGCCTAAATTTGAATTCGTCTATTCTTCATTGATCCAATTTCTAAGCCCAAACTTCAAAGTTAATTCAATTAATTTTTAAACCCAAAGTTTTTATCCAAATTTGAAAGTCTTTTACTGTTCATCAATTCGAGTCCAATCAAATATCTCGTTACTATTCATCGTACATAAGTCAAGCAAATCAAGTTCCTCAGTTAAAAGTTAATTCTAAATTGAAATTGAAAGTTTGATGTATCGTCAAATTCTATAGATTTGAATCAAGAAATCAGTTTTGCCTTTGAAGTCGAAATTGAATCTGAGTCGATATTGAGAAATTGATTTCGACTACTTGTTGGTTGTTTAGTTAGATATAGAGCTTGGAATTGAAATCGATTTTATATGCTTTTAACTCTCAAATCTAATCGATTTCTAAAAGTCAAAATAGGATTTTTGAGTGTCGTTCAAGTGACTCGAAATTCAAATTCGTTTGATGAAGGGTTCTATTCGAAATCAAGTTTTGGATTGAAATCAATCTTGAAATCGAATGTGAAAGTTCGACTAGTGTGGAGTCATTCTTGTTAAGCAGTAAGAGTTGAAAGTGAATTTGAGTGGTTAGTCGATTTGAGTTGTTTCAAACTGAAACTGATGTTCTTTTTGTTCGATTGGTTTGTTCGAGTACTGGGAAAGACTTAGAATTGAATGTGTTGGTTGATTGGAGTTTAGTCGAACATTGGGTATGATAGTCGAATGAATGTTGTTGGGTTCGATTTGAGTTAGAAATTCGCATCTGGAAACTGAATTGGGATCGAATGTTCTTGGAGTCAAAGCCGAATCCGCCTGTATGGAGAAGTCAATTTCAATGGTGATGTATCTAACTGGACATCGAAAGTAATAGCTTTTAAGGATCGAAAATATGAGTTTGATTAAAATTGACCGAGTGTCGAAATCAAATGGAGGAGGAGTCGATTTCGATGTGTATTAGAATTATTTAAGGTCGAATTCATTTGTATACCGAAATCAAATTTGGTGATATAGAAATCAAGTTGGAGTTACGGGGGTGTTTGGCTTTTCAGGGGGCAAAAGTCCTTCTTGGAAAAGTCACAAAAAGTCAGGTTTTCCTGACTTTTCCAAAAAGTTCATTTTTTACTTGTATTCAAATCCAAAAGTAGCTTTTAAAATGCATTTGCCAAACATCTTTTTCTTTCTATCTTTTTTTAAAAGGACTTTTGGCTTCTAAAAAGCTAAGCCAAACACCCCTTAAGTCTAACCGGTAAATGGATTTGGAAGTCGAACACTTTAAGGTCAATATCGAATTTGACTGATGTAGTCTTGGGGTCGAATGCCTTGGAATCGAACATGTATTGGGATATAATTTGATTACTGGCTATGATGTCGCGTTTATCGTTCGCATTGTGGACAACAATTGGGGAAGAAAACAAAACTTTTTATTTCGAATCCCTCATCTTTTACCAAGTTGATAGAAATTACCCTATTTCGCATTGGTGCACTTTTATGTGAAGAATGAAGAATTATCATTTCGAATCCCTAAAGTTTCAACACTTTGACAAATTTTACTTAGTTTCGACATTGCGGTATAACTATGAGAAATGGGAAATTATTTCGAATATGGTCCATGCTGTTGATGTGAATTGTCACTTTATGCCTAGTTTCGCAATTGGAGTAAAGTTTTGCATTTGAAGCTGATTTGGCGCAACGGGTCCCTGCAGAATTTTCAAAATTGACAGGTTTTACCCACTTTTCAAAATTATTGCAATTCTCACCTAAAAGTAAAAAAATTTCATAAAATTTGGAAATTTTTCTCGACTTTTCGTGAATGTTTTTCGTGCAAGATTTTTGCGGTTGCATTTTTGTCACACATCGAGGGGGAGTTTTGTCAAGTATATTCCTTGAACGCTTCTCATCCTTTGTGGGTTTTATAATCCTTTGTTTATTATAAAAAGGGGGAAAATATAGAAATTGGTATTCGTCGCTTCTCGGGTATTCATTTTGCGGATTTGACAACCCGAGGGGGAGTTGGTCTTGATTGTGATCTCGTTTGGAGGTTGAAGTCGAGACATCCAATCCTAACTTTGATGGGGAGAATGTTACGGTGCAAAGTTCTCCTTGGATGTGGCTTACCCTCTAGTAATATGTACTGGGTTTAGCCTTTCCTATAAATATGAAGTGAGTGGCTCCCATTTTATGAAAGACCAATTTTGGAGAGATTAGTTTTAGTGAGAGAAATAATACCCACTTGTAATCTTACTATTCTAATGGAGTTTAAAATGATTTTATTTACTCTTTGTTTTCTTCATGTTTGTGTAATTCACTTGATCTTTACTATTCCGCACATGTCATCATAATCCGAGTCACTTCATCTTCCTTTTTCATCTTTAAACAGGGAGACCAGATTGCTTATTTGTTACTCTATGTTGATTATATTGTCTTGACAACATCCACCATGAGTCTTCTCCAACAGTGTAATGTTCGTTTTATGTCAACATATTTCGAAATAGGGTCATTAAACAATATGGATAGTTATTTTATACATGACTAACTTTTAAGGTGAAATAAGTGGCGATAATATGTAAATGACATTTATATAGGGAAATAGATGAATTAAATTTATTAAAATAAGGTTTATTAAGTTAAAAGAATGAATAAGAAAATTATTAAGGATAATGATTAATAATAATAATAACAATAATAAGTGAAGGGGCTATAGTGCAATTTAAAAAAACAACCCTTTTACAAGAGAAATTGATTTGGGGTAAGTTTGGTTAGCATGCCAAACTTTAAGGATTAGGGTGACCAAATTCAAAAACTTGGACATGTTTGTCCCCTACATCAGATGCAGGATGTGCTGGTTCCCTCCTTCTGTCTCGTTTAGACGTATGTATCAGCTCCTTTACAAAAGACCAACCTTAGCAAAAGAATTAGGAGGGTGTGTGTTCTTAGGCGACAAGAGAGAGAGAGAGAGAGAGAGGGAGGTCTCTGACGAGATCTCAAAAGGTTTTCTAGTGAGAAGCAAATGAAAGTTTGAGATCGAGAAGGAGAGAGAGATAGAGAGAGGGAGAGAGAGAGGTCTCTGACGAGATCTCAAAAGGTTTTCTAGTGAGAAACAAATTAAAGCTTGAGATTGAGAAAATAAGAGATTGTATGAGAATTGATTTATCTAACTTATTTTTATCTGAATTATGGAAGTTATATGTATTTTTTGTCATTAAGAAAGTTATCACTCATTTTCAAGAGCAGCTGTTGAGATAGAGAGTAAGAGTTGTCGAGTTTATGGAAGCAATGTAGACGATAAGAGCTTATGGTAGTGTGGGTCTAGGTAATTTCAACGTAGGTGGGAGTATTTTTGGAACATGACTTTCTGACAATATCTCAATTACCTTTTCCGACAATAGGTAATGATCATAAAGGAGCAACTGAGTGCTAAGGCTGAGTAGTCGATGAATGTAGGAGTAAATGGTAGATGGGTATGGGAGTTTGGATTCGAAACGAGTAAGAGAAGTAGAGGTCTAGAGGAGATAAATCCATCGCCATAGAGGGAGGGTACACCGGAATCAGAAGCATCGTCGACTTAAGGTTCTGATAAAGAAAGTCGTTTCTGCCTTATTGTAGAGAAGGTATATTCCAAATTTTGCCTTTGACTTACCATTTTGCAACAATTAGGTTTAATTTAGATGGGCTGGACAATGGACTACTAAGTAATTGGGCTTAATTATTTTTGGGTTAAAATGAATGTTAAATATGGGGAGAAAAGCTATATCTATGGACTAATTAAATCTATGCATATGATATTAAGAATTCAATAAAATGCAAAACAATTATGAAAATATGTTTTGATTTAATTATTTCAATGAGGAATTTATGGATTAATTACATTGTGTGGATTAAGATTATAAAAATGCGATAACAATGGAGAAATATTGGATGGCGAAATTTAAATATTACATATTTAAACGAGGTGGTTAAGTATAAGCAATGTACTTTATCCAAGGGAAACACTTGGGTATAATATAAGTATTATTAGTTAATACTTGAAATGTGAGCTAAGTAGAGATTATTGTTGAGATATAGGTGTTTAGAGAGTTGGACAAATCATCTTAACCATTCCAACGGTTCCATTATGTTATGCTGCTCCAAGTGAGTTTTCCTCACTGTACTTGTGGGTCGAAGACATCAATGCCGACCCATTATGTTATATACCCTGATATATGGGATGATGTTATGCTAGTTATATGATAAATTAGTAGATTTGTATGATTACTTGTATTTTCTAGATATGTGTTTATGTTTATCTGTTTTATATATTGACATATTGTGGAGGGGTTAAGGCGGTCTTGCTTTGTGTTGAAGGCCAAGATACCTGGGGCAGTACAGATAGGTTGCTAGCACTATGTGGCAGTCCAGTCAAACCGAAGGCCCGGAGAGCAATCTGGATAGGTTGTAGGCCTTGCGAGGTGGTCCAGTCATGCCGAAGGCTCGAAGAGCGGTCCAGATAAGGTGTAGGCCTTGTGAGATGGTCCGATCATGCTTAAGGCTCATATTTGCATGATGTTGTTTGTTATTTTGTGTGGTGGTACTTTGGGGGAACTCACTAAGCTTCGTGCTTATAGTTTTAGTTTATGGATTCTAGTACTTCAGGTGATCGTGGCAAGGTGAAGGCGAGATCATACACAACATTTTGGATTTTATGTGATTTATGATTTTGAATACTTTGATTCACGGTTATGACTTTTGGAAACCTTGTTTTGTAATACTTATGGATTTTGAAATGGTTTTAAAAATGAAAAATTTACTTTGATTTTGGGATGTTACAATTTAGTATCAGGGCCCTGGTTTGTGTGAATTGGATGAGCATTCGTGGGAATCTAGTCTCAAGTTAAGGATCTGTAAAGGTGTTCAAAATTGTTTACGAAGGTAACCAAAGAAGGATGAGATCTGTACGATCAGCTGGAGCAAGAAAATGTACCCCAAGATACCCATATTATTATTTGCTTATGATGATTATTATAGAACTGCGTGCTAGTAGTAGGCTAGGGATCTTCAGGAATTTCATACTAGAATTGCCTGATGTATGATGCCTGATAGCCTAGGAGATTTTCTTGTATGCTAGATGAAATTGACATCATTACTATAGTTGATTTGTGTGTGCATCATAATTGTAAATAACTAATATTTTATAGTCTGAGAATGTTTGATTTAGCTTTATTTCATGTTCTTGTCTGATTAAGGGCTTAGGGTAGAGTCAAGTATTCGACTGTCTATATGATTCAACGTTAGGTATAATTAGCGTGCACGAGTGGTTGCAGTGTTGGTGGAAGTTTCATGAGTGAGTATGGGTGTAGCGGGCAAGTTGAGGAGTGACTAGACACTCTAGAGAGAGTAGATACGTGATGTATGTGTATCATGGATGCCTGCGCCTAGTAGTCAAGAATTTTGTGTAAGGATCTGCCTGATTTCTTTTTTGGTGTCTTACTACCAGTCGGTTTCACTGCTCGAATGTTGCTTGCTTTGTGCTTTGTAGAGCTCATATTGATGTGAGTTAACTAATAAATGAATATGTTAAGTTACATGCTGCAAAGTTTAAATGATTTTAGAATGATTGATTCAGCTCTATTCCACAACTCTTGTCTTAGTCTAACCGTTGTAGGGTTGGGTCTTTTAGTCGAAAGATTATTTAAGTTTTCTTGCATGTAATTGTTTTCATGAAATGGTTAGCTGACATTAATAGGGGTTTTCAACAGCTGATGACAGGATGAGGTGGGGATCCTAGGATAGCCTATCAAGTGTTGTAATATGTGTGGTGCGCTGTTTAGTGGGTTTTGGTGATATTATTATGAGTAGATGACTTAGAGGACTCGAGATGATTCTTGAGGAAAGTATGAATAGGCGTGGAAGGTAGTATTATTCAAGTACTACCGGAAGCACAGGACCTATACTCGAATGGAGTAAATTTTAGGGATTCTAAGGAGCTGGTTGGGGAAGATAACATGGTTTGATAACATGATCCAGGGGAAGTGTTTCCGTATCTATTGATCTGTTGGTTGTGGTTGTTCAGACCGAAGATAGGTCTATTGGTTGTTTGGGCCTTAGTAGCCATGTTAGTTTGGGTTTGAACGATGAAGACCTAGGTGAGTTATTTTATTTGAGGTTTCGAGGGCCTTGCTCGATGGCACTGCCAGTTGAGTCATGTGACTCAAGAAAGAAGCGATTGTTTTGATCGGATCGAGGATTGCAGCTAGAGGCCGAGTGAGGGATGGTATGGAAATGTGGGAATGCACAAGTGGACTTTTGGTGGATTGGTTGCCTTGATATGTGATCAAGGATATTTTTTCTTTGGATATAGGTAGACCAGGTACCAGATTGATGGTTGGGGAAATGTGTTCGAGGTAAGTGGTAATCCATTAATTTCGGGATAGAAAATCGATGATATGAATGGATTGTCAGAATTATTGGTTGTGCATCTGCATAGGGTTCTCAATGTTAGAAGCGGTTATGATTGGAAATTTCTAAGGTCTTCATCAGAGATTTAAAATCTATTAGGGTTTTCTTGGTCCTTATCTGGAAAATCATCTTGTGTGTGTTATACATTCCAATAGTTAGGGATGGTTTCTACCTGGTTGAGCCGCTTTGAGATATGGTTTGGTTGCAACACTTATGGGTGGTAATTCGAACCTAAGTAAGGGAGAAATAAGTATTCTTCTTGGAGGATCATTGATCTATTTGAGTCAATGGTATTGGGTGAATGGTACATAGGACTTACGGTTCGGGTATGCGAGACCTTGTTTCAAGATTTGGTCAAGTCAGGGGTGTAGAGAAGGTCGTTATCAATGTATGTGCTTAGGAAATGCACGAGTTGTCTCTCCAAAGGAAGTTGTTGGTCAAGGAGTTCGTTGCAACCATTGGTTCCTTTCGGGATGCCGAGGAATAGATCATAAGGCGCTAGGGTCGCTTAGGTTGAGAATCGGTTGTTGAGGGATTTATCATCTCGTTGGTTCCTTTCGGGATATCGAGGAATATATCAGAAGGCGCTAGGGTCGCTCAGGTTGAGAATCGGTTGTTGAAGGATTTATCATCTTGTTGTATGGATTGCTAATTATAGTCTAGATTGGGCAGCTATCGATCATTAAATTAGTTTTAGAGATGGGTATATTCAGTTCCGTGTGGGTTTTGGTTCAGTAGTGTATTGGTTCGTTGAATTAGGTGTCAATGAATTCTCTATAATTGGTCATTTCGTTCATCATCAAACCGGAGATTCTTTGGAAGTTTTGAACTATATTCGTTGAAGTTCAATGGACTCATCAACATATCTTCAAGTTTGACTCGAGTTTGAAAAATGTCCTTAGTTATTGGTGTAGGGTTTCAAAGCACTCAATGGATGATGACAGTGGGCCCTTTGATGAAGTGTAGTCTAAAAGCCCAAGACTTGTCTTTTCCCTATAAATAGTCATGTATTATTCATTATTAGGGTCAAGAGTGAGGCAAAATGTAGCCACCACGTTGTGAGGTTTCTGTAGAGTTAGATTCTTATTTCTTAAGCGTAATTTGTTCCTCACAATTCAATAAATCGAGTGATCATTCGACATAATCTTCATATTTGTGGTTGTTCTTATTTTCCGCATCTTGTTCATCAAATCTCAATAAGGGTTTTAATACTAACAAGTTTCTTTTTTTTTTTTTTTTTTTTTTAAGGGTTTTAAAGCACTCAATGGATGATGACAGTGGGCCCTTTGATTAAGTGTAAGTTAAAAGCCCAAGACTTGTCTTTTTCCTATAAATAGTCATGTATTATTCATTATTAGAGTCAAGAGTGAGGCAAAATGTAGCCGCCACGTTGTGAGGTTTCTGTAGAGTTAGATTCTTATTTCTTAAGTGTAATTTGTTCCTTACAATTCAATAAATCGAGTGATCATTCGACCTAATCTTCATATTTGTGTTTGTTCTTATTTTCCGCATCTTGTTCATCAAATCTCAAATAGGGTTTTAATCCCAACAAGTGGTATCAGAGCGGGACTTTGAAGATCTATTGGTTTTTGAAGTATCGGTTCTTGGTTTGGTGATTTTCTACACATATATTGAAGATTATTGGTGTTTTGGCAGTATCAAATCAAAATTCTGTTCAAGTTACTGTTCATGAAAATTTATGTTGTTCATCTACTGTTCATCTAATCGAGATGGTCTTGCAATTGGAACAGAAATTGAAATTGGGACGATGATGCAATGGATCGATCGGTACCGAAAATGAAAGACATATTCAGAATAGTGATGTTGGATGGCATCAAACGGAACGAGATGGAATGGTCTTTGTGTGTCTGTTCGCTTTTGCAGGTCAATTCTCAAGGTCAAAATTGGTATTGCAAAGCGAACTCACTGAGAACGAAAGAAATCGGGACTCAACTGGAAGAACACTAGTCAAGGCAAAAAGTCAAAATTGACTATCAAAGGTGAACCACGCACGAACTTGGAACGATTTAGTGTTTGCGTGTTTATGCTAGGAAAGAAAAACGAGTCTGTGCTTGAAATGTTAGGGCTTAAATCGGATGTATGGTCATACCTCAAAGTCAAAATTGGAACAAATGAAGAACGAATCGATCTCATCTGGACGAACTGTTGGTCAAAATTGAAAAGTCAAAATTGCTGTGAATCTCTCTTACCTGGAATGTTCAGCTCGCACTCGTTATTGCTCAAAACAAACCTGTGAATGAGTTCACATGATTGTGCTTGGAATGAAAGAGGAGAGGACCGAAAGAGAACCTATTATTGGCTTCGTTTGTTTGCCCTAGAACGAAACATCAAAAAAAAAAAACGGACTTGTGCTCGAAACAAAAGGCTTGATTGGAGTTGTTTGTTGATTGGATTCAGTTTGGCTAAGGTTTCGCCTTTGTTCGCATCGTGATGCTCGGACCGAACATGGTTTCGGTTCAATGAACCTGGACCGAACTTCGGTTCGGTTGCTTGTGCTTGAAACAAAAGTGACTCAGATTCGCGTCTTTATGCTAGGAAATGATGGAATTAAATGGAATCGTATTTGTGGTTTCGCTTGAAATCATGTTCCAGTCGCTGTGTTCATTCATCTTAATATAAATGGGGAAGATGACTTAATGTTTCATACTTGGTCCCTGCAACTTCAAGAATTTGACGATCTGGTCCCTATACTTTTCATGCCTTGGCAGTTTTGGACCATTTCCAGATTTTGTTACAAATAAAGGGGTATATTGATGCAGAATTACCATTCTAGCCCCTGTCTTTTAGCAAGTGACAATTTCAGCCCATTTTTCGAAAAGTTAGCAAATTTGAGGGCTAGTGAATAGTTTTGAATTCTTTAACGCACATATTTTTTTTCGTGAACAACAAAATAATGATTCCATCAAGTCTTGGCAGTTCGGAAAGTCATTTTTCGTGATAACGTCAAATTTTTCACGATTTTTTTCGGATTTTATACTTCATTGTGTATATCATTTTGTCGCGGGGGAGCTTAGTAACTTTTTATCCATTCAAGATCATTCTCATGACCATTTGAAGGCTTTATAATCATGTTTTTTATTATAAATCGGGGGAGAATTTGGTATGGTCATTTGAAATTGGATTTGTGACTTTTCAAAGTTGAAGATTTTTTATAAAGCTTGTGGTAGAATTATGAAGCTAGCTTTTACAGTGGAAGTTCTTTATCGAGCTCTGCTAAAGCTTTTACAGAGAAGTATCCTTTACAGTGGAGGTTCTTTATCGAGCTCTGCTAAGGACTTGTTATATCTCCGACTTCTAGTATTTTCTCGATCAAGTGGCATTACAAATCGTAAAGTTTGGGTTGTTACATGATATTTTTTGATGGCTTATATCATTAGCTTATTTGAAGATCATTGTGACTTGGAGGGGAAGCTCTTCAAAGACAAGAAGTGATTTGGTTTCTTTGTTCTGAAATGGGTTTTTATGGCTAGTTTGGTTTTCATGAAGATTTTTTGGGATTACATTCGAAAATGAAGTTTAAAGACATTACTTTAGTGCTTGATTTATATATCCTAGAGCCCATGTTTGAAGACTATTGAAGAATAAAGATTCGTGGATTGCTTCATCTATTCCTCATTGCAAGATCTTTTTATTCTCTAGATGCTTGTTTTGGAAGTTAAAACATTATCATCCATTCCATACTTTGAGGGGGAGATTGTAGGGTTTCAAAGCACTCAATGGATGTTGGCAGTGGGCCCTTTGATGAAGTGTAGGTTAAAAGCCCAAGGCTTGTCTTTTCCTTATAAATAGTCATGTATTATTCATTATTAGGGCAAGAGTGAGGCAAAATGTAGCCGCCACGTTGTGAGGTTTCTGTAGAGTTAGATTCTTATTTCTCAAGTGTAATTTGTTCCTCACAATTCAATAAATCGAGTGATCATTCAACCTAATCTTCATATTTGTGTTTGTTCTTATTTTCCGCATATTGTTCATCAAATCTCAATTAGGGTTTTAATCCCAACAATTGGGAGACTAGAATTTGGGATAATGTTATTCAGTTTTCCAGGAGAGTCATTAGATCTGTGTAGAATCTAATTTTGGAATGTCGCGTCGGCAGGGATGGTATCTGGTTTGACCCGACCTGGGGTTTTGACAACAGTTTTGAATAATTTTGGAAGTTTTATCGAGCTAGTTATGTATTGGTGGGAGCTGTTCAGTTTTAAGTGAGGTGTGGGATCTTGTATCAGTCGTTCATGAGGGCGTTTCTGTTAGCGGCTGTGGTTTGTCATTTCCGTTAGATCTACCGGTACGTCACCCTTTTGGGTAAGGTTGCAAAGAAGAAGGAATGTAATAGATTTAGGGTTGGTTATGTGTTTTCTTTAGAGGTGTATGTGGACTGAGTAAGATAGGATAAGAACACTTGGTTTGAATTAGTAGCATGGTTCTTATTTGGTTTATAGCCTTTGAATTGGAACAAGAGTGCATCTGCCTTGCTCATTCTCTGGTTGCATCGTAACCATGTTTTTGTCTGTTTTGCGTTGGTAGCAGCCTATTCTATGAAGGGAATTGTGCATTGTATAAGGGTTTGGCTCATGTTGTGTTTGGTTAGTGTTAAAAGGGATGTTGATTGGGTTCATGCAAGTTGTTGTGTTGATGGTTGTGTATATGTAGGCCCATGTAGTGTTGATCGTGAGTCTTCAGGGCAATAAAGGAATGATGCCAAGATTGGGGTAGTATTGGGAGCTTGTTGTTTTAGTGGTTAGGTGGTGTCACGATGTATCATGAACTAGTGGTTGTATGATTCATGTGGGTGGGACCCGATACTCATTTGATTGAGACTCTTAGGTATCAAATCATTAGTCTTATTGGCATGCTTGGGTGTTAGTGCATTGTTAGGATTCGGGAGACTTAATGACCAGTTGGTTTGGATCATGTGGATAGTAAAAGGTTGTTGGGAGTATTAATTGTGCCTCAGAAGTCTCCTGCTGAATTTTTGCGTCATGAACCTCATTTTTTTCATGTGGGTTGTTTATTAGAAGTTTGGTTACTAATGTCGGGTATTGGTTCTGAAATCTCGAGTCATGAAGTTAGTGTAAACGCCTCGAGTGATTTGTCAGGTGGATGTGCACCTGAGCTGGTAAGGGATTTGGATGCAACGTAAGAATCTTAGATGGACCATCATTATGCTCATGGGAGCAGTGGGTTGGTGATGACTTGTCAGGAAATCAAGTGTTAATTTAAGGTTTTGGGCACAACTTCCGGAGTTTGGGTTGGACGAAATTCATGATCGGGATGTTTTCAGTATTCGTTTTGCTTAGATTAGTGATGTTCGTTGTCAGGGAACTAGGGGTAGATGCGACGAATGGATGATCATCAGACTTAGGGTATGGTTAGTGAAGTTTAGACTAATAGGTTCCCAGTTCCATGACACAAGGAATTACATAAGGAATGATTTCCACAACTAAGCCAAGACATATAATTTCGAGGACGAAATTATAATAGGTGGCAGAGAATTGTAATGGTCGTTTTCCGCTTAACTATTTCGAAATAGGGTTATTAAACAATATGAATAGTTATTTTATACAAGATTGACTTTTAAGGTGAAATAAGTGGTGATAGTAAGTAAATGACATTTATAGATGGAAAGAGATGAATTAAAGTTATTAAAATAAGGTTTATTAAATTAAAAGAATGAATAAGAAAATTATTAAGGATAATAATTAATAATTATAGTAACAATAATAAGTCGAGGGGCTATAGTGCAATTTCAAAAACAACATTTTGATAAGAGGAATCAATTTGGGGTAAGTTTTGTCCACATGTCAAACGTTAGGTATCAAGGCGGTCAAATTCAAAAACTTGGACATGTTTGTCCCTTACATCAGACACAGGTTGTGTTAGTGCCCTCCTTCTGTCTCCTTTAGAAGTATGCATAAGCTCCTTTACAAAAGACTAGCCCTAGCTAAAGAATTAGGAAGGTGTGTGTTGTTATACGATGAGAGAGAGAGAGAGAGAGAGAGAGAGAGAGAAAGAGAGAGAGAGAGAGAGAGAGAGAGGTCTCTGATGAGATCTCAAAAGGTTTTTCGAAGAGAAGCAAATGAAAGTTTGAGATTGAGAAGGTGAGAGACTCTATGAGAATTGATTTATGTTACTTATTTTGATCTGAATCAAGGAAGTTATATGTATTTTTTGTCATTAATAAAGTTATCACTTGTTTTCAAGAGCACCTGTTGAGATAGTGAGTTAGAGTTGTAGAGTTTATGGAAGAAATGTAGACGATAAGAACTTATCATAGTGTGGGTTCATGTGAGTTCAACGTAGGTAGGAGTGTTGTTGGAACATGACTCTCCGACAATATCTTAATTACCTTTTCGGACTATCAACAATGATCATAAAGGAGCAACTGAGTGCTAAGGCTAAGTAGTCGTTGAATGTAGGAGCAGATCGTGGATGGGTATAAGAGTTTGGATGGCAGCGAGCCCCACTGTAAAGCAAGCTCGACATCATAACCTGTTTCCGGCATGATGTTCATAACTCTCTGGTAGCCAACGTTACTCTGCCGTTTCTCGGTAACTGGAAGGAGAATGAGAGTGAACAAAGTTAAGGTCCCATTTGGTTTTGTTTAGAACATTTTGAGATGGATAGGAAACAAGTAAGAGAAGTAAAGGTCTTGAGGAGCTAAAGCCATTGCCGAAGATGGAGGGTATGTCGGAATCGAAATCATCGCCAACTTAAGGTTCTGATAGATAAAGTCATTGTCGCCATACTGGAGAGAAGGTATGTTCCTAATTTTGACTTTGACTTATCATTTTGCAACAGGTAGGTTTATTGTAGATGGACCAAAGGTCTAGCCCATCGGTATCTAGTGTTGTCCTCCCTCCTTGAGGTGGAGGGTTCAAGTCCCATCGTGGACATATGTGGATTTATGGTGTAGTTTAGGAGTAGATTAGATTTGCCATTTAAAAAAAGGTTTACTTTAGATGGGCTGGACAATGGACTACTAAGTAATTGGGCTTAATGATTTTGGGTTAAAATGAATGTTAAATATGGGGAGAAAAATTGTATCTATGGGTTAATTAAATCTATGCATATGATATTAGGCCTTCAATAAAATGGAAAACAATTATGAAAGTATGTTTTGATTTAATTATTTATAAGAGGAATTTATGGATTAATTATGTTGTGTGGATTTAGATTATAAGAATGCGATAATTATGGAGAAATATTGGATAGCGACATTTAAATATTACTTATTTAAAGGAGTTGGTTAAATATAAGTAATGTACTTTATCTAAGGGCAACGTTTGAGTATCATATAAGTATTTTTAGTTAATACTTGAAATGTGAGCTAAGTAGAAATTATTGTTGAGATATAGGTGTTCAGAGAGTTGGACAAATCATCCTAGCCCTTTCAGCAGTTCCATTATGTTATGCTTGTAACACCCATAAAAAAATCATGCCAAATTTACACTTTTAAAAACATTTCATATCTATTAACCACCACAAAAATTGTTTTCAAAATGTATTATATCAGAGTATCCCAGAAACAAAGTCATAAAAAGTGAGGAGCTGTACGATCACACCTTTGCCTTACCACGATCCCCTGATGTACCGGAAACAATAAACTGAAACTGTATGCCCGAAAGCTTAGTGAGTTACCTTAAAATACCAACACCATACAACTATAACCGTATCATATAACAAATACAAAACAACATGTATAATGAGCCTTCAACATGACTAGACCGCCTCGTAGGGCCTAATACCTATTTGGACCGTTCCCGAGCCTTTTGCATGACTGGACCACCTCGCAGGGCCTACAACCTATCTAGACCGCTACGGGGTATGTTGGCCTACAACACAAAGCAGGACTGCCTCAACCCAACCCCCAATCAGACAAACATGTACACATAAATATCATGCACTAGCTCATGTCATATAACAGTCAAACCGATCTAACTAATCACTAATCATAGCAACATCCCAATAACTGGGATACAGACCTAACCGGTCATTAACATAGCATCATCCTATAACCAGGACACTGACCTAAATAGGTCACTAAGTATAAGCATACCACCATCCTAACTACTAGGGTGTAATGAATAAACATATCATGCCATAATCCAAATACAAATATATAAAGGACCGACCTTGGTGCCTTAGACCCTGTTAATATAGTGATGATAACTCACCTCGCACTGCTGAAGTCCGCGGTTCTAACTCTGGCTGCTGGTTGATAGATTCCCGAGCTGTCAACATCAAACAACACCCAATTAATAATTGGGTTTCATGCCCAAGGTCCAACTCACACTCCAAAGGCCCAATAGTCAGCCAATGGACTAAAGCCCAACATATGGCCCAATTTTCCAAATTGGGCCCAGACCTCTATATGGTCTTTCCTTAAGGCCCATCCAATTAAAATAGACCAAACTCTTAGTATTCCCATGGTCCGATATCACATAATCATAAAGATCCAATTATGGCCCATCAATGACCCAATTTTTCAAATTGGGCCCAAGACTCTCACATGGGCCTTATCCTAAAACCATCAACATATTCTAGTCCATATGATCATTCTTGGATGGCCCATTAATAATCCAATTACCAAATCCCAATGGAAAGGCCCAACACAAAGCCCAAGTGAAATTAGGGTTTCTCATAAAATGACAATTAGGGTTAAGTGCTCCTACTTAACCCATTAAAGACTTAATCCATTAAGTCCCATATTGCTTTAGATTAATTTGCCAATGATTATTAATTAATATTTTAAGTTTATTAATTAGTTTCAATGCAAGTCTCGATCATTCCCTAAAATTAGGGTTTCCAAGATGTTAGGGTTTTCCAAACCCTAATTAGGTTTCTAGCCCAATACTAGCCCAATAGCCAATTGGTTGGGATTTTAGGTCACTTTGGGCCTCACTAGGCCCATTAGGGTTTCATTGGGCCCACAAGGGTTTCGCCAGGCCCATCCTGTTCAAACACCCCAAACGAATCAATACGCAAGTGTGACATCCCCAAAATCTCGGCCAGAAAAGACTGATTTCATTTATGCTTATTAAACATTTTCAGAGTAAATCCTTTTAATTTTAAAAGAGATGCGGAATTTGTTCCCAAAAGCAAAACATGATAAAATAGATATTTATCAAAACATTTCATATAGAAATATGATTTCATTTCATAATCAAAAGTCGGGATGTCATGTTCCGATACAGATCATAAAGCATAAACGATAACATTACAACTCATTCAACAAATATATACATATACAGACTTGTAAACAAAACAACTTGATGATTCGTCCATCTTAAGCTCTTGCGCCACTTCCTGTAATACAAATAAACTGAGTGGGTCAGGCTTGGGAGCCTGGTGAGCATATAGGGTTTTCAACCCACAATAAATAATTATATTTAATTTCACCAATCCACAATAAAACCCGATTACCCATTCCCGTTATCCTCACTTTACGTCCCTAAAATAACTTCTATTATAAGGAACCTAATTCAGGATTTTCATCGGGACGAACACTACTACAGAGGGGCTTCCTCAACAATAAGTATCCTAAAGGCAACCATGTGGGGGATAGAGTACACCGGTGAACACGTCGTTCACAACACCTACAGGTAATGAGCCTGCTAGTGTTCCACAGGACAGTCTAGAATAGTCCGTGGTCGTCATCCATTGTAAGTCCCTAATCTGCCCGTGTATCAGTCAAATCCGTTTGATGGTGCGGAATCCCAATCAAACGGATGATGTAAGATAAAAATAGAAGAGAAGAAGAAGAAGAATATGATGAATCTATGTATGAATTGATTAAAATTATAATCCGGATACAAAAGATTCACACACACGATTTCTCTCTCTGATTCTCTCTGGCCGTAAACTACTTCTAGTTCATCAATCCATCAATCTCTACTCCTCACCCTAACACCTCTATTTATACATGTTGGATATGGGCCGGAAACATATGGGCCGTAAATGAGTTTACGGCCGTAAGGTGTTTACGGCCGTAAACTTAGCCGTAAACATGGCCATAAATTAATAAAATATTACATAAAAATAATTTCCTAGAAAAGTAAAGTATAAACCATATTTTTGACCCAACAATCTCCCCCTTGGTTTATAGCTTTCTTTTCTTAATGACCCAACAAGCTCCGCCTAAAAAGTAGCTGGCTCTTCTTGTGAATCTTTAATGAGAAATTGGCTTCAGCGTTTATCTTTAATTTCTTCACAGCATCAGGATGAACATATGAATCTTCAATGAATGACTTCATCTTGTGCAGTTGGGCATTTATTCGGAATTTGGCATTGATCACACATTGGGTGAGGAGGCTTGACGTACTGATTCTTGAAAGATGGCGCTTTCAGCTTGAGAATCTTCAGAGAGAACATCAGAGAGAACAAATCTTCTGGATCACTTCAGCAGGTACAAAGATAGCAACAGACTGATTGAGGAGGCTTCAATGCAATCCGTCACATATTCTTCAATTGCAGCTTCACCTTGCTTCTGGGGTTGAAAGATTGAATTTGAAAGAATGATCTTCATTTCTTGCTCCTTCGAATGAGAATTCTTCGATGCTCACGGACGAAGCTTTTGCTCAGAAATCTTCAACACAAACTCCATGAGTCTTATCTATACCTGAAATCACTTTTCAAGACAAAACAAAACTAAAAGAAAACTTAGCACACAAATTAAAATATAAACAAAAATATTTTTGATTTTTGATTTTTCTGAACAAGAAATAAAACAGAAATAACACTATTTTTATATTTTTAGTTTTTTTTGATTTTTTTTGATTTTTGAATTTTTCTGATTTTTTTTAAATTTTTTTAATTTTCATTATTTTTAATTTTTAATTCTCCCCTAATATTTAAATTAGAAGAAACTATGACAAATTTAACAAAAATAAAAATGATATCTAACTTTAAGAGTGATTTGGGATCAAAGTTTTTAGACAGCCTTTATCCACTTGTCGGTACCTTCCATATTCACATCTTTGTCTGGTCGATCGTCGGTATTGTTGTCCACTTAAACACGAAAAATTATGACAAGTTTAGGACATAGTATTTGTTACAAGACAAGGTGAACTTAAGTTCCTAAAAATTATATCTGATCCTAATTTCTTAGATACTATATCTTAAGGTCCATTCATCTGACGACGACCAGGGATATTGTTGTCCACCTAAATTGAGCAGCGAGATCTATAGACAATTTGTATGTGTTCAATTTTTAAGTGTACTGGAACGTGTTTCCCGCTTCCTGATATGCCCCAGCCATCAAGAACTTCCAGAGTACTCCTTACACCGGGTGAGCAGACAACCATTCAGAGAGAGAAGAGATACAAAATTCTATTGCTAACTACTTCAGAGGGGTTGAGAAGAAGAAGGTTGCATATGCTGTGTACCAGGTCGGATTAGAAGTCGCGCAAAGGAGACAGCATATGGCTAACAGATGAGAAGTATTTCACACATATATTTCACACACATATATATATCCTACAGAGAAATAGAGTTGCATATATTGTGTACCAGGTCGGATTATAAGTCACACAAAGGAGACAACATATGACTAACAGACGGAAAGAAAGAAAACGATTTTCTATAGAACTAATTTATCGGAATTTACCAGTCACCCCATCCAACCGGAATTAAGGACAGAATCCGCACATCGAGGAAAAGTTAAGCCACGGTTCCAAGTACGGGTTCAATTAATGTGACGAGTAGATTCCCATATATATCTCCCTGCTCAACCTATCCGAGCGTCGTATTGTCAGGCTGAACGTATCTAACTAGGTCAAGATTTTTCAAGTCTATAAATTTCCTAAGTTCAACTCTCCCTAGTCAAGTCCATTTAAAATTTTTCATGCCTACCGACGCATCAAGTCAGAGCATAGACCCTTCAACTTCGGGTACGTTACGCAGACTCAGGTTGCCTGTTATCACTAGATAATATCACTTCCCAAAATAACTCCCTCAATCACATATCATTACAGACCTATTTTTTTTATTTTCTGCTTTTCTGATGTTTTTGGATTTTTTTTTTTTAAAATTTTCTAATTTTTGTTTTGTTTTTATTTCTCCCCCCTAAATTTGTGCATAGGAGAGAAACAAAAGTTAATGCGCAAATTTAAACTATCCTAAAACAAAAATTAGTCTTTAAAGTGAATCAGGTTAAGAAAAACTTAGGAGTATAGAGAAGAAAACGCAAACCGTAATTCACCGATTGAATCTGCATCCAGAAGGTCTGAGAACAGCACACGTAATCTCAGAATAGATCCGAAAATTCTTCATATCATTAAGCACAAACCCCATGTGATCCCTTCTTTTCTTCCTTTCCCGCAAAAGGACACATGCTCTCAAACAATGTTCTGAGTGTTGTACAGTTGAGAGATGTCCCCAATCATATGCCAGGAGCAGCCACTACCAACAAACCGAAGTCTGATGATATGCCTCCATAGCTGCTCCGACACAGAGCGGGATCAGTTGGTCTTCGGAACCCAGTCCATTTTGAAACTGGGTCGACCTTTGTCATCCTTGCACGATACTCTCTCCCATGACATGTCCTGCTTATCACAAACAGAAGATGTAGAAACGTTAGAAGCATTAGGAGATTTGGGAGTTTGAGCCTTCGGAACCCATTTATAGTTGGGTTTAACCCATTTCTTTTTTGATCCGATGGGTGCCTCGGCACTTGATTTGGAACTTGAAGCCGGCTGCCGAGATGACTTTGACCTAACCGGTCTTGGCTTCACAATAGTATCTCTTGAACTGGGCTTGTTGGCTGACATTTCCTTCTTGCCCTTGGGATTCGGATTCTTGGCCTTGGGAGTTGAATTCTTGGCCTTCTGTGCGTTCCAGTCGTCAATATCTGAACATGACCTTGAGGGGTATCTTTTGGAGTGTCTCCCTCTTGACGCGTTCTGCCAGCCTTGTGCGTAGTAGGGAACATACGCGCGATTAGGACAATTTATGGCAATGTGTCCAGGTGTTCCATGGTGAAAGCATGTCCTTTTCTTCACTGTGGAGTTGTCTCTTCCTGCCCCTGGTGGCATATCCTTGCCTTGTCTCTTGCTTTTCCCATATGTACACTTACAACAGGCACTTTGTTGCGCTGGAATTGGAGGCCTATATTTCTCAACGGCAGGTTGAGCAGAAGCAGCAGATTTAGAGTTCAAGGGGTCGTTGGTTTGTTCAGAAGAACTCTCCTTGTTCTCATCCTCTGCTACTTTACCTGCACATGTAACAGAAACATCAATATTTTCAACATTAATAACCCCTCCTGACACAAATCCAGCTGGTTTCCCGTATTTAAGATGTGCCTCCCTGTCAATTTCTTCTTGTTTCATAGGGATGGATGTGTAGTTATGATTGTAAGGAGGAGGTACACTATCATACCCTAGACCCTTGCTTTGATTTTCTTTGAATTTTAACTGGGTCTCATATAAGGACTCGACTGTCTGACTTGACGCAGTATAATTTTTGAAACTGACATCAGTTTTTCCACACTTAGTTTTTAAAGCGTCAAGTTCTTCTGTTACAGCAGCAAGTTGAATCTTAACATAATCATAATTTTCACACTTGTTGCTGTACTCTTCCTGAAGTTTTCTAAAGTCCTTGGTTTTTGCTTCTAACTCGGCCTTCAGGGGTTTTTGTCCTTTCCTGAGTTGATATCCTTTATATCTCAGGTCTTCAACTTCTCTTTTGAGTATATCAATTTGTTCTCGAAGAAATTTAATCGTGGCTTCACAAGCTGGAGAACATGTAACTTTAGTGACCGGAATACTTTCAGAACGCATTGTTTCTCTACACTTCAAAACATCAAGTTCTTGAATTACATCAGCAAGACTAAGATGATTGAGATCTTTTGTCTTCTTGATGATAGCCACGTTCATATCCCACGATTTCGGAAGTGAATTTAGCAACTTTTTGTTTATCTCGGACTTAGTCAAGAAGATCCCGGCTATATTCATCTCAGTAGTAAGTGTAGTAAATCGCTGCAACTGAGCTTCCAGGGTTTCTCCAGGGATAAAATCGAAAAAGTTGAAATTTTGTCTTAACGTCTCCGGACGACTCTCTTTCATGTTTTCAAATTCCCTCGTATACCTTAAAATCAATTAATTAAAAAACAACTAGAAGCAAACGTCAAATTTAAAATGCCCCTTTTTTATTTTTTTTATTATTATTTTTTTATTTTTAAAAACAACCTTAAAAGTAAAAATTTAAAAAAAAAATTAAACTTGAAAAGTCAAACTTAAAAATCAAACCAAAAGGTTAAATTTGAAATTTTAAAAATTAAACGAAAAAGTCAAAGTTTAAAAATCAAAATTTGAAATAAAAAGTCAAAATTAAAAATAAAAAATAAAAAAATAAAAATAAAAACAATTATTATTATTTAACTAATTTATTTATTATTTTATTTTAATTTTTTTAATTTGGATGAAAAATGAATTTAAAAAATAAAAGAAATTTAGTTTTTGGGCAGAAAGTGTCAGATTGGCGAAACTTGAAAGCGACAGGTAGTGTTTAAGTTCAAATTTTCGAAGGAAAGAAACAAGAGGCTTCATAGTTCAACTGGTAAGCCGCGTGTTTGATGACCCAAGGGACCCGGGTTCGAATCCCGGCACCCCAATTCAGTTTCGATTTTTAAGGCGCTGATGCAAGCTGACTTCACCGAGCCGAGAGCGTTCGATCCGCTAGCCGCCGAGTCGCAAGCCACTGTAGAGCCGAGTTCTCCGGAAACCCTAGCCGTAAACGCAAATGCCGCCGCCGGCCGTAAACTCCGGCCGTGAACTGTTTCCGGCCGTAAGCTCCGGCCGTAAACAGTATAAGATTACGTGAAAATTCGACTTTGAAGCTCCAACACTCAATCAAAAACCTTTTTTTATGAAAAACACAAAGAACAAACCCTCCTTATTTTTGCGAGATCTATCCAAAAACGCAAAAATATTTCGAAAATAAGATCAAATAATGCTCCAAATAGAGTTTACGGCCCAAGAACTCGGTGTTTACGACCGTAAGCTTGGACCGTAAACACAGAATATTCGAAATTTTGATGAAACAATAAACCTTTTGACTGATACAACCTGACTCTCATACCAATTGTAAGTCCCTAATCTACCCGTGTATCAGTCAAATCCGTTTGATGGTGCGGAATCCCAATCAAACGGATGATGTAAGATAAAAATAGAAGAGAAGAAGAAGAAGAATATGATGAATGTATGTATGAATTGATTAGAATTATAATTCGGATACAAAAGATTCACACACACGATTTTTCTCTCTGATTCTCTTTGGCCGTAAACTACTTCTAGTTCATCAATCCATCAATCTCTACACGTCACCCTAACACCTCTATTTATACATGTTGGATATGGGCCGGAAACATATGGGCCGTAAATGAGTTTACGGCCGTAAGGTGTTTACGGCCGTAAACTCAGCCGTAAACATGGCTATAAATTAATAAAATATTACATAAAAATAATTGCCTAGAAAAGTAAAGTATAAACCATATTTTTGACCCAACAATACTCTGCTGAATGACTAGAATAACACCTATAACACCGAGGCCTCTCATCTGTTTATTTCACACCAATTATCTACCCATGTTCTACCCAACATATTAGTAGATAAAGATATACATTTTTATACATTGTTTAAAAACCTGTATAGCATGCTTTAATCAATACATATTCCACATAACAGATGAGGCATACACACATAACACGTATTTCATAGAGAATATATCAGATCTATGAGATAGAAGAGAGTGAATATACATTCACACCTATAACCACAAAATATATGCACATAGCACGTATTTTATATAGAATACTTCATAATATTGCGTTGGAATGAAAACGACTACACACTCACTTCCTGTATTCTCAAATACATTCAACGATTACTTGTATAATATCGGGTATTGAAAAGGGACTATACACTCACCTGATCGGAAGACGATCGGGCAGCACTACGGCTTGCAGAAGTAGTGTCTCTCCGTAGATCTGGAAGATCTTCACAAAAACCGGGCTCCTCGCGGGCAGAGCTTTGGCTCTGGAATAACGCTCTTTTGGATCTTCGGGGCTTCGGATTTCGCTTCGGGGCTCGGGAATATTACCGGAGCTTCGGGGTACAAACGGAACGCAAATCGAGGAAAACTAGAGAGAAAAGGATGAAATTTGTAAAGGAAAATCGGCTGCCTTCGCAAGCCTTTTATAGGGGCAGAACCTCGGGGTTACGTAAGGCGTACGAGGGTACGCGGGGCGTACGCCTCAGATCGTAAGCGCTTGCGTCATCGGAGGTACTCGAGTGCTGGCTTCTTCATCCTTCGCTGTACGCGGGGCGTACATCAGTACACGGGGCGTACTTCGGACATGCCGACTGACTCCTCTTCGGATAATATCGGAGGTTTTAATTAAAAATAAATATTTAATATTTAATAAACTTCAAAATTCATATCTCCTTCATACGAACTCCGTTTTCGACGTTCTTTATATCCACGCGTAGGTGAGACTATGCTCTACAACTATCGTTTAGACTCCGTCGGCTAATTTTGACTTTTATTTTTATTAATTATTTATAGGAGGTCAGGACATAAAATTTCGTTATAAATTCATAACTTCTTCGTCTGACGTCCGTTCTCGCCTATCTTTTCATCGTTTCACTACTAACAACGAGATCTTCGATTCTTGTTTAGATTGTTTCGGCTAAAAACCGCTCGATCTCAAATCGAGTATTCGGGCTGCATACTGCACAGTCGAAACTTTAGAAAATCATAACTTCCTCATACAAAGTCAGATTTGGGCGTTCTATATATATTCGGAAACCTCGTTTCAACTACTACAACATTATCCAATGATATTAAGTTTATTTTATACTTAAATTTTGACGCTCATTTTATTCTTAATTCATTAAATTATAATAATTAAGAAAACACACATAAATCACGTAATTTACATAATTCACAAATAATACATTTTATTATTTCAAATTGGGGTTACAAAGGTTAACCTAGACTATTACATTGCTAAAAATGGCATGCCCAGAAACACGGGCGTTACAATTCTCCCCACCTTAGAATGATTCCGTCTCCGGAATCACACACCAGCAAACAAATGCGGATAGCGACTCATCATGTCACTCTCCGTCTCCCAGGTGAGATTCGGCCCATTCGTGTGTTTCCATCGGACAAGCACTAACTCAACCATCTTACGTCGCAATTTCTTAGTCTTTCGGTTAACGATTGCCTCCGGTTCCTCAATCAATCTTTTGTTCTCATCGATCCTCAACTCCGAAAGTGGAATTATGTCGGGAACTTCTCTCGTGAACTTCCTCAAGTAACACACATGAAAAGTGTTATGAATTCCATTCAGTTCTTCTGGTAGTTCGAGCTTGTAAGCTTGGTTACCAATTCTTTGAAGAACTTTAAACGGTCCAATAAACCTTGGACTTAACTTTCCCCTTTTACCAAATCTTATAAGTCCCTTCCACGGCGAGACTTTAAGCAAAACCGAATCTCCAACTTCAAAAGTCATCGGTCTTCGCTTTTTGTCGGCATAGCTCTTTTGACGGTCTTGAGCTGCTAACATTCTTTCCCTAATTATTTTCAACTTTTCAGCAGTTTGATGGACTATCTCCGGCCCCATAAACTGCTTTTCCCCAGCCTCAAGCCAACAAGACGGCGTACGACACTTCTGTCCATACAATGCTTGATAAGGTGCCATCTTTATGCTCGAGTGAAAACTATTATTATAGGAAAATTCTACCAAAAGTAAATGTTCATCCCAATTACCTAGGAATTCCAAGGTACACGCTCTCAACATATCTTCAAGGGTTTGTATCGTCCGTTCGCTCTGACCATCAGTCTGCGGATGGTAAGCTGTACTTAAACACAACTTGGTACCCAATTCCTCTTGTAGACTTTTCCAAAATCGTGAGGTGAAACGACTATCACGATCCGACACAATCGTTAGCGGAACACCGTGAAGCCTCACAATTTCCTTCACATAAGAATTCGCAAGCTTTTCCATAGACCATTTCTCGTTAGCTGCTATGAAATGCACACTCTTAGTGAATCGATCAACGACCACCCAAATCATGTCGTGACCACTTTTTGTTCTGGGTAGTTTAGTGAAAAAATCCATAGCAATGTCTTCCCACTTACCCATAGGCACAGGTAATGGTTCTAAACTCCCGTATGGTTTCTGATGTTGTGCCTTGACTCTTGCACAAGTCACACACTCGACCACATACTTCGCAATGTCGAGCTTCATCGTCGGCCACCAATAATAGGGTTTCAGGTCCCTATACATTTTAGTGCTACCGGGATGAATCGAGTACATGGTTTTGTGAGCTTCTTCCATCAGAAGATCTCTGACTCCTCCTGTATTAGGTATCCAAATCTGATCTTGGAACACCTTCAGTCTGTGACTGTTTACACCGAACACCAACGTTTTGCCCAAACGTTCCTCCTTCCGGTCATTCTTCTTAGAAGCTTCGCTTTGAGCTTTCTTTATACTTTCCAAAATAGTCGAGACAACTTCAATTCTCAATGCTCTTGGCCTTCTCCTTTCAAGATTGACTTTTCGACTGAGAGCATCAGCAACAACATTGGCTTTACCGGGGGTGGTAAAGTATCTCACAGTCGTAGTCTTTAAGTAATTCTAGCCAGCGTCGTTGTGTCATATTCAACTCTTTCTGACCAAAGAGATATTGGAGACTCTTATGATCAGTGAAAAGTTTGCACTTTGTGCCATAGAGGTAATGCCTCCATATTTTCAGTGCGAAAACTACCGCTGCCAATTCCAAATCATGAGTCGGGTAGTTCTTTTCGTGCTCTTTCAGCTTTCGAGACGCATATGCGATCACCTTATCCCTTTGGGTCAAAACGCAACCCAATCCAACCCCAGGCGCATCACTATAAACAGCGAAGTCTTCAACCCCATCGGGTAGAGAAAGTATCGGTGCCTCGCATAGTTTCTTCTTTAGCCTCTCGAATGCTTCTTTATGCTTATCACTCCAAGCATAAGTAGCTCCTTTGTGGGTCAAAGCTGTTAATGGACTAGCGATCGAAGAAAAGCCTTGGATAAACCTTCGGTAATATCCGGCTAATCCCAAAAAGCTTCGAATCTTCGTGGGACTTTTCGGTTGTTCCCACTTCATCACGGCTTCGATCTTTGCTGGATCAACCATTATCCCTTCTTGGTTGACCACGTGACCCAAGAATTGGACTTCACAAATCCAAAAATCACATTTGGAGAACTTCGCATACAACTTCTCCTTCTTCAAGACTTCCAACACTTCTCGCAAGTGTCTGCCATGCTCTTCTTGGCTTTTTTGAATAAATCAGAATGTCATCTATGAACACTATCACAAATTTATCAAGGAACGGATTACAAACCCTGTTCATTAAATCCATGAATGCTGCTGGAGCATTGGTTAGTCCAAACGACATAACCAAGAACTCATAGTGTCCATATCGCGTTCTGAATGCGGTCTTCTCTATATCCTGCTCCCTTACTTTCAGCTGATGATATCCTGATCTTAGGTCGATCTTTGAAAAATAACTTGAACCTTGTAGTTGATCGAATAGGTCATCAATTCTTGGCAACGAATATCTATTCTTTATTGTTGCCTTACTCAGCTCTTGGTAATCAATGCACATCCTCATGCTTCCATCTTTCTTCTTTACGAATAACACCGTAGCTCCCCAGGGTGATGAACTAGGTCTTATGAAACCTTTTTCCAATAACTCTTGAAGTTGCATCATTAGCTCCTTCATCCTCGTCGGTGCTAATTGATAAGGTGCTTTTGCAATTGGCGTTGTTCCGAGCAACAAGTCGATACGAAATTCTACTTGCCGATCGGGTGGTAATCCAGGAAGATCTTCGGGAAATACTTCCGGATAATCACACACAACACGAATATTTTGCATCACCTTCTTTTCCTTCTTAGCATCGATCACGAATGCTAAGTATGATGTACACCCCTTGGTCAAACATTTTCTAGCTTTCATTAGAGAAATGATTCCAGAATTTACTCTGCGTTTATCTCCGTACACCATAAACGATTCCTTTCCAGACGGGTTCACTTTCACTATTTTCTTCTTCAATAAAATTTCGGCATCATTGGCGCTAAGCCAATCCATTCCCAAAACGATGTCGAAACCATTAAGTTCAATAGGCAATAATTCCTCGTGGAACTTATTCCCATTCAGATCAATTAAGATGTTTTTCATACGATGGCTAACAGGTACAAACTTGCCACTAGCAACTTCGACTAATAAGGCATTATCTAGTCTATCAACAGGCAAAGCTAGTTTTCTACCAAATTCATGCGATATAAAGGAGTAGTTGGCTCCAGAATCAAATAAAATTTGGGCAGACAATTTGTTAACGAGAATGGTACCTGAAGCGACATCAGCTTCATCTTTAGCAGCTTCCAGTGTCATCTGGAATGCTCTCGCCTTTGGCTTTGATGGAATGTTGGGTCTTGCTGCTTCTTTCTTTTTCGGACAATCCCTTGAGATGTGCCCCTCCTCACCACAACCATAACAAACATTCTTGGTGAAGGTGCAGTCGTTGGCATAATGCCCTGGCTTTCCACATTTGAAGCATGTGGTTTCCCCACCACACTTCCCATGATGCTTCTTCTTGCACTTGTCGCACCATTTCGCCTCTACCTTCCCTCCACTTCCTCTCGAACTAGACTTCGAGAATTTACTTTTCTTGCTGGACCCTAAAAATCCATCGATTTTCCTCTTCTCACCAATCTCTGACCTTTCCAGACCTTTTTCCCTGATCTGGGTCTCAACATTTCTAGCAGCCCAGATGGCGGCTTTCAATGTGGTTGCTTGCTTAACCATTGGACCATAGTCCGCTGGTAGTCCAAGGGCAAACTTGTTGACCTTAGAGAGTTCTGTAGGCACCAAATATGGGATAAACTTCATCTTTTCTATGAAACTTGCAGCGCATTCAGTAGCGCTCAATTTCCCTTTCTTCAAATTCTGAAACTCATTACTGATTTCCAGAAGGTCCTGCTCGGAGCAGTATTGCAGTTTTAGTTTTTCCACAAAGTCTTCCCAAGACATTTTGCTTGCTTCTCCCTTGGGCATAGAGTCAACTAATAGCTTCCATCAACTCAACACGCCAGATTTTAGCAGAGGGATCGCAAGAGCGGTCTTCTGCCTGTTGCTGCATTCACAACTTTCAAACATAGTCTCCATTTCGGAGACCCAGTCCATAACTTGCACCGGCGTTGGGCTTCCGGATAGACATGGTGGTTTGGATGCCATGAAATCCTTATACTTGCACCCACGACCATCGTTTCCTCCATACTAGTTATTGCATCTAACCACTGGTTGTTCGTATTGACCAATGATCCCACTAAAGTTTTCTCCTTCAGACTGCCCTCCATTCTCCTCGGGCTCTTCCGCTTGAATTGATGGTTCTTCACGATTCTGCCTAAGCAGGCGTCTTGTTTCTTCCAACTGACGATCCAACATCGTTTGAATCATCATTTGTACACCAGCCATTGTTATCGGCTCAGGTGCAATAGCTACAACAGTTACTTGTTGATTTACAGGTGGTTGATTCCTGTTTTCATCAGCATTTCCAAATCCGCTTCTTGTTCTCACCATTTTTGATCTACACACCGAATAATTTCACCTTATTACTCCAAACGATTACATGCTAGTTCTAATATCGTATACATACGCTTAGAATCCTAAACACATAAACCTTCAGATCCGGTTGGCAACAAACCGTAGATCCGAACAAACAATATCATATATGGCAACATATAACATTTAGCACATAAAAGCATTTTAGGCAATTTTCCTAAAATAAACTAGTGCTCGTGTCTAAAATTTATCAGACACACATCTCACAATCTCCACTTAGCATACTAAGTTTAAGTCTAGAAATCCTACAAATTCCTAGTTCGCTTAAACTAATGCTCTGATACCAACTGTGACATCCCCAAAATCTCGGCCAGAAAAGACCGATTTAATTTATGCTTTTTAAAATCCTTTTAATTTTAAAAGAGATGCGGAATTTGTTCCCAAAAGCAAAACATGATAAAATAGATATTTATCAAAACATTTCATATAGAAATATGATTTCATTTCATAATCAAAAGTCGGGATGTCATGTTCCGATACAGATCATAAAGCATAAACGATAACATTACAAGTCATTCAACAAATATATACATATACAGACTTGTAAACAAAACAACTTGATGATTCGTCCATCTTAAGCTCTTGCGCCACTTCCTGTAATACAAATAAACTGAGTGGATCAGGCTTGGGAGCCTGGTGAGCATTAGGGTTTTCAACCCACAATAAATAATTATATTTAATTTCACCAATCCACAATAAAACCCGATTACCCATTCCCGTTATCCTCACTTTACGTCCCTAAAATAACTTCTATTATAAGGAACCTAATTCAGGATTTTCATCAGGACGAACACTACTGTAGAGGGGCTTCCTCAACAATAAGTATCCTAAAGGCAACCATGTGGGGGATAGAGTACACCGGTGAACACGTCGTTCACAACACCTACAGGTAATGAGCCTGCTAGTGTTCCACAGGACAGTCTAGAATAGTCCGTGGTCGTCATCCATACTCTGCTGAATGACTAGAATAACACCAATAACACCGAGGCCTCTCATCTGTTTATTTCACACCAATTATCTACCCATGTTCTACCCAACATATTAGTAGATAAAAATATACATTGTTTAAAAACCTGTATAGCATGCTTTAATCAATACATATTCCACATAACAGATGAGGCATACACACATAACACGTATTTCATAGAGAATATATCAGATCTATGAGATAGAAGAGAGTGAATATACATTCACACCTATAACCACAAAATATATACACATAGCACGTATTTTATATAGAATACTTCATAATATTGCGTTGGAATGAAAACGACTACACACTCACTTCCTGTATTCTCAAATACATTCAACGATTACTTGTATAATATCGGGTATTGAAAAGGGACTATACACTCACCTGATCGGAAGACGATCGGGCAGCACTATGGCTTGCAGAAGTAGTGTCTCTCCGTAGATCTGGAAGATCTTCACAAAAACCGGGCTCCTCGCGGGCAGAGCTTCGGCTCGGGAATAACGCTCTTCGGGATCTTCGGGGATTCGGATCTCGCTTCGGGGCTCGGGAATATTACCGGGGCTTCGGGGTACAAACGGCACGCAAATCGAGGAAAACTAGAGAGAAAAGGATGAAATTTGTAAAGGAAAATCGGCTGCCTCCGGAAGCCTTTTATAGGGGCAGAACCTCGGGGTTACGCGGGGCGTACGAGGGTACGCGGGGCGTACGCCTCGGATTGTAAGCGCTTGCGTCATCGGAGGTACTCGAGTGCTGGCTTCGTCATCCTTCGCTGTACGCGGGGCGTACTTCGGATAGGCCGGCTGACTCCTCTTCGGATAATATCGGAGGTTTGAATTAAAAATAAATATTAAATATTTAATAAAATTCAAAAATTCATTTCTCCTTCATACAAACTCCGTTTTCGACGTTCTTTATATCCACGCGTAGGTGGGACTACGCTCTACAACTTTCTTTTAGACTCCGTCGGCTAATTTTGAATTTTATTTTTATTAATTATTTATAGGAGGTCAGGACAGAAAATTTCGTTATAAATTCATAACTTTTTCGTCTGATGTCCGTTCTCGCCTATCTTTTCATCGTTTCACTACTAACAACGAGATCTTCGATTCTCGTTTAGATTGTTTCGGCTAAAAACCACTCGATCTCAAATCAAGTATCCGTGTTGCATACTGCACAATCGAAACTTCAGAAAATCATAACTTCCTCATACGAAGTCAGATTTGGGCGTTTTATATATATTCGGAAACCTCGTTTCAACTACTACAACATTATACAATGATATCAAGTTTATTTTATACTTAAATTTTGACGCTCATTTTATTCTTAATTCATTAAATCATAATAATTAAGAAAACACACATAAATCACGTAATTTACATAATTCACAAATAATACATTTTATTATTTCAAATTGGGGTTACAAAGGTTAACCTAGACTATTACATTGCTAAAAATGGCAAGCCCAGAAACACGGGCGTTACAACAAGCTAGGCACACCGCCACCCAACACGACGGTTGGTGGCGGCAGCAACCACCTCATGGTGGTGGTTTAGAGTTTTCTTACTATTCCCATCGATTACAATGTTACAATGCGATATCCATACACCCCCAGACACACACTAAGCTACACACACACTCATAAATAACACACACACACATAGCCACCTTATGGCGGTAGGCGGCTGAACATGGTGGCGGCCACTACCCTATGGTGGTGGCGGTGGTTTTTCTTCGGATCTCTGGCCACGGAACACTTTGGTGACCTTCGCCCATCACAGGCACAACCCATACAATCACACTTTCCCCTTTTTCCCGGAAAAATAAACCCAACACCTACTGAGGTAGGCGGAGAAGGCGGCAGCACAAGAAACGGACAACAACGGCGACAACTTCACGATTCAACGGACTTAATCACCATTCCACGGTAGTTTGTAGCGGCCGAAGGGCATCGGCCTCTAAACAGTAGTAGTGAGGCAGCCATCGGGAGGGAAATGAAGAGGGAAGAGGGTGGTTCGAACCCACCGAGTACAGCAACAAAAGAAGCGAAGAGGCGACGGTTCGCTGACCTCGTCGACAGCTCCGTCATCAACAGCGAAGACACATCAATGACTGGTGGTAAGGACCCGTCTGCAGGAGGATCATCCGTTAGTCCTCCGGTGGTCTTTAGTTCCTTCGTTCATAGAGGATTTCGCCGTTGGTCTTAGTTGATTGGAATAGGTGACATGGTTTGGTGGCGCCGGAGTTAAGAGATAAGAGGGGTGGTGACGGTTGGAGGGAGAGTGGCGGCCGATACATGATATTAGGGTTAGGGTTAGGCTGCATGAGGGTTAGGAAGAATTTATATGAAGGCCAAATAAGGTTACGGGTTCACCCGTGTCCATCTTCAAGAATATATATATATATATATATATATATATATATATATATATATATATATATATATATATATATATATATATATATATATATATATATATCACATTTAGTCCCTCCCCATAAGAAAGCCTTTCCGTTTAAGTCCCAAAACTTACTCCTTTAGTTCCTGCCTTTTAAAATCTTTTCATAATAAGAACAAAAAGTTACCAATCATACCCTGGCTTCTGAAAATCTTTACAATTAAGTTCAAATTTACCAAACAGCCCCTCCCTCTACAAATCCTTTTCAATTTAAATCCAAATGATACCAAATAGGCCCTGACTTCTAAAATCCTTTGCAAAAGAAATCTTGAAATTATACCCTCGGAGATTCAAATATCGTCATTTGGCTTCCTGCAACCAACACACCGCTAATTATTATTTGATTTTGGCTATGTAATAATAATAAAATTTCATCTCGGGGTTCTGGATTTATTATTTAATTATTTTATTTTAAACGTGATGTTACAATGCTGCTCCAGGTGAGTTTTCCTCACTGTACTTGTGGGTCGAAGGCACCAATGCCGAATCACTAGGTTATGTATCCTGGTATATAGGATGCTGTTATGTTAGTTATATGATAGATTAATAGATCTATTTGATTATTTGTATTTACTAGATATGTGTTTATGTTTATTTGTTGTATATGTCGACACACTGTAACACCCGAGTTTCTAGGTATGAGATTTTGTTCATTTATTTTTGGGTTTTGTGGGGGAACTCAGCGAGTTGGCGTCTAGACTTGCCGAGTATGGTCGCGGATTCGGATGCGATTTCACAGCTGGACTCGGCGAGTTCATGAGTGGACTCGGCGAGTCCATGCTGTTTAATGAAACCCTAATTTCCAGGGTTTGAGACCTATATAAAGGCCCTTATGGCCGTCCATTGCGGCTACCACACCCCAGAGAGAGTCCTAGATCGCTTGTGAGGTGAAGAGAGGCCATTGTTGATCTTTTGTTGGTGAAATTTAACGGATAACGTGACCAAGGCAAAAGAAGGCTGAAGGAAGTGCAAATCTAGTGTCTTATGAGATCAAAGGCTTCATATTAAGGTATTCCTTCGGACCTTCTCTAGTTTTGGGTGTTGATTCATAGAGTTAGGGTTTTTAAACCCTTTAGAAGAATAATATGTAGAGTATTTAGTCCCCTCTCGAGTTTGTGCCTTGGATCTGGACTCAAAGGGGTCCAAAGACTATAACCCATGGAGCTTTATGAGTCATTTTGGGGTTATTGGACTTAGGTTGCCATTTTTGGGACTAAATCACCATTTGATGCCATTATGTTGATATATGAGCATCAAGTTTCGAGCTTTACGTGACTTTCGCGCTTGGGAAGGCCAGATCTGTGGATTAGGGGCATAGATCTGACCCCAGGAGGTCAATAGAGATGGTGCATGGCATGAACTCGCCGAGTTGTTCTTGAGACTCGGCGAGTAGGGTCAGGGTTTTACGTGAATAGCTCTATGAGTAAACTTGCGGAGTTGGGGGATAACTCAGTGAGTCAAAAGGGGATTAGAGGATTGGGGTTCAAGGCGATACTCGCCGAGTTGTTCTTGAGACTCGGCGAGTTGAGTCGGGGTGGCCCCGCGATACATGCCAGGTGTGACTCGTCGAGTAAAGAGAAGGACTCGACGTGGAAAGAAAGGGGCTAAGAGGGTCAGTGGACACGTGTGGACTCGCCGAGTCGCCCAAGCGCACTCGACGAGTTGGGTCAAAGTTTGACAGTTGACTTTTGATGACTTTAGGGTTTGGTCAACAGTGAGGCCTTTGAGACAGGAGAGGGGTAAATGGTCTTTTACCCTTCTGAGGATGTTAATAAAGGTTGGAGTATAGTTATATTTATGGGAGTATTTGCTTTATGTGATTAGGCGGAGGCTAGATCACGTTTCTACCGAGACAGAGACTTTTCGAGATATCAGAGATGAGTCTTCTCACTATACTGTACCTGGAAAGGTACCTATGTGTGACCGGAAGGTCTTGTATGCTATGAGTTGCATGTTTTGTTTGCATTATGTATGTGATATGTATGCTATGTATTATATGGGCCAGAAGGCATTATGACGTGGACCGGAAGGTCAGGGAGTCATGGACCGGAAGGTCGATACGAGTAGGACCGAAAGGTCTACCGGGACTGGGATGGAAGTCCCCTGAAATACATAGACCGAAAGGTCGTGTAGAGTATGGCCTAGAAAGGCATATGTGTGTAAGGGTATTTTGGGGAACTCACTAAGCATTTATGCTTACAGTTGTTGTGTTATGTGTTTCAGGTACTAGCGAGGACCGTGGAAAGGCGCCGGCGTGATTCGTACACACTAGAGAGAGGATTTGATTTTTGTGATCTTGGGATACGATATGTTTTGATAACTATTACTAGATATTTGGTAAAGCATTTTATGTGAAAATGGTTGTGACAAAATGGAATTTTTGTTTTGAAATTTACGATGTTACAAGTTGGTATCAGAGCCTTGGTTTGAGAGATTCGGATGCACCTTCGGGCGCATCTGAACTCAAACTGAGGATTTGAGGAAAATTTTGATAATGAAGTAAAATTTTTAAAAAGAGTAAAAAGAGTTTTGAGACAAACAGAGCAGAGCCGTGTGTACGATCACCCAGCGCCCGAACGATGAATTCCCAAAAGTGCCCTTACATTATGTGTTATGAGATATGTTATGTTACATTATGCATGCTAGAGTAGGCTAGGTATACATATTAGGACTAGAGTGGCATGACTTGTGATGCCTTAGCCTAGGAGATTTCTGCTGCTGAGATGCTTTGAGAGCGAGTATATAGCAGTTAGGAGCTCATGAGAGTAGAGTACTCGTAATCCAGGATCCAAGGAGGAGGACTTGGAGTGAATACTGATGCGGTGTGGTCAATATTATTAGGCCCGTACTACTGAAGACACCGGATCAGTGGGCATTCCAAGTAAGAATCTTTTGGACAACGGAGGACGAGTAGGGTGGTGTCATCGAGTATGATTATGCTCGATCGAGTCTCTGATAAAATTTTCTTGTATAGGCACTTGGTTGGGACACGCCACAGACCTGAGGCGAGCGGTGTGAGTGACTAGGAGCTTCGTCAGATGATCCACGATGAGGTGGCTACGACGATCAGGGCCGAGATTACGGAGATGTTTGGGTCTATCAAGACCACACTGTTGGAGACTTTTGATGAGCGGTACGCCGTGGTGACTGAGGTTGCAGCCGCTACAGCTACAGCAGCTGTGGTTGCTGCCATGCCTCAGGGAGGTGACTCGTTGTTGTTTTGGGAGTTCAGCAACCCGAAACCACCCGAGTTTGATGGGACGCAGGATCCGATCGCTACGATGAGATGGATTGATGACATTGAGGGATGCTTTTATACGTGTTCATGTCCGGAGCATCTGAGGGTACGGTTTGCTTTGAACCAGCTTCGCTTGGGAGTGAAGGATTTGTGGAAGTTCGTGACAGTGAACTTCACTCTTGCAGAGATTTCAGCGGTGACCTGGGAGAGGTTCACCACCATGTTCAGAGACGAGTACGTTCCCCCGGTGGAGAGGGAACGACTGGTTCAGGAGTTCTTGACCCTCAAGCAGGGTAATGATTCGGTTGCTGTGGTCACCCGAAAGTTTCATGAGAGGGCGATGTTTTGCCCTGAGCAGGTGTCTTCTGAGCAGACACGGATGAGCCGGTACTTGGGTATTCTGAGGAGGGACATTCGAGAGTTCGTGTCGAACTCAACGTACCATACATTTGCTAAGCTACAGGCAAATGCCCGGAATAGGGAGATTGAGTTGGAGACTCAGGCCAGGGAGGAGGCCAAGTCTCATAGGATGGATCGGCGGCCGACTCAGTCTCAGCCGGTAGCCAAGCGGACCAAGTCTGCTGATTCGAGGACTGGAGGTCAGAAGGGTCGCACTTGCGGGAAGTGCGGCAAGGGTCATGAGGGGGCCTGTCGATCGGGTGCTTTCTACAAATGTGGCAAGGAGGGGAATATCGCCAGGGATTGCCCCAAGGGATTTATGGTTTGCTTCCATTACAACCAGACCGGCCATCGGAAGGCCTAGTGCCCTCAGCTACACCAGGGATCAGCGCAGGGATCTGCGCCGGCTGCTAGGGTTACCGAGGTTCGACCGGTGAAGGTCGAGGCTCCGAAGGCTCGTGGGAGAGCTTTTCAGTTGACTGCGGAGGAAGTTTGCACGGCGCCCGATGTTGTGGCTGGTATGTATTATGTATTTTATCTTTTGTTTATGATGTTGTGCTTATATGATGATATGCGTAGGTACTTTTCTTGTGAGTTCTGTACCTGCTTTGGTATTATTTGACTCGGGTGCGAGTCGGTCATTTGTTTCCTTGGCATTTAGTCAGCACATTAGTATCCTTCGAGAGGCGTTGAATCGACCTCTGCGAGTTTCCATAGCTGATGAGCGAGCAGTGTATGCTTCGGAGGTGATTCGAGGGTGTATCCTTGAGATCTTCGGTGTGGAGTTCCTGATAGATCTGGTCCCGATTGCGATGGGGGATGTGTGTGTTATAGTGGGCATATATTGGTTGAGCCGATTTGGAGCTGTTATAGACTGCGAGCATCAGTTGGTGACAATACAGGACCCTAGTGGGGGAGTGCTTATGGTGTATGGCGAGGGGACCCGGTGTGGGTCAGCGTTTTGTTCGGCTGCCAGGGCGAGACAAAGTTTGCAGCAAGGCTGCAGTGGATTCGTAGCCTATGTGATGGACACACGGGTGGCCGCGGGGAGGCCAAGTTTGATTGATGAGATTCCGATAGTGTGCGAGTTTCCGGATGTTTTTCCCGAGGAACTACCGGGCGTGCCTCCGGAGAGGCAAGTGGAGTTCCGTATCGATTTGGTTCCGGGAGCAGCACCTATCGCCAAGGCGCCTTATCGCCTCGCGTCGCCAGAGATGCAGGAGTTATCCTGGCAGCTTCAGGAGCTGTTGGGGAAGGGGTTTATTCGACCGAGTAGCTCACCTTGGGGGAGCGCCGATCCTTTTTGTCAAGAAGAAGGATGGTTCACACCGGATGTGTATTGATTACCGGGAGTTGAACAAGTTGACGGTCAAGAACCGGTATCCGTTGCCAAGGATCGATGATCTGTTCGATTAGTTACAGGGGGCATCTTGGTTCTCCAAGATAGACTTGAGGTCGGGTTATCATCAGATGAGGGTTCGGGATGAAGATATCCAGAAGACAGCATTCAAAACTCATTATGGGCATTACGAGTTTATGGTGATGCCTTTTGGGCTCACCAATGCACCAGCTGCGTTCATGGATCTCATGAACAGGGTGTGCAGGCCGATGCTGGATCGGTCGGTGATCGTATTCAATGATGATATTTTGGTATATTCAAGGTCCAGAGAACAACATGAGGAGCATTTGAGGGAGATCCTTGGAGTCCTGAGATCGGAGAGGCTATATGCCAAATCCTCCAAGTGTGAGTTCTGGTTACGGGAGGTTCAGTTCTTGGGACACCTCGTCAACCAGAATGGGATATTGGTCGATCCGGCCAAGATTGAGGCAGTCATGAGGTGGGAGGTGCCGAGATCACCCACCGAGATTAGGAGCTTTCTGGGATTGGCCGGCTATTATCGGAGATTTATTAAGGATTTCTCCAAGATCGCTGTGCTACTCACCAAGATGACCCGTAAGGGTGTTGCATTTTCATGGGGTCCAGAGCAGCAGACTTCATTTGAGACACTTCGCCAGAAGTTATGCGAGGCCCCAATATTAGCTCTTCCGGAAGGGATGGAGGATTTTGTGGTATATTGTGATGCATCGTATCCGGATTAGGAGCGGTGCTTATGAAGAGGGGGCATGTGATAGCGTATGCATCGAGGCAGCTTAAGCCTCATGAGTTGAGATATCCCACTCATGATTTGGAACTGGGAGTGGTAGTGTTCGCCCTCAAGATTTGGCGACATTATCTATATGGGGTTCGGTGTACGATATACACGGACCACAAGAGCTTGAAGTATTTGATGGATCAGCTAAACCTGAATATGCGCCAGAGGAGGTGGTTTGACGTGGTCAAGGATTATGATTGTGAGATCGTATACCACCCAGGCAAGGCTAATGTTGTAGCCGATGCTCTGAGCCGAAGGGCGGAGGGCGTCCCATTGTAGGATGTTTGTTTGAGATTGACAGTGATCACCCCGGTGTTGGATGCTATCTGTGGGGCCCAGGTTGAGGCTGTGAGGTCAGAAAGCCAGAAGAGAGAGCGAGTTGTGGGGCTGGTATCGGAATTTGTTACCAATAGCCGGGGGCTTATGACCTTTCAGGGTCGGATATGGGTACCATCCGTGGCGGAACGCGTACCATTTTGTTGGAAGAGGCTCATCGATCAAAATTCTCGATCCATCCCGGGGTTACTAAGATGTATTTGGACCTGAAAAAGGATTATTGGTGGCCCTGTATGAAGAGGGATGTCGCATGGTTTATAGAGAGATGCTTGACCTATCACAGGGTTAAGGCCGAGCACCAGCGTCCACATGGTAAGCTGCAGCCATTAGAGATTCCCGAGTGGAAATGGGAATAGATTACCATGGATTTCATCACCAAATTTCCAAGGACCACGAGAGGTGTCAATGCAATTTGGGTGATTGTGGACAGGTTGACGAAGAGCGCTCACTTTCTTTCTATTAGTGAGAGCTCTTCTGCTGAGAGGCTGGCAGAGTTTTATGTGAGGGAGGTGGTATCGCGGCATGGAGTTCCGATCTCGATTGTTTCAGACCGAGATGTGCAATTTACTTCCAGGTTTTGGAAAAAGTTTCACGAGGAGTTGGGTACGAGGCTGCATTTCAGTACCGCATACCACCCATAGACGGACGGGCAGAGTGAGCGGACGATTGAGACGCTCGAGGATATGCTTCGGGCATGTGTATTGGATTTCGGAGGGAGTTAGGACACGTATTTTCCCTTGGCGGAGTTTTCTTATCACAACAGCCATCATTCGAGCATTAGCATGCCGCCCTTTGAGCTGTTGTATGGGAGGAGGTGTCGAACCCCCATTTGCTGGGGAGAAGTAGGGCAGCGTGTGATGGGCAGCACCGAGATTGTGCTTCAGACGACAGAGCAGATCCAGCAGGTCAGACAGAGGTTGTTGACCGCTCAGAGTTGGCAGAAGAGTTATGCGGACAGATGCCGGTCCGAGCTCGAGTTTCAAGTCGGCGACTTCGTGCTCCTGCAGGTCTCTCCTTGGAAAGGAGTGATCCGATTCAGGAAGAGGGGCAAGTTGGGGCCCCGATATATTGGTCCTTTCAGGGTGATTGCAAGGGTGGGCAAGGTAGCCTATCGTCTGGAGTCGCCAGCAGAGTTGGGTTAGATTCATGACACTTTCCATGTATCGCAGTTGCGGATGTGTATAGCCGACAAGTCGGCAGTGGTGCCATTAGAAGACATTCAGGTAGATGCGAGCCTGAATTATGCTGAGAGACCGGTGGCGATCAGGGATCGGAAGATTAAGGTTTTGAGGAACAGGGAAGTGCCACTGGTGAAGGTCCAGTGGCAGCATCGGAAAGGGTCAAAGTTGACTTGGGAACCAGAGCGTGAGATGCGGGAGCAACATCCAGAGTTGTTTGCAGAGTGAGACTTCGAGGGCGAAGTCTGATTCTAGTGGGGGAGAAATGTAACACCCGAGTTTCCAGGTATGAGATTTTGTTCCTTTATTTTTGGGTTTTGTGGGGGACCTCGGCGAGTTGGCGTCTAGACTCGCCGAGTATGGTCGCGGATTCGGATGCGAGTTCACAGCTGGACTCGGCGAGTTCATGAGTGGACTTGGCGAGCCCACGCTGTTTAATGAAACCCTAATTTCCCGGGTTTGAGACCAATATAAAGGCCCTTATGGCCGTTCATTGCGGCTACCACACCCCAGAGAGAGTCCTAGATTGCTTGTGAGGTGAAGAGAGGCCATTGTTGATCTTTTGTTAGTGAAATTTGAAGGATAAGGTGACCAAGGCAAAAGAAGGCTGAAGGAAGTGCAAATCTAGTGTCTTCTGAGATCAAAGGCTTCATATTAAGGTATTCCTTCGGACCTTCTCCAGTTTTGGGTGTTGATTCATAGAGTTAGGGTTTTTAAACCCTTTAGAAGAATAATATGTAGAGAATTTAGTCCCCACTCGAGTTTGTGCCTTGGATCTGGACTCAAAGGGGTCCAGAGGCTATAACCCATGGAACTTTATGAGTCATTTTGGGGTTATTGGACTTAGGTTGCCATTTTTGGGAATAAATCACCATTTGATGCCATTATATTGATATATGAGCATAGAGTTTAGAGCTTTACGTGACTTTCGTGCTTGGGAAGGACATATCTGTGGAATAGGACAGATCTGACCCCAGGAGGTCAATAGAGATGGTGCATGGCATGAACTCGCCGAGTTGTTCTTGAGACTCGGCGAGTAGGGTCTGGGTTTCACGTGAATAGCTCTGTGAGTAGACTTGCCAAGTTGGGGGATAACTCAGTGAGTCAAAAGGGGATTAGAGGATTGGGGTTCAAGGCGGTACTCGCCGAGTTGTTCTTAAGACTCGGCGAGTTGAGTCGGGGTGGCCCCGCGATACATGCCAGGTGTGACTCGTCGAGTAAAGAGAAGGACTCGACGTGGAAAGAAAAGGGCTAAGAGGGTTAGTGGACACGTGTGGACTCGCCGAGTCGCCCAAGTAAGGGGTTTAGGGTTTGGAAAACCCTAAACCCCTAATTAGGGTTTGGAAAACCCTAATGCAATGAAACCCTAATTTGGGAAAATCAGGACACACGAGAAATTATTTAATAACTTGGAATATTAAATAATAATCATTAACGTAAATTAATCTAAGAAATATTGGACTTAATGGATTAAGTCCTTAATGGGTTAAGTAGGAAACTTAACCCTAATCATCATTTTATGTGAAACCCTAATTTCACTTGGGTTTATTGTTGGGCCTTTCTATTGGGCCTAAATGATTGAGATAATAATGGACCATCCAAGAGCAAGCAATCGAACTAGAATAATTTAATGGGCTTAGGGTAAGGCCCATGTAAGGGGTTTAGGCCCAATTTGGAAATTTGGGCCGTAGATGGGCCATAGTTTGGGCCTTAATAATTACATGATGTTGGGCCTCAAAATAAGGCCATGTATAGGCCTAGGCCCAATTTGGAAAATTGGGCCATGTGTTGGGCTTTGATTCCTAGTTGACTTTGGGCCTACGGATTGGGCCTTGGGCTTGAATAAGCCAAGCTTGGGGTAATGTAATTATCCAAAGTAAGTGTTTCTGGTTATGTAGTGGGACCCAATTATTCATTGGGTGATGTTTTGATATTGACAAATTGGGAATCTGTCATCCAGCAGCTGGGGTTGAGTCTGCGAGACTTCAGCAGTGTGGGATTGTGTCTACGGGATTCAGTAGTGTGAGGTGAATTACCTTCCAGTAGAGGTGGGTCTACGGCCACAATTCCGGCCCACCAGTAGGAGTTGTTGTTAGATGATTGTCTTTGTGACAATTGTCTATGTTTGCTACTACCTGTTATGTTTATGTGCTAGCATGATATGATGTTATGTGATAGTGGTAGTAAGGGGTGAAATAGTCCCCGATTATCGATCGATAGGGCCGAATGGGTAGACTAGTACCCAACTATGCTAGACAGATTATGATATATGTGATATAATATTATGTGGTAGTAGTAGGGGTGAAATAGTCCCCACTTACCGGACGACAGGACCGAAGGGGCAGGCCAGCACCCAGATATGCTAGGCAGTATATGACTTATATGTTTATGCTATGCTTTTATGTGGTAGCGTTAGGGGGTGAAATAGTCCCCGGTTACCGGTTGAAAGACACCGAAGGGTAGGCCAGCACCCAGATATGCTAGGGAGTATCCGGTTGAGAGCACCGTAGGGAAGCCCAGCACCTAGGTATGCTAGGCAGTATCCGATCGAGAGGACCGAAGGGGATGCCAGCACCCATATATGCTAGGCAATATCCGGTCGAGAGGACCGAAGGGGTAGGTCGGGCACCCAGATATGACTGACAGTGTATGTATGTTATATGATTGTGTGGTATGTGGTATGATGGGGGAACTCACTAAGCTTTGTGCTTACGGTTTTCAGTTTTGGTTTCAGGTACTTCATTTTCAAAGGAAAGGAGCTGGCTTGATCGCAGTGCATCACACTATGGTTTTCCGCACATGAGATCTTTGGGATTACACTCTGATATTGTTTTATGATAACATGTTTGATTATTTCTACTTTGGTTTGACATGACATAATATTATAGATGTTTTATTACACTGTTGGTTTTAAAATGACGTAATTAAAAATGAAATTTTTGGCCTGTATTTTTGGGATGTTACACCCTTCGTTCAGAGTTTTCCATGACAGACTTGGGCTCATTGAACTATTTTTTTGTGTATTTCAGTAACTAGAGACAATCATGGCATGTTTCTCTCTCAACAGAAATATGCCACCGACATTCTTGAGGGAGCAAACATGCATAAATGAAAACTGGCCCATACTCCGCCTGACACTTCAACTAAGTTTGAAGGCATCGCCCCCTATCTGATCCCACTTTGTATCGCAGCCTTACAGGTGCGCTTCAGTGTCTGACTTTTACTCGTCTGGATATTACCTACGCTATTCTGCTGACATGTCTTTTGGATACTTTGATTCACAGTTATGGCTTTTGGAAACCCTGTTTTGTAATACTTATGGATTTTGAGATGGTTTTAAAAATGAAAATTTTATTCTGATTTTAGGATGTTACAAGCAGCTCATATCAACCCTTCATTCAGAGTTCTCCACGACAGACTTGGGATCACTGAACTATTTTTTTGGGTATTTCAGTAACCGGAGACAGTCATGGCATGTTTCTCTCTCAACAGAAATATGCCACCGAAATTCTTGAGTGATCCAACATGCATAAATGCAAACCAGCTTGTACTCCGCTTGACACTTCAACTTAGTTTGATGGCATCGCCTTCTGTCTCTGATTCCACTTTGTATCGCAGCCTTATAGGTGCTCTTCAGTATTTGACTTTCACTCGTCTGGATATTACCTACCTTGTTCATCTGGCATGTCTCCACACGCATGACCCCAGAGAGCCTCACGTTATTGCTCTCAAACTTATTCTTTGCTACATTCAGGGCACTTTGGACCATGGTCTCTAGCTTTTGTCTCCCTTTCTAAAGGCTTGATAGCTTACTATGATGCTGATTGGGCAAGTTGTCCATGCACTAGACGTTTCACCTCTAGCTATTTTGTTTTTCTTGGTCAGAATCTCTTGTCATGGTCTTCTAAACATAATGGGATCATTTCTCGATGTAGTGTTAAAGTTGAATGCCGTGGGGTTACGAATGTTGTTGCTGAAACTTGTTGACTACACAATTTAATTCGCGAGCTACTTTATCCACCCTTGTCTGTCATGTTGGTTTACTGCGAAAATGTTAGTGCTGTTTACTTATCTTTAAATCCAGTTCAACATCAACACACCAAATATATTGAGATTGATATCCACTTTGGGCGTGACATGGTAGCTTTGGGACAACTTTGAGTTATACATGTCCCTTCTTCATCTCAGTATGCCGATATTTTCACCAAAGGGATGCCATTGACTCTATTTCTTTATTTCAAATCCTTTCTGAATGTTCGCTTGAGACGTGCCATTCTGACTGCGGGGGGATGTTAGTGTATATATTGTATGTATTATGCAGCCCATTTTGTTAGATGGGCTTGTCTTGTATTCAACCCGTGATCTCATACCAGACCTATATTGTGTGTTTTCTATATATATTGGAATGCATGACCTAAGGATAATTCATGGGAATTATGTGCATCAACAATTATTACAAGATATTTTAAATTCTTCTTACTTTATAAAAAAATGTCAAATCAAACATTGCAAGTTTTATTAACTAAATATATACTTCTTTGATTAACTTTGGAAAACCAGAACTTTTCATTTGGTTCACTATAGTGGCAGTTGGTCAACACTAGTATATATTATCATTATCGTAACAATTAAAAAAAATGAAATTTCAATAAGTCTTTTATATATTGTGTTGATTAACGATAAAGCCATTACTTTTTTTTAAAATAAAAGTGACTTAAAGGGCAACTGTTTAATAGAAAAAGACAATGAATCTATACTTATTTTGCACATTTGAGATTTTTGGCGAAAATATTCAGAAAATTCTATATATATATATATATATATATATATATACACATTTTGCTTATAAATGATAAAGTCATTAACGTTTTTCTAACATCAATGACATATATTATTATCTCATTATAATCTTATTGTATTCTCCTATCAACAAATGATATTATCTTACTATAATGTTATTGTTTTCTCTTAATGTTACATAGACTTATCTTACTGAGATAATACAATAACATCATAGTAAGAATACTATATGATAATACACTCTGTCAAATTATAATAAGGTAATATGTACTATTTGTTAGATAGAAGGAATCAATCTAATGATCTAGACATAGGTCTAACTGAGTTAGCTCATGTCTACACTCTTTCAACCTTTGGGAATTCCTGTTTCCTGCTTAAAGTTTAAATTAAGAAATCACCTCTTATTCTAAAATCGAAACACAATGATGATGTTTGGATAGAAAAGTATTTCTTTGTGACACGTGACTCTATCCTCAATGGAGATGTTTTGCCCAATATATGGGTTAAAAAGGATATGATCTTAATTTGTTATATTATAGATCCTAGAATTCACACTTACTTATTTTATTTGTTTTGACGTAGCTTTCATGTTTGAGGAAGTTGTTCCTTCTGCTGTGGATACTGAAGATAAGGTTGCTAGTTTTCTTGCTTTGTCTGTGGCTGATAGATCTTTCAAGTTTGAACATTCCAGCATCCAAGAAGGTTCTTCCACCAATGCTCCAATGGCTAATGGTAATGATCCTGCTTTTATACTTGCTTCATTTTGAGGATCCTAAATTAATGTGGATCTTTCATAATGCATAGGATCTAAGGCCACACGCTCTAGTGTTTGCTTTTCCTTCTCTGATCTAGAAGATGATATGTCCAATGGTTTAATCATGGTTAAAAAGGAAAAGGCTTCCTCCTACCTTCCTCCAAAGAGACATCAAATTTATCTTACTGTCAAAACTATAGGATCTCGGAAGAGGAAGACTGCTGAGGGCACATATCTGACCCAGAAAATCTCGGAGATGAGGAGACACTCAAGGAGCTGGTCTCCTTTTGTCAAGCTGTAAGTATTTCTTGAATTTTGATCTTTGTTTTTTGACTTTTGTTTTTTTTTTCTGATGATATTCTCCTTTTAGGTCTCGGATCACATCTCCTAGACCGCCGTTGATTTGAGGGTCAGGGATGAGAAGGCTGAGAGAGCCTTAAATGAGAAGGAGAATGTTTGGAAGGAAACCAATGAGGATCTCTTGACGAAGGTTGAGTGGCTGAGCAAGGAGAAGGTAGAAAAAGAGGAGGAGCATGCTTTGGAGATTGAGGAGGTGATTTCTGAGCTCAAAAGCAGTGCCCTTGAAGTTTGGGAGGCAAAAATCAAGCCCATGGAGGATGTGGAGAATACGGGATCCTGAAATATAGCTAATTGGCGTGAAGCCCTGACTAAGTTGACTGGAAAGACTATTAATGTTGGCTAGGATCCTACAAAGAAGAAAAAGAGAGAAGAGAGGGAGAAGAAAGTAGAGGCGGAGGTGACTCCGGGTGGTGATAATCAAACCGTAGCGCAGATTTTGTTTAAAAACAATTTTAATAATTTGGGTGTGTAAGACAATATTTTTTGTGGGGTTGGAGGGCAACCCATTTTTATTTTAATGCTATGGTTGTTTACATATTATTTTTCATGATTTGGTTGTAGAAATAAGGTTAAAACAGGTTTTCTCAAAGGCTCTCAAACGGTAAGGATCCTAAGGATTTTAGGATATATAATTTTTTTTTTGGGATCCCGAAGATCTAATATAAAAACTTATCTGATCAGGATCTTGAAATAGTAAGGATCCTGATATTTGTTTTAAAGAAATAAGTTTTGATTTGAAAAATAGGAAAATATTATGTTTTCATTAGAAAATAAGGATATATAAAATCTGATAAGAGCTTCTTCCTTAGATTTCCATTAGACTTTTAGTTGTCTCTTTGAACTTCTCTTTAGGATTATGATCTTATCATCTTAAAGAGAATTCTTCTAAATATGCTCTTGGTAGATGATACCAACTTTAGAATTTTCTGGGGAAAAGTCCCAATTTAGGTTATACTGGGAAAGATTCCACATAGTAATTCATTTAGGGAGGATCTTAGCTTAGAGCCTCACTGGGGAAAATCCCAACTTTAAGAAATATTAGGGAATATCCCAACTTAAAAAATACCGGGAAAGATTTCAACTTAAGATATACTGGGGAATATCCCATCTCAAGAAATACTGGGGAAGATCCCAATTTAAGATATTTTGGGGAAGCCCCAAATTAAGATATTACGGCTAACATCCCAAGTTAAGATAACATGACAATGTTATAAACCGTAGATTAAACTTTAAGATCTTAACATATGTTAAAAAATAAGAGCATTTCAAAGTCACTAAGCATGAAATGATCCCCTTATTCACATCCCATATTTAGATATCATGTGTCCAAGCGAGGTGTAGAAAACTAAACACGGATGAAAGAGGTTATTAACTCTTTAAACCTTATAGGGGATTAATTACCCTGGATCACAGGAGAGATGATCAATCTTTATACGTAGCGGCTAGGATCCTTGAGTTTCTTCATGTTGCAGATGTTAGCTTGGGATGGGCATTAGTCTGGATAATGCCCATCCGATACTTAAGTTAGTAATGATCTTAGAGATAAAAATTTAGTAAAAAGGGAAAAATGAAGGCAAGGAGTGGTTGCATACCTTGTCTTTGTCATAATAAAATATTACGACTTTGACTTACATGAAATATACCTTGAGGTGTACAACGTTCCATTATCTTGGTAAGAGGTTCCTTATAGGGGTTCCTCATCCATAGCGTACCTTTTCGTTCCATTATCTGCCCCCAATATGTGTCACACCCCCAAACCGGAACGATGGAAACGTTCGAGGGCGGAGGATGTCATGCCCAATATCACAATAGTTGTATAATAGTAATCAAAGCAACAACAACCATTTCATTGACAACATATAGTTTACATTGTAATTGTTTTACATAAGTTTATTTTTCAAAAGAAAACAACAAAACTAAGACTTGACACTATGATGCTCCGTCTTCTCGAAACCTGTATGCAAACTTGACTTACTAATTTCCTGAGAATACAAGTAGTTTGAAAGAGTATTAGCATTAAAGCTGGTGAGTGCATAAGTATTTTTGTTGTAAAAGAGATACGTCCTTTTGTTCTTTGGAAAAATGAATTGTTGCCTTAGAGTCTTAAGACCAAGTTATATTTGTGTTTCTCATGTTATTAAAGAACATTTCAAAATTTGAAAGACTAGTAAGCAAAATACGTTCATGGTGCGATTTCTCGGTGTGTACCTGTTAGTAAAGTTTTTAGATCAAACGGATCCACTACGTGTTTACTAAGACGCTATTTTCGTAAGTAAATCTCCATACTTAAAATACTATATGTAGTTTTGTATGTGCATAAAATCCCTTTTTGTGTGGTTCTTAAGTCTCTAATGTTTCCAGAAAATCCTATATTTTCCATAAAGTGTGTTATAGCCTTTATTGAACCAAGGCCGAAATATGTAAGTATAAGCACCATACTTAGTTTACAAGTGTGTAGTTTTGCTATTAAGAAAACTAGTTTGAAGATGTCCTCACTTTGCCAGTGATGACGCTTAACCTGGTAGATTCTATATTTTCAAAATGATAGTTTGTAGTCTTTAATGTATTAAGACTCCACTTTTGTAAGTAAATTCCCATACTTAAAATAGTATACATGGTTTTAAATGTGCATAAAACTCCTTTTGGTGTGTGCGTATGTGTGTGTGTGTGTGTGTGTGGTTCTTAAGTCTCTGTAAACTTTATGTTTTGTAATACCCCATGTGAGTTGTTATAACCATGCTAAAACTCGAAGACCTCATACTCGACGTTCTTTAGGCGTCGGAATTGTGATGACACTTGTCACACAGACCTGCCGGTCTAGCTGTTGCAAGCAGCTTAGGTGCGGGTTTGTCAGACCCAATATAGATCTATACACAACTATCACGCTCTCCCTACAAGAGATTCTTATTATAACTACAGGACTTTTCTGTGGTACTTAGGAGTACCCCGAAGGAGAATACCTCACAAATTTATTCATTAACAAGTTTACGTATTAAGCAACCAAAATCCCTTTTTGTTTGTAAAAGTATGTGTTTTCCTTTTTGTGTATGTGAATGTGACTAACAAACTATACCTATTATAGTTTAACATGAATGTTTTGTTATGATGTAAAACCTTTATAGTTATGATTTTTATTCCTTAGTGAAATAAAATGGCAATAAAATACGAAGTATACTTAACCCTAGTATTACGTAATTTGCTCGACATGTTACAAAGTGTGAATAACTCTTAAAATTGTTTTTGGTAATTTTACTCTCTATTATCCCTATTTTAGAATATTTATAGAAAAATCATCGTAAGTCGAAAAATGAGTCTGTAAACTCTAAGAGTTTGGAAAGAGAGTCTACTATGTTCATAAAAATTCTTATAATTTTTGGTGGTCTCAAACCAGTGTGAAAACGTTCATTTTCACAGACTGGTCCGAATACGTTGCTGCAGTGACCAGCAGTTTTGTAAAGATCACTATAAATTGTAGAAAAATCGTATGGAGATGTGCAAGTAGTCATTTTAAAGGTATAAACCTGAAATATTTTCATATTGAACAGTTTTAAAAAATATTAAGTTTAAGTTGGGTAAAACAATTCGTGAACAGGTCACAACTTTTCAGTTGTAAGCTGTCAAGTTAAGTTTCAAATATGTTTTGGTGTTTTAATTTGTATCCCCCCTGAAAACTAAATAAAACTAGAAAAATGTAGGGTTATGAACTCACCTTGAGTGATTCTGGGAAGAGTGGAAGGTCGAAGACGAGGAGTATCAAGTCAAGAACACTTGATGAACACGTGAGAGTTTGGATGATCCTAAGAACGATTTTTGGTGTTAAGATATGAGTCAATGATCCAAGAGTGTTATGAAATTATGGAATGACACTTGAGTTTAGATGGAATACTTTCCAAAAAGTGCAGTAGCAACTCAAGAACACTTGCACAAGGTGGTGGAAAGTAGAGAGAAAGAAGCTTTCTTGAGGTGATTTTATTGCGAATATTGGCTCATATATGATGTCATATGTACCGAGCTTCACTAACCATTTGCCTATTCTTCTTGAAATTTCTAGTTTTCTCATAACATTCTTAATAGGATAGTTAGTTTTTACATGTATGGTATGAGGTTCAAAATAATGTCTTAATTTGGTAGAAGCTGTAACTAGTGCAAGTATTAGTTTTTCGATATAAGAATACTTGGTCTTAGGATCCAAGTGAATTTTACTTACATAGTAAATAGGATGTTGATCCTCGTTGAGATCCTTGGCCAGGACTACACTTACAACATCTAAGGATACTGAAAAGATATAGGAGGATTGGTTCCCTATCTAATGGTTTTACCAATAAGGGTGCTGAACTTAAGTACTTATTGAGTTCTTGGAAGGCATGTTGATGTTCCTTGGTCCATTCGAACTTTTTATTATTCTTTAAGATATCGTAGAAAGGTTTTCATCTTTCTGAGGATCTTGAGATGAACCTGTTAGCTGCTACTATTCAAGTCATTCTCCTAATATCTTTGGTCGAAGTTGGGGATCTTAGATCAATTATGGCTTTGATCTGTTCAGTACTCACTTCTATTCCCATTTTGGCGACCATGTAACCAAGGAACTTTCCTTCCTTCATTCAAAAGTAACATTCAACTTTATGTTGTATTTATCTAGTATATCGAAGGCTTCTTTAAGATCCATGAGGTGATCTTTAGCTCTTTTAAATTTGACCACCACGTCATCTATGTAGACTTCATGTTGTCCCCCAGTTTGTCCTTGAACATTCGATTCACCAGTCTTTGGTACATTTCCCTTGTATTTTTAAGACCAAAAGGCATAGAAATATATCATAATATACATGTAGGGGCTATGAAGGAAATATCTTCTTGATCGGATGGTTCCATTAGTATTTGTTGGAATCCAGCCGAGGCGTCCATGAATGTTAGTAGCTCATGACCTATCGTGGCATCTATCATAGAGTCTATTTGTGGCAAAGGGAAACGATCCTTAGGGAAAGCCTTATTGAGATCTGTGTAATCTATATACACTCTCCATTTTCCATTCTTCTTTTGTACCACCACCACATTCACTGGTCATCTTGGGAACTTTACCTCTTTAATAATTCCTATCTTGAGAAGTTTTTCAATTTCTTTGAATGATTTGGTTCCTTTCGGGTGCGAATTTCCTTTTTTTATGTATAGGCCTGAAAGAGGGATCTATATTGAGTTTATGAGTTATAATTTCTTTATTTATAGCTGTCATATCCTTGTGTTTCGATGAGAAGGTTCTATTTCTATCTTTTAAGAACTTTAGTAAGTCTTGCTCGATTTGTTCTAGTATCAGGGGTCCTATGAGGACTTTGGGTAGGCATCTTAATGCATTGATGGTATGTCGATGGAATCGCTTTCATGCCATGGATCCATGGCCTACCTAGTATGACATTATAGGAAGACAAAGCATCAGTAACATAAAAGCGTTGCATAAAATTTACATATTCGATGTAAATAGGCAGCTTGATTTCTCCAATGGTGTGCTTCATTTCACCGCTGAATCCTATTAGCACTGATGATCTTTTGATTATTTCGGATTTTGGGATGTTCATCTTGGTTAGATCGTCTAAAAGTATGATGTTCACTTCGGATCCTTCGTCTACCAGGATCCTTCTGACGAAGTGATTGGCGATGTATAAAGTAATCACCAATCCATCGTGGTCAGGATCCTAGATGTTTTCTCTATCATGTTCATCGAAGATGATCTTCTTGTTGTTTGTTATCAACATGCTCTTTTGGGTTCTTTCTTCCCTTTCCGTCTTGGATACTTCGGCATGTCTTTTATCTGCAGAATAAGAAGTTCCACAGATGTCAGATCCTCCGAAAATAACATTGATTACCTTGGCATCCAAGGGGGGAGGGATCCTAGTTTTTCCAGAATCTTCGTAGGATCTTGCTCTTTTTCTTTGGATCTTTCTTTTCTTCATCATATGACCTCTTTAAGATATCCTTTGCTCTAGAGATAGCTAATTTCCTTCATGAGGGCTATGCAGCCCTCAATGTTGTGGCCAAAATCCTCGTGATATGCACAACACTTGGATTTGTCTTTCTAGCCGTTTGATTTCTCTCATTTTCTTAGCCATCTTGTTTTGTCCCTAAGATCCTGCATATCAAATATCAGACCCGAAACATCCATAGAAAAGCGACAATCAGTAATCTTGGGGAATTGGTCTTCCTTTCCTTCATTGTTAAGGGCATTAAACCTATGATAATAGGGTTTGGAATATGGTTTTGACTTATATGATCTTTGGGTCGAGGATTCAACCTTCCTATTAGGGTTATCATAGGAATTTGGTGTGCTAGCCCTCTTTTGTATATCTTTGTCTTCTTCCAATCTGATGAATCACAGTGCTCTGCTTCTGACTTCATCCATTCGTTTTCATGGAGTCATCACAAGGTCTTCGTAGAATGGGGAATCCTTCTTTAGGTGAAACTTAAAGGCTACCGCGGAAGTGTCTATGTCGATGTTCGATATGTTCAACGCTTCCCTGCCAAACCTGGTTACAAAGTCCCTAAGAGATTATTTAGGATCTTGGACCACTTAATAAAGATCACTAGTGAACCCCTCGAATATCCTGCTACAAGAAAACTGATTATTGAAAATATTAACTGAGTGAACAAAAGAGTTAGTAGAGTAAGCATGAATAGGGATGAAAGTGGGTCCAAACCCGGACCAATTGACCCGAAATCGTAAAACTCGGAAACCAGAATTGATGGATTATAAGAACCGAGAACCGGACCGGTGGTATGTAAAGTGGGTATTGAACCGGGTGGAACCGGAAATGGATAATTGGAGCCAGATTCGTGTATTAGAACCGGAAATAGCCGGAAACCCGGAAATGGAACCGGAAACCTAGAATCATGATTGTGACACACTTGGAAAATGAAAGAGAAAATAAATTGTGAACCTATATTACTTTCAAATTGCTATAAAATAAACTGTACATTTATCATTTACGTAGTTATGAACAAACTAACTTATTTTTCTGTACTATTTTTTCTATAATACCTATCTTATTTTCATGATGAGACAAACATATACAAACTGGTCCATTTATGTGATTTTCAAACATAAATGAACCATGAATCAATGCTTGTCATATGTTGCGATATAATACAAATTTATGTGATTTTCAAACTGGTCCATTTATATATTACACCAATACATAAGAAGTTATGAAATACTTTAATGATGAACTATCTTATAAAGTGGGACCACTTGATGTTAATGGTGAAGTAGGTTACTTATCGCAAGAAGTTTGCAATTAAAATCGTTACCAATGTTAATAGAAAGTTTATTTTTGAGTCCCTCTGTGGTCAATGTCGATCACAAGAGATGAGCAAATATTTTTTTTGAGTAGCCCTTTTCGTCGATTAGTAACATTAGTAGACATATATTTTTGAGCAACCCTTTCAAATTCCGGTTCCCTAGCCTACTAAACCTGATTCCTCTTTTTTTTTTTTTTTTTTTTTTTTTTTTTTTTTTTTTTGTGTGTAACAAATCCAGTTCTAAAATCCGAAATACTCGGACCCATTGGACCCGTACCCGGAATACCTGAACCCGAATAAGGCTAATTTTTAAACCCCATACTCAGACCGTTTATGCATTTTCTGGTTATCCCGGTTTCGGTTTTAGTCCGGGTCTTGTTTTCTGGTATTATAACTCATCCATAAGGAGGAACATCGAGAAGCCATTTCAAGGCTGATCTTGTAAGAGTTGAGCCAAACCCTTGCATAAATAGGCTTCCTTTAAGTGTGATGGAATGAGAATAATTTCCATTTTCTATCTATATTGTGCTATGTGTTCCTCGAGATCTATGGTTCCATTGTAAGGTTTCATGCTGGGAGTTTGGAAGCGCTTTTAAACTTCAGTATCGGCTATCAAGGGGATAAATTTTGATATCCTGTGACTGGTGGGGGATACTTTCGGTATAGGTTGGACCACCTGTGGTACACCCGAGATCACCTGTTTTAGTTGCTGGAGTTCTTTGGCTATAACTGGATGTATTCTTGCGTCAAGATTCATAGAGTTAGTATTAAAAGTATTACTTTCAAAGAAGTTATCGGTATTTATGTTATTAGGGGTATTGAAAGTTTCGTCAAGATCTTAGATCATAGGAGTTCGGTTGTTTGGGATTGCACCCCCGACTGGGGTAACAACGAATGTTGGAGCTGTAGTTTCCCTAGGGATCCCGTGTTATCAAAATTCAGGATCCTGGGTTGCAAGATTGAAAGTGTCGCCTCCTGGGGTTTATGGATCTCTGACCTTATCTTTTCCACCTCCTTGAGCAACGTTCTGTTGTCTTCCTGTTGCTGAGCCACCTGTTGCATCAACACCTTCATCATCGAGAAGAGTTCGTTGTTAAAGATCGATACAGGAGGATCCTGAGATCCTAGGGATCCTAGAGTCCCATGGCTAGTGATTGGAGAAACGCTCTTCTTCGATGTATCAGAAGTTTTCCTTTGACCAGGGGGTCCGCTCGGAGGTGGTGGAAGATTTTTCAAAGAAATAGGAGGAATAAAAGAAGAAAATATGGTTGATTGTGTAGATATAATTTTCGAGAATTATGAACACCACGGCTCCACGGTGGGCGCCAAATTGTTTTGATAAAAAATCAATCAAATGAGAATCAACCAAGTTATATGATAGGCTGTGATGTTGTAGCTATTATGAGAATCAAATTGAGATCAAGATGACAATAGTGATTTACAAGGAAAACCCTTGATCATTGATAGGGTCTCCGCAGGGACGGACGCAAGAATACATAATAGGTGTTGTCGAGGTTGAAGACGTGTTGCCAGTGCATAAAAAATAAATAAAAATCCAAAAAAAATCAAAATTTTTTCTACTGCGTACAGAAAAAGTAGGTGTTGCCGGTGCCACACCGGGACACCAAGCAAAACCGTCCATGGGTCTCCGACATAAACCTTAGGTGGTGATAATGATCACTTGTCTTATTTGATTTTATTGATTAGAACGAAAATTACAAAAACAATGATAAGAGTACAAGTATGAATGTTTCAACGATTTTTGTTTGTCTTAGAGTGTCAAGTTATTTACTTCGGTTAGAATATTAATATGATACGTAATATCTTATCAATAAATTATTTATAACAAACATTCAAAACATATACAAAAATGATATTTACGTAAATAAACTAATTTAATTTATTTCTTAGATATATAAATCCAAAGCTCTTATTTGCATGAAAAAATAATTTTGTGTAAGAAGAAAATAACAGGAGTACAGTATGCAAGAAAGGGTTGCCACCCTAGCCATGTGCAAAACTTCATGAATCACCAATAATGGCAATAATGGCGTTCACATGCATGTATAACTTGATGTGATACTATCATTTATGTTGATATAGTTTTTACATGTCTATATATAAGACATATACGTATATAATGGTCTAATTTTAGCTGTTAAGAAGTATAATACATCTTGATATATGTACGTGTCTCCATATCTTAAACCACTTTTTCTTGATCTTCGATAAATTGAAACTTTGATTTCAATTTGTTTCCGAACATCTATGACATTATTTTACTGTATTGATGAATGATGATATCTAACTGATTTCCACATAGAATTCAAACATGGACTCAGATCTAACCAATACAAACATGAACGTCACGATCCTGTATTTACAAACACGAATCAAGCATTCAAAGTCGACTATGAGAAAAATAAAAACAACGGTTTTATAAATAAACCACATGAGAATTATCAATTATATGAATCATATATTATCAACCACAATATAATTAGGGCCTATATTTGGCTTTAAAATATATTAAAAAAATATAGAACATGACAACAAAAAGAGGGGATTTCTAGGATCGATAAACATCAGAGAGGGCTTGAAGCACATCAACCTGTAACTTGAGATGCATAATGTAATTGGCCGTATGATCAAAAAGTCGATCTGCATTCAACCCTCTTCCTCCTGGTATAAGCTTTTGCAACTTCTTCACTTTCCTAAGCACCGTCCCATTAATTCTTCTTGTTCTTTTTCCTGTTCTCAAACTAGCTTTTACCCTCACGAATCCACCATTGTAGTCCATACTCAATCTGTCGACTGAACTCTTGTTTGGGAATCTTGAAATTAGTAGAAGAGAGAGAATTAGGGTTAAGGTGTGTGGACATGATAAAGGAAATGGGGTTTATATTTATATGAAAGAATGATGGGTAGGAGCCAAAAGGAGAACATGTGAGCCCAATGCAAGCATATGTATGAGTTAAAACTTTGAAAAAGATTTGATTTGTAATAATCTATCAGAATTTTGGAATTTTATTTATTTAGTTCTTAGTTTTAGATTTTATAGTATTGTATGTACGCATTTTGATTATATTGAAACGTTTGTGAGAGCATATAAGAGCTAATTACATAAGAACAAATACCCACGTTTAGAGTTAAAAACAAATACTATGGAGTTGTATACTCGAAATTATTGAAGTAGTTGCCCAACTCTAGATTTTTTGGTAAATGTTGCTAGTAAAATTATGCAACTCATTCAAAAAGACTCTCTTTTAATTAATATATTTTGAAAATATTTAATATTATTATATCATGTTGATTTTCTTAACAATATATTTACAAATTGTTTAATATTGTTGCATTAAATCAATGTGTTCGGATGATTTAAGAAATTCAAATGATTTTAATTAAGAGTAAATTACACGAATGGTCCCTATGGTTTAGGGCAATTTGCGCGTTTGGTCCTTAACTTATTTTTTTAACTCGGAAGGTCCCTACTGTTTGTTTTTCTTACGCGTTTGGTCCCTGTCTTACCTAAAAAATCTATTTTGCCTTTGATTTTTTAATTTATTTAAATAAACACACCACCATCCTTATCCCCTCACTTTACCTTACTTACCTCACCATTTTTTCCTATTTAAATAATAGTATTTTTACGTAAGATATGGACCAAGAGCGTAACAAAAACAAAGAGTAGGGACCAATGGCGTAACAAAAATAAACAGTAGGGACTTTCCGAGTTAAAAAAATAAGTTAGGGACCAAACATGAAAATTACCCTAAACCATAAGGACCAATCGTGTAATTTACTCTTTAATTAAATAACCTATGCAAGTGAAATTTACAACGATTAGCTATGAATGCTTGTTTAATTAATTGAATTATGAACAAAAACTTCAAAAATAATTTAATAAGTTAACTCACTTGACTTTAAAACCACTCCGATTCAAGTTGTAATGATCTAGGATTTTTTTGGACGTAACGAAAATTTTATTGAACCACTGCCTATGAAGATACAAGGCAGGGCAAACGAAAATCAAGCCCAATACAAAAAGATTAACAAGACATTACAAAGCACTAAACCGAGAGCAAATCCAGTCTACCCAATTACAATTCTCTTTCCCTCCTCGGTGTTTCACCCAACTAAACACAACAATAAGGATATTATCCGCTAGCTTGGGAGCATTAATAATAACAATATTGAACACCTTATCATTTCTTATCATTTCTTGCTTTCCAGATACACCAAAGCATCCATACAAAATAGCTCCAAGGATATTTTTTTTTTGGGACAATTGCCCCAAACAGTAGCAAACTTTAAGATATCTCCCACCGTATTAAACTACAACGATGTGATGCTGCACCACTTCCAAATCCAGCTCAAGGACTAGTGAGCATAATGACAACTAACAAGGGAATGATTGGTATCATCCCGCCCTCCATCACAGAAATGGCAAGAGGAGTTTCAGACCAAAATACCCCTCCTTGAAAGAGCACCAACAGAGGGGATCATGTCTATAGAAGCTCGCCACACAAAAGCGTTGACTTTCAAAGGAACCATATTAAGCCAAATTATTGGATTATCTACCTGTTTTGTCAACTTTAAGTCAATTAAGGCTCTTAGATCACTTGCATAATAAGATCCATTATTTGAAAGTTTTGAATTCCAAGTATCTGGGGAGTTTTTGATGTAGATCGAGTTCAATACTCCAACTAAATTAATCTCCAAACTGCCGCTAGGAGCTTTCTTCCACCCCTATTTGATTCCATCAATGGAGATCCGTTCAATCATAAAACACTACTTCTTCTTATCAAGATTGAAAAGCAGGGGAAAACGAGATGCTAGAAACGGTCCAATCGTCCAACCACATGAGCGTATTGGAGCCAGAACTGGCATTTACAGAAATAAACAAGGACAGGTCGATATCAATTTTTTGAATTTCCTCGATGACTTGAACAATGCTAAACCCTTGTTCCTTTGAGAGTTATTTTTCACCCAAGACTAAATCGGTTTCCAATAACTGTTATGCACCCTACATATGACCCTTTTCCACAACACATTTGTATCCATTTTGAAATTCCACAACCATTTGAAGATAAGAGCCTAAGTAAGGGACAACAATGAGCCCACCCCGATGCCTCCTCTCTCCTTCGCCCTAAGAACAACATCCCACTCCAGCCAACATTTTTTTTCTTGTCATCACCTCCTCCCCACCAAAAGTTTCTCTGCAGCTTTTCGAGATAATCCACTACAGATTTAGGAACTTTGAACAAAGAAAAATGGAATAGAGGAAGACTTCCAAGAACCGATTTGACAAGACTCAACCGACCACCAAGAGATAAAGTTTTTTCTTTACAAACGGAAAGTTTGGATTGAACCCTCTCGATTATAGGCCGCCAATTGCGTTTGAGAGACATATTCGCCTCAAACGGCATCCATAAGTAGTTAAAGGGGAGAGAAGCCGTGTCACAAACAAGCATCCAAGCACAACTAGCCACATCATTGTTGGAAACACTGATACCATATACTTTGGACTTGTTGAAGTTAACCTTTAACCCGAAGGCTGCATGGAAACATTTTAAAATCCTAGCAAGAGTTGAAAAATTAGAGCTCACCCACTCCCCAAAGAAGAGCGCGTCATCAGCATAGAACAAATGCGAAATCGAAGTACCGCTTGGAATTTTGACCCCTTGAATAAGGATTGATCACAGGCAAACTTTATAGCTATGTTTAAGCCTTCCATGTCAATAATGAATAGAAAAGGTGAAAGCAGATCACCTTGTCGAACCCCTCTCATAATGGGAAATTCTTTAGTTACCGACCCATTGGTAATAACCGAAGCTCTAGAAGATGAGAGACAACCCTTGATCCACTGAATCCAAATATCACCAAAACCCATTTGCCTCATTACCGAAAGAAAGTACTTCCAATTTATGTAGTCGAAAACCTTGTCAAAATCAACCTTAAAGAGAAACATCTTGTTTTGACTCTTTTAGCCCAATCACTACAAGAAAAACATGATTTTGCTTAGGATGGAATCCGTTGCGAAAAGTTGAAATTGCGTTCCAAAAGACAAATAGCGATGAAATTTCCGATGACCGATTTCCATCCCAAAGAACCTTGTAATGAGGGTTTGCTACGGAAACACTCATTCCGTCACAAATATGACAACGTAATGAAATTTCTTGTAGATAGTATTCCGTCATGTATTCCGTAGTAGGATTTCATCACAAATTATGTGGTAGTTCTTCCATCATAAATTCCGTCATGTATTCCGTAGTAGGATTTCATCCAAGACTTTTGAACAATAGATCTAGGGAATAACATAAGAAAAACAGATCTAGAAGATTACCTTAAGTTGCTGGCTTGAATCTTCTTGTCCTTGAAGCTTAGAGTCACAATTGTCACTCCTCTAATGGCTTACAAACACCAACTTAGCAAGAGGATGATTATAGAGAGAGGGGAGGGGGCAAGAAGTCGGCCAGGGTTCTTCCAAAGGCAAGAGTACCGATTTCATTAACCCCTTGGGTCTATTTATACTTGTAAGGCTCCTAGGGTTTCACCCTTAAACCCTAACTGGATAACTTAGGCCCTAAGCAATCCAATCCCCCTTATGATAAGCCTTGGACAATTTTTAGGTCTATCCAAAGCCCTAAAACCGTCCACCCCTTATCCTTAAGGGATTACAGCCCAAAGTACAACTATCATACAATTGACAGTTTATGCTATTTTATTTAATTAATCTCTTTAAGTCACCAAATTAATTCCTAATTAATTTAGGACTTATATTAATCAAATAACATTATTATTATTCCTTATATTATTCTCATAATATATAAATAATATTTCTTCTCTCATTACAAATCATCCTGTCAAGTTGCTATGGTGAAGGCAACCCAAAAGGACCATGCACAATCGGGTCAAATACTTGCCTAATATAGTTGCTGCCTTAGACACTATTCCAACAGTCTCCCACTTAGATAAGTCTAGTAACTATATACACAAGTATAATCCGATTAGAAATCGTAGCTCTCAAAGACGCTGTCAAACTCTGATCTTATCAATCCTGTCCTTTAGATAAGTGATCGTATAGTCCTCTGTTTAAATATCATGCTGACAATTTTATGGAATCTATTGTCCAGCAGTTGGTTTCTCGATTTCTGATTTATTCGACATAGAACTTAATCGAACACATCTATTTAGTTCTGACCGGGCCCGACACATAAGTCAAATCAAATCATCGAGCGGCCGAGATATCGCTTTTACCTTATTAGGATAAAAGTAACAGATAAACTTCGATTTATATGCATTTACTTATTCATTAATCAACTATACACAACAATGCGTTTTATAACATCAAGTTACTGATGCGGTTTCGCATTATCAATGTACAACCAATTAACAAATAACAAACCATATATCTAGGTTTTAAGACCATATGATATTATCGTCTTGCGATCACCCTTTTTATCATATTCCATAAGGTGATTCCAGCAAGCACGGGTTTGTTCCAATGCTCAAAACTAGTTCATAAGCACTCATTAACGTTGCAACAAACTTTTGCTATGTCTAATACCATTTAGATAATCTACACACCAATTCATGACAATCTTCATTCATACCTACTTCCAACATATGAACGATTGTGGATTGTTTGAATAATTCGATTATTGTTAATAACCTCAATTATTTTGGAAGTCAAAACATGCAAAGTGAAACAATAGCTAAACAATTAACATAAGACAGTAACATTACTCATAAATAATACTCTTTTATTTAATCATCAAATGTTAATTACATTTATCTATTACACGTTTCTAATACTATCTATTCTATACTAATATCATCTTTCAGCCCAATACTCCTAGCATGCTGTAAGTGCTTAACCCTATTCAGTCCCTTCGTAAGCGGATCTGCTGGGTTATCTTTTGATGATATCCTCTTAACCACGAGTTTTCCTTCTTCTACACGATGTCTAATAAAGTGATATGTTCTATCGATATGTCGAGATCTACCATGATCCCTCGGTTCCTTGGTCAAGGCAACCGTTCCTTCATTATCACAGAAAATTTCCATGGGCTCCTTTATGGCAGGTACAACTCCAAGATCATCGATGAAGTTCTTCAACCATATTGCCTCATTCGACGCTTCGCTCGCTGCAATGTACTCTGATTCACACGTTGAATCAACTACGGTTTCTTGCTTGGAACTTTTCCAAGTCACTGCTCCTCCATTCAGGGTAAAGACCCAGCCCGACTGCGAACGGTAGTTGTCCCTGTCGGTCTGAAAACTAGCGTCACTATGCCCTCTCACCTTTAAGTCATCACTCCCTCCGAGGACTAAAAACCATTCCTTCGTCCTCCGAAGGTACTTAAGGATATTCTTGACCGCAATCTAATGGGCTCTGCCAGGGTTCCCTTGATATCTACTAACCATGCTCAAAGCAAAGGCTACATCAGGGCGAGTACAAGTCATAGCGTACATGATTGAGCCAACTGCGGAAGCGTATGGAACTTAGCTCATTTTTGCTATTTCAGCTTCGGTACTCGAACTTTGAGTCTTACTCAACTTGGCATTACTTTGTATCGGTAATTCTCCCTTCTTCGAGTTTTCCATACTAAAACGTTTTAGTACTTTATCTAAGTAAGTGTTCTGACTAAGTCCTATTAGTCTCTTACTTCGTTCTCTCACTATCCTTATTCCCAGAATATAGGAAGCCTCTCCGAGGTCCTTCATAGCGAAGCATTTCCTGAGCCAGGACTTGACCTCCTGCAGTGTCGGGACGTCGTTTCCTATGAGTAGTATGTCATCGACATACAAAACGAGGAAGCTTACTATACTCCCACTGGATTTGACATATACACATGATTCATCTTCGCTTCGTACAAATCCAAACTCTTTGACTTTCTCATCGAAGCAAAGATTCCATCTGCGAGATGCTTGCTTAAGTCCATAAATGGACTTCTCAAGCTTACACACTCTATTCGGATGCTTCGGATCAACAAAACCCTATGGATGAGCCATGTAAACATCCTCAGCCAACTTCCCATTAAGGAAAGCGGTCTTGACATCCATTTGCCAAATCTCATAATCATGAAATGCGACAATTGCTAGCATCACTCTAATAGATTTTATCTTCGCAACTGGTGAGAAGGTCTCATCGCGCCTTATATGTGTGTACGTTTCCATCCACGTCGGTCTTCTTCTTGAAGATCCATTTGCACCCAACGGTCTTACGTCCGGGCACATTATCAACCAAATTCCAAACTTGGTTGTCATACATGGATTAGATCTCGTTGTCCATTGCCCCTTTCCATTTTGCATACTCCGGGCCTGTCATGGCTTCCTTATAGCTATTAGGTTCATCTAGATTTATTAGTGTACCATCACTAATATACGTGTCCCCTTCGGTAGTAATATGAAAACCATAGAACTGGGGTTGAACTCTAACTCTTTCGGAACGTCTAAGAGGTAAGGACTCGTCAATCGGTTCAACCAGAGTTTCCTCCTCGGGTTGAGCGCCAGTGGTAGAGGTTCCTTCATCAATCGACTCTTGAATCTCTTCAAGCTCTATTTGCCTCCCACTGTCTCCTTGGCTTATGAGTTCTTGCTCTCGGAAAACTCCTCTCCTCGCAACGAAGACAACATTGTCCTTCGCTCTATAGAAGAGATATCCAAAGGATTTCTGCGGGTAGCCGATGAAAATACATCGCTCACTACGAGGTTTGAGCTTGTCGTGAGTATCTCGTCTTACGAAAGCCTCGCAACCCCAAACCCTGATATGTGCTAACGAGGGAGCTTTCCCTGTCCACATCTCGTGAGGTGTTTTGGCAACCTTCTTAGTAGGGACTCGATTAAGGATATGGGCTGCAGTCTCTAAGGCATACCCCCAGAATGAGATAGGTAGTGAAGCACGACTCATCATAGAGCGGACCATGTCTAACAAGGTTCGTTTACGCCTTTCTGCCACACCATTCAACCGTGGTGTCCTAGGTGGTGTCAATTGTGAAACTATTCCACACTCTTTGAGATAGTCGTGGAATTCAAGACTTAGGTACTCTCCTCCTCGATCGGATCGAAGCATCTTGATTTTCCTGCTCAATTGATTCTCCACTTCATTCTTGAACTCTTTGAACTTTTCAAACGTTTCTGACTTTTGCTTGATTAAGTAGATATACCCATATCTACTATAGTCATCGGTAAAAGTCACATAGAAGCGTTTTCCATCCTTCGTGGTTGATCTAAAGGGTCCACATACATCGGTATGTATGAGGTCCAATAAACCCTCACCCCTTTCACATGTACTAGTGAAGGGTGACTTGGTCATCTTTCCAATTAAACAAGACTCGCATGTGTCATCTTTCCTAAGGTCGAATGACTCCAACACTCCATCCTTTTGGAGTTGGGCTATGCGCTTCTTGTTGACATGTCCAAGATGACAATGCCACAAGGATGCTTTATCCATACTATTGGAAGAATCCATGCACAAAACATCATTTCCTAGGTTATCTACAATCATAACAGTTTCATAAATTCCATTACATGGCATTGCTTCAAAATATAAGACACCATTTAGATAAGCATAAATTGAACCATTCTCATTATTAAAAGAAAATCTAAATCCTTGTCTAAACAAACCATGAAACGAAATGATGTTTCTTGCCATTTCTGGCGAGTAGCAACAATTATTCAAATCTAAACATAAACCATTACTAAGCACTAAAGAATACACTCCAATCTTGGTCACAGGCGACGATCTTCTGTTCCCCATGATTAGATTTATTCTTCCATGCTCCACATCCCTATTTCTTCTTAGTCCCTGCAATTCAGAACAAATGTGGTAACCACACCCGGTATCTAGGACCCAAGAAATAGCATAAGATGAATCATTAGATTTAATTGTGTATATACCTGCGAAAGACGGCTTGATCTTTCCTTCCCTGATGGCTTGCAGGTATTTTGGGCAGCTTCTCTTCCAATGCCCTATTTTGCGGCAATGGTGGCACTCTGCCTCCTTTGGGTTAGGGTTGGGCTTAGCAGGATCAACTTTGGTCCCACTAGAAGAGGAACCATCTCGGGACTTTCCCTTGCGGTAGCTCTTAGATGGAGCCTTCCTCTACTTACCCCTGCATCGGACTGTAGTCTGGAACTACTGCTAACTAAACGGGTCGGCATTGTGGCCGTAGACTCGTTCCTACTGGAAGGAAACTCACCTCACATTGCCGAAGTCCCATAGACACAATCCCACACTGCTGAAGTCCCGCAGACTCAACCCTAGCTGCTGGATGACAGATTCCCGAACATGGTGGCCGACGGCGATGCTTGACGACAGCAAACGGTGGCAACAAGTGGTGGTGATGAGTCCTTTCCATTTCCTGGCTGGAGATTCCCGGTTTCTCACGACCACCCAGCAGCGAACAAGATCTGTTCTTCAACCTCCATCGGTCATGTGAGTTGCGCACAGCGCCTTCGGTAGCGGCACCATGGCGGCGATGGCCAATGGAAAGGAAGCGGCTATGCTAGATGACCTTGACGACCCATAGGTTTAACCTGAACGAAAGGCTCTTCATTGCTATTGGCTGAAATCTCGACGATTGTCTTGGGTCGGCGACATCGGGGGGCTAAGATGTTGCGGCGGCCGAACTCAACCAAGCAGGTGACGGCGAGCACTTCTTCATCAATGACGGTTGAAGGAAAATCGCATGGTGATGGAGGCTGGAGTAAAGAAATGGTCTCTTAGGTTTAGGGTTGAAGGAAGTGACGTAGGGAAGGGATACGGGTATATCCCATGTCTTATTTCAAACATATGATCGGATTATTTAACTTTAGCCCCTCCACCCTAATTTGTTTTTAATCTAAGTCCAAAACATACCAAATAGACCCTGCCCACAGAAATCTTTACAGATTGCATCCAAAACTTACCTTTTAAACCCTGAACCCATAAATTTCTTTCATAATAGATCCATAAATCACCAATAAACCCTTAAGCCTTCAAATCTTTTCAATTTAAGTCCCGAACGTACACTTTTAACCCTCGACTTTCAAAATTCTTCACAACTTAGTCCGGGACTTACATTTATTAATTTATTTGAATAAACAGGGCGTTACAACACTACTGTATATCTTCATTTTTTCATTACATTCATATAGTGATATTCTCAGATCGATTAATGCAAACTATTTTCTAGTAAAGATAGTCATATACTTGGGAAAACATACATTTTTACGAGAGAACAAACATGCAAAACAGTCGGGTCTTGGTAAAAGACTACTTTCCATTTTAGTAGAAATATAGGATTTTCTAGGAAGTATAAAAACGTTTACATCAAAACACTTACAAACATTTTCATCAAACTAATGCAAACATTTGACACAAAAATACTTATGAACTCACCAGCTTAAATGCTGAAACTCTTTCAAAATAACTTGTATTCTCAGGTCACTGGTCGACAGGTACAAATGACCAGGTTTTGAGAAGACATAGCATATTCAAGATTTGTCTTTATTTTGATTACATAATTTTTGGTGTCTTACAACTTTACATAGAACACACTTGTATTAACTATATTACTAATGCAATGGATGATGTTGTTGCTTGTTTACTATTGTGCATTGTTATGATACTATAAATGATGTCCTCCGCCCCCGAACGTTTCCGCCATTCTGGTTTGGGGTGTGACAGAAATTTTTCTTCCAATCGAAGGAGCTCAATCTTGGCATTAGAGAAAGTACAAATCTCATTTATGGTTCGGGGCAAAACACACATATTAATAAAATCTTCGTAGACAAATCCCTTATTCTTGTGTTTTTAGACGACAAAAGCTTTGTCCATAATGCGAGATATGATAAAGATCCAAGAAGCTTACATATGCGCTTGATCTATCAAGTAAAATGATTAAGAAATTTGAAATTTATAATCCTTAATTAGGAGACTGATTGAAATTCAAAATTCCTAGGAGATTAAACATTCACCCCGCCTCTTTATGACATAATGGCTAAAATATCTATAAATCTCCAATGCCTACAGTCTTGGATTGAAGATTTCTCTGGGCAATTGTTATGGGTAGAATTTTTACCTTAATAATTTATATCTTGAACTTTTACTAACATCACGGACAAGCCCAAGATCATGAATTTAATCAATATATTGGATTGTCGTTGTGTTTCTTGTAATATCTTGTGTAGGAACTAAAGGTTTGACTAGAAAGGAGTGGACCAGGTCAATAATATGTGGTTAAAGCCTTATGAACGTTGATGACTATCGAGAAATCTGGGCCAAGCATGGATCAAGAAGATCCTTAGAACATCGTAATATTTGTTATTATCACTATGCATAAAAGTCTAGCTGATCATCAATCACATATATGTTCTCACTGCCACTTTGACTCTGATTCTCTCGACACTTGAGTACTTTAACACCAACTTTAAGATCAACTAGCACTTGTAATTTTATTTTGATGAATATAAGTTCTAAGGCATGTGATTTTATCACCTTACGAGGTTTTATAGTGGAGACCCGTAAGGATTAAGGGATTTCCTCGTAATTTATGGTGTTCTTGTATTTATTGTCATTTACTTACTATTGTTTGATCGATAACAACTTATTCTCTTATTTATTTGATTGTTAATCTGTTTCCACTGTCAAAACTGCTAAGATACTTTGTGTTATCTTTGTATCTTTTTGGGTATCTTGAGATTTGTTACACGAATTTACTTGTTAAATCGCTTTTAACACTATTTTTGTCCCAAATATATCCAATATGTCTATTTACAAAACAGAATAACACATTCTTAATCAAAGGTTTCCTAAATATCACTATTTTCTTCCTAGAATCTTGGACACGTCCAAGATCTTTAGTGTATTTCAGGATCTTAAGCACTCAAATTTCATACACCTTATTTCAAACATTACACCACACTTACTAATTTGTTTACAAAATTGTTTTGTTACTTTTTCCAAAACAATATGATTGTTCATTTATATAACATGAAAACATGAATAGAACATGCCAAAATGGTTCTTGTAAGTTAAATTACATATGGAAGAAGCATAATCTTTAATGTACACTAAAAGAAGAAGAGATAACTCAATGTCTAATTTTCGAAGAATCATTCAATTCAGTGTCTGCGATATGTGGCATCAAGAGGTCGGCGAAGATAATCCGTATTAAGTGGATATACAGACACGAGTGTTGAGATGGCCCATACAAATCGTGTTAAAGGGATGTTTAATGGTCCAAGAAAACCAAAACATGATGTCGAATCCAGAATTTGAGAGCATGAAGTCTAGATGCATCCATAAAAACAAGAAATGAGAACGACTGTTCATATTATAGTGTTTGCATAACCATATGAAATACCCAATCTTGTATGCGTGCATGTAATGTAGGAAAGAGTTGTATAAATCAAAAGGGCCACACCAATCCCTTCAAGTTTGATGATCGTGCCCTAGAGCCCACGTTTGCATGTGAATTGGCAACTCATATTGATCTTGACTCTTCATATAAGTTACAATAGCTTGGTGCCCAAAAAATTATTGAAATTAAAATGAAATCGATCCTTAATGTGGAAATTGATTTAACATTAATTAAGATACATAAAAGACAATTAAGAGAGGGATATGTATCTACTGCAAATGTATATATTAAAATTATACTGATAAAGCTTGTGTATTATATTGATAAAGCTTGTGTATTATATTGCAAATGTAATTAAAATTATATTGGCAAAGTTTCGTCCTTTGATTGTCCAACTTGATATTGACAATTTAATTAGAGATGGATGTATCCCTATCTATTACTTTTAATTTTGGGGACGATATTCAAAGGATGAGCTTCATGTGGATCAACAATCGTAAGAGGAAAGGTTTGGAGATGAAATGGATAAACTGATGCTGTAACCCTATAATAAAATGTGTCGATCGACGGTATAAACATCTTTGCATCTCCGATCCCTACCTAGTTAAAATTTCTTGTTTAGCAGTTCAAACAATTCTGTTAATTAATTACAACAATGTTATCAATCAAAACGTTCATATTATCAATATATTTAATTAGTAACATAAATCTTAATTATTCAATATATATTTTATACTAAAATGAAAGAAACTAATGTTCGTATTATTACATGCAATTTATTTTTTCTTGCGTTTTAATCCTGTGATATATAGGAGTTAAGATCGACCAACATAGCAAATTATATATCGTCATTTATATGGTAATACCTATCTGTGATCTCGTGAAACTAAAACATCATTTTTATATTTTTTTTATCAAGTAATATATAACATGTAATGTTTGTATCAAAATCCGAACCTCCTTCTTGTAAAACGCATATGGTCATATCAACGTCTGATATAAATTGGTATGATCATATCTGATCTGTTTATACAATGACTTTTATATATCAACAAGAATGCCCTTCTAACCTTAGGTGATTCATGATGACATTTATTCTTCAAGTTCCCCACCCATGTGAAAGCCATGACCTTGACCTTTACAAGTGTCTATATATGAATCGCCACGATCAACATATATCAAGCACACACATTTCCTGAAACGGATTATGATCACATATCCACATACAACAAGATATAAAGAATATGTTTCGATAAATGTCAATTCGATTTTGACCATCTGATATTTTATTCTGATTCTCATGTATTACAAATGGGTCCTAGTTGTTAGACTTGTCAAAGTAACCCTTTTAATTTATTAAGTGTCATTATATGTTGTTCCAAGAGGTCGGCCAAGATCAACAGTATTAAATGAAGACAATGATGACGTGGCCCAATGCCCATATGGCACAAAAACATATTGCCAAATTCGTAGTTCGACATTGTATAAATTAATGAGAAGGACTATTTATACTTGTGCAATGTTTGGTACTTGAAAGAAATATGGGAGACTCTAGTGATCATCGAACGTCTTGCACTTGGCACCATTAGGCAGGACCGGTCCATTGATTTTTGATATCCGGGGCGAAATAAAATTTTTATGGCCTTATACATGTACTTTACAATGGACAAAACGAATACATAAAAAATGTATATAAACAAAAAAGCAATAACTTTAAAATCAAACAAAACTTAGTGTCTTGTTTTATTTAGGGGTGAGCGCGGTGCGGTTCGGTGCGGTTATTAGCCAAAACCTCACCACTAACCGCAAATGCGGTTAATCCATTTTCAAAACCGCATGGTGCGGTTATTTTTGCGGTGCGGTTAAGCGGTTATTTTTGCGGTGCGGTTTATTTTTTCTATGTTGCGGTTATTAACCGCATGGATTTGATGCGGTTATTTTGTGTGGTTTTTAACCACAGTTTAGAGCTCAAATAGTTTTAAGAGTTCAAACATATTACTTGTAATAATAATAAAAACCATAAGGTATAAGACAATTAACTATTTAACTTAAACCACAAACAACTAATATCTTAAAAACGTTAAATCAATAGTAATTAACAATAAATATCATAAAATTGTCTAATTTCATCCTTTTTTTCAAAGTTAAACATAAGAAAAAACCAACACTTTTGTCTTCTAGTATTTTATCCGTTTTTCATTCATGAAATTTGTCTTATTTTTAATATTTAATAAACTAATTATTGATAAAAAACTGTATATAATATATGCGGTGCGGTGCGGTTTTTTTTTTTGCGGTTTTTGGAAATTAATAACCGCACTGCACCGCAAATTTGCGGTTTTTGAAAAACAGAAAACCTCACCATCGGTTTTTATTGCGGTTGCGGTTTTTCGGTTGCGGTTTATGCGGTTTTTGCGGTTATTTTTAGTTGCGGTGCGGTTTTTGCTCACCCCTAGTTTTATTAATATCAAACTTGATAAATAGCGGATGAGGTTTCTAAAAAATTCAAATGAGTTAGTATTCTAAAGAACAATATGTTGCTATTTTATGATCTCAACCGAAGAATAAGAGACTAACAACAAACTTCTGCTTTGCAATTTTTTTAGGATTATAATATACCAACTTATGTCTTGTTTTATATATAACTAATTAATCCACCAAAATCAAACAAAGTAGTTTTTAAAATAAAACAATCCTGCATAGAATTCAGATTACACCAAAGCAAACATTGACAACAAATACAAGCAACCAGGATCCCGAGCACTGCCCATGTAACCACATGTGATGGGGTGTGCCAAACAGCTACTTCAACTTTCTTTTATTAATGGGATTCCCTTGAAACAAGTCCTCTACAATCAGATTCAGATCCAGAAAGAATTTTTATCTTCACATCACATAAACAATAATACAAAAAATTAGAAAGAATGTTTAGACAGCAAATATTGAACAGTGAACACAAACAAATTTCAAAATTAAACTAACTAAAATCTTATTTCTGAAACAACAATATCCGGCACAAACACAAACAGAGGAGAAATCTGATTTGATTTCTAAAACACTGAAACAGAAATATGATTTATGAAATAGAAAACTTAGAATAATCTCTTTGGGACTTTAACTATTTTTTCCTATAATGAATTAGAGAAGAAATCAGATCATCTAATGAATAATAAATCAAGCAGATTTCTGAAACAAACCTAAATAAACACAAGTTTCGATTGAACTCACCTAAATCTGATTTCTTAAATAACCAACAAGAAATAAATCACACCCAAATCAGTGAGCTACTAAATCAGAAATTCAGAATCGCCTTTTTCTATATCAAATTAGAGAAAACCGGACCAGATTAGAGAAATTGTTGCTTTTTCTGACTAAGTGTCGACTGATAATGATTAAATTAAGATTTGAGAGCCATATAATATCGATTATCTACCAGAAGGAAACAAAAGAGAAATATGTTCTTACTTTTTATTTATGAGGGACATATTCTAGGTAGGAATTGATTTCTCCAATCGACAGCAACACCAGTGGGATTCTAGGCATGTGCGACGTTTGGTTCTAGGCATGTGCGGCGTTTGGTTTCTCTCTGAGTAGTAGATTGATGATTGCTAGGAATTGGCGCGTCCTCCCCAGCTTTCTTTCTCACGATGTCAGTAAACAGATCATCACCATGGGCTAAGTTTTTGGGCCATTGTCATATATATTATACATATAACTAGCTGGACAATTTTGATGCCCTTAATAATTTGCTGCCCTGGGCCTGAGCCCATGTCGCCCATGTATGGAGGTCGGGCCTGCCATTAGGGATAGTTCAGTTAGTTCAGTTTTTTGACCTTCGACTTCCATTATGTGTAGGCTGTAATCATGTTCGAATGCATAAAGGCACACCATAAACCAAAATTCGATGTATCACTAAATACTAAAAAATTGCCCTATCCTTGGCAAGTGCGAGGATCAGTACTCAGCATAACTTTTGTTGGGTGTTCTCTTATGACTTCACAATGAACCACATGACTTAAAATTTTGTATTTAGAAAATTTTGCATATGATTTCTCCATTTAGCACATCCAAAACCTTTCACAACACTAGTACAAAAATGGCTTTTGCCGACGCAAAACACCCATCACTATAGACATTTATGACAATTTTTTTTCTTTTTTCATCCAAAACATTTCAGTTGATGGAGATCTATTCACTAGATAGAAAGCAGTGTTGACTGCTTCTGCCCAGAATTGCCCCGATAAATCAGCATATAATCGCATGCACTGAGCATGCTCCACCAATGTTTGGTTGATTAGTTCGTCTGTTCTGTCACTCCGCTTTATTGTTTTGTTCGTTGTACAGTGTGATTCCTCACTCTACTTTCTATTTTGCAGAAGTTATCAAACAAAGCCTTGAAGAACCCCAACCTATTTTCTATTCTGAGTGACCTGACATGGTTCCCGGTCTTTTTCTCAACCATCTTCTTCCACTAACCGCCCAAACACTTCATTTTGGTCCTATGTCTTTAGAAAGTACACCAAGGTCTTCCTTGAGTAATCATCGATAAAAGTCACAAAGTATTGACATCCATCATGCGATTTCACGTGAGAGGGACCCCATAGATCTGACCGAACACACTCGATAATCTCCTTCCGAACTGAACTTCACCCTACTGTGTATCTCTTGAACACAAGCTTCATTAGGTGTAGCTTTTCCAATTGCATCTCCACCAAATAATACCTTCTTGCTCACATGTCCCAATTTATGATGCCACAACTTTCTTTCATCATCATATTGATCCAAGGATTGGGATACAGTCACCATTCCCCCAATCATACAGCCATCCAGAATATAAATCCCATGAGGACTCATCATTCCCTTCATAACTGCAAGAGCACCCTTGGAGACTCTTAACCAGTCACCCTCACTAGAATATTTCAATCCATTATTCACAAAAGTTCGAAGAGAAATAAAATTATTTCGAAGTTCCGGGACGAACCAGCAATCCAAATTCTTGACCATACCATTATGCATCTTGATTTGCATCGTGCCACTGCCCTTGATACTGCTCACCTAATCATCACCCGTCTTGATTGTGTTGTTCCACTCTTTGAAGAAGTCGAACCAGTCGTGATTGGATGTCATATGATATGATACTCTAGCGTCCAAGACCCAAGCATTAGCAGAACTAGATGTACAAACTGTCAAAACTTTACCATCATCCCCTTCATCAGAATTTACTTGAACCACATCAACATTGTTTTTTCTTGTTCCAACACCATTGTTCCCTTTCTTCAACAATGGACAATCTCTTCTAAAGTGCCCATTTTCCTTGCAGTTATGACATTTGATGTTGGTTTTGGATTCGGAACTTGACCTCCCTTTGTTACCTCCGCCTCTATTAAATGTTCTTCCTCTACCTGCGAACAAACCGGAACTAGAAACTTCTTCTCCAACTAAAACTTTTTTTTCAGTTCCTTGGACATCCAAGAATCCTTCACATCATTCACAATGATTGTTGTCCTACCATATAACATGGTATCAACGAAATTCTCATCAGAATTCGGCAGTGAACATAAGAGGATAATCGCTTGATCTTCATCTTTAATCTTTATGTTCATACCTTGTAGGTCCAAGATGATCCTATTGAAGTTATCTAGATGATCCTTCACTTAGGTGTTTTCTAATATCCTAAGAGTATAAAAACTTTGCTTCTAGTATAACCTATTCATCTAAGAAATGTTTTGAAACTTGTTACAGAATTTCTCCCAAAGCCCATTAGCACTCGTTTGATCCACAACCTCTCTCAGTACTTCGTCTGTCAAACTCAACAGAATAACGTTGTGCACTCTTTCAAGAATATCCACGTTCCTTTAAGTTGCCATGTCTTTGGCAGTTTCGCTTCTCCTACTAGTGTCGCTACGCATCCTTCTTGAGCTAGAAGAGCCTTCATCTTCACCTTCCACAAAGTGAAATCATTCGAACCATCAAACTTCTCCAAATTAAACTTGTGAGATGCCATCTTCAATCAACAGACTACCAACCGCAGCTCTGATACCATTTGTAAGGGAAAACAGACGATACTTTTCAAGACTCAGAACAAATTTGATGTCACTTGCCAAGTTCTGATGACCCTTGTTAGAAATTAATGTAGATAACAAGAAAACGTATAAGCACTCAAAGACACAATGTTAACATGGTTTGGTCAAGGTGACCTACATCCATGGGTAGGAGGGTGTATTCTTTATTTCGGAGATCACAAATAGAGGTTAGAAGTACAATTCGGCACATATTTGTCCTACTCACTAAGGATAGAAGATACAAGACACAAGACGCTTCAAATGACTCTCCATGCATCTCTATTTATACTTGAGGGACTAGACCTAAACCCCTAATAGGCCAAGCCCATTGGCCCATAGGCCCATGAATGGTGACTGTGACAGCCCCAAATTCACAGTCATTTAAAAAAAATATTTATGCTTATTTTAAAATCAGAATATCCTTTTGGAAGAATATTATAGTGGAATTTGCCCCAAAAAATATGACAAATATATTAACAAAGCATTTCCGAAGAAATGTATTTTCTTTATATTAAAACATTGGGATGTGATCGTCAATACATAAACATAAGCATAAACAGACCTTACATTCATTTACAGTAATGATTTACATCTCCATTAATATCTCAGTGTAATGTATCTTCGCATCGATACATGTGATACAAATAAACTGAGTGGGTCAGGTTGGGAAACCCGGTGAGTACAAAGGGTTTCAATCCACGGTAATATAATTAATTTGTTTCTTCACATATTTCATGTCCAGCAATTAACCTGATTATCCATCGCCATTATCTTCTTTATACTTAACGATCTACCCTAAGAATCATGTATCCTTCAATATTTATTCCTAAGGATTTTCCTAAGGAATAGGCACGAGGTCCACCAATGCTAGGGTTTATCTAAAAAGCACTAAGTTCATAGTTGTTGTTGTTATCTGTTAGGCACAGCTGCCGATGTTATCCATTACACCAAGTCCATAGCAGCCAATGTCCATTCATAAGGCACAAAGTCCATAACTGCTAGGGTTTTTAGAGAACATCAGGTGAACACGTAGTTCAAAAACACCTACAGGTTGCGAGCCTGCTAGCATTCCATTGGACCGTCTTGAATAGTCTGTGGTCGTCATCTATACTTTGCTAGGTGATTGGATCATCATTAAAGTCAAGGCTTCTCATTAACTTTCAACTCTCATAATCTATATCATCTTTCATCTCTCATCATTCATCTACCCATCTTTAGACAATATATTTATAGGTATAAAAATACATATACAGTTTAAATCGCTAAAAACATGTATAAATCGTTCATCTAGCATAGATATCAGGAAAACATATAATAAGAACAGATAGCATGTATTAATATTAAATACTTCATATCTATGTGTAAGATGAAAGTAACTATGCACTCACTTATTAAAGTGACGACTTGAAATTTGGACAGCGCTTCGCATCTAGCAACTGTCTTTTCCATTGATGTAACCTAGTGTCATTATCACTAAGTTTTAGTCTAATATTTATTGCGACTAATTATTAGTCTAGAATCATCATTAACTCAAAGTCTACATCAAGATCTATCAAGTAAGGAACAACCAGGTAGAATTATAAAGGAGGTAGGGTCCGTTTGGTATACGAAGTATACTGTTTGGAAATCCCACTTTAAATACCTCACTAAATCACAACCTAGACATCATCCCCGTAAGTAGACCAATCAGTATACCGAATTGGAATAACTGATAAATCTTGTTTATAGGTTCATAATAACGATAATGAACTTAAGCATAAGTTATAGTTAAAGTATGGTAAGCATAACTCACTTACAAGGGGGTTTAGCGAGGAACCGGGCTCTGTGCGGGTAGAACTTCTGAGCCAAAAGCTCTTATTCTCGGGGACCTTCTGGTGCTTCGGGACTCGCTACTAACACCTAGGAGATGCTAGGGAAAGGCTTAGAGGGTTTGAGGGTATTTAGGAGAGAAATGGGTGAAGAGGTGTGGAGAAATGAGGGAAAACGCCTTCTATTTTTTAAAAGGCTTAGACAGTTAAAGTCCATTAAAAATTCATAATTTTGTCATCTGACGTCCGTTTTCGACTGTTTTTATATCGTTGAGATCCTATTAATAAGATGTTTAATTTTATTTTAGTTTGTTTCGGCTAAAAATCGATCGATCTAAAATTTGATTTTCGGGCTATATACTACTACGCTGAATCTTAGAATAATCATTACTTCCTCTAATGAAGTTAGAGTTGGACGTTCTATATATATATATATATATATATATATATATATATATATATATATATATATATATATATATATATATATATATATATATATATATAGGGTTAGGATCAAATATGAATCACAAATATTGTGTGAATGTATAACCAAATTCTAGCCACTAGATTAAAAGAATGAAAGGTTGTGATCTTAGGGTGCATGTTATTAACATGAGATACCATTTACTATATAACCTACACTTAAATTCATATTAATGAAAAATATGACATTTTAATAAGAGAGAGAAATAAACATTACCTTTATTTATTTATTTTAGGCAAAACAAGTCAAATTAAATAATAAAAAATCAAACAATTAAATATTAAAATTAATATTTTTTATGAATCACCAAATAAATGTATGCATTCATCAAAAATTTAAATTACCGATTATTAGAAATATTCTTAAAAAATATTAGATTTATATGTATATTATAATAACATTCTTGAAATAATTGGGCTTTAGTGCTTTACTTCTTCACATTTATTCATTATTACACATACATTTCATTAATAATACATGAATATAAGTGAATATATTTTTGACGATTTCCCAATATTAATGGTTAATAATTGATTTTTTTTAATTAAAGATTCTGATATAGCACGACAATGGTTAGGAATCAATTTTTTTAGTTAAAGTTTCATGATTGATGACGAGAATGGTTAAGAATGATATTCTAGTACGACATTCTTGAAGAATTAGAGTTCATTCTTTAAGTTTCAAAGTTAATTCTTTAAGAATGTACTGATTGATAAATATATTTTAACCACTAAACAACTATTCTCGTGAGAAAAAAATCAATACGTAGGTAATAGATATGTATGTTTGTATTCTTTCAGAATATATGTTAAAAGATTTGGATACAAGTTCAATTATAGCATGACGTTCTTTAAAAACAAAAAACAATATGTTACTATTCTCTAAGAATGAAAGGAATAACATTCTTACAGAATAAAAAACAGTGTTCTTCCTCGAATCAATTACAGTACGGTCAATGTATCTGTGCGCATTCTAATAGAATCAAAATGACTAAATAATAAACATAACATAAAAGAAAATCAAAATGATATCTATGAATGCAAATAAAGAGTAAAAATTAAGAATTTTATCTGATTAATTAAATTTAGAGGTTTTTTTTTTATGAAGATGACTATTGGGAAGAAGGCCTGGAAGAAAAATACCAACATAACATTCTTCAGACGCTTTAAAAAACCATTATTTATATATGTATCAATAAAACATGTTCAAATTATAGATATATTCTTCTTGTGGTGAAGAAATCGTGAAAGCGTTAAGAAGATGAAGCTTTTATAACTGACGAATTATTTAAGGGAATTTCCATAAGTATTAAATTTTATTTTTGATTATTAAAAAAATTGTATGTAAACTTCCAATAATACATTTAGATGGTGATTGGTCCACAATTTGTCACACATTCACACAATACTTAGTGTTTATATATGAACCTAACTCTCTCTCTCTCTCTCTCTATATATATATATATATATATATATATATATATATATATATATATATATATATATATATATATATATATATATATGTTCTCGGTTTAACGTCTACTACGACTTTCATTTAGATATCTAAGTATAAAATATATTTTATCGAGAAATTTACTTTTTATGATACGCGGAGCCATGCCTATTTAATCGTAAAACTTCAACTGACCATAGCTTCTTTGTTATAAGTCGGATTTCAGCGTTCTTTATATGTACGGAATCCTTGTAACATATACGATAACTTTGGTTAAGATTATTCATTCTAAATAATCTTCTATCAAAAAAGTCATTTATAACGCTTATTATCTCTAAATTGATTAACTCGGATCTGCGGACATTAGATTTATCTCGCCCTTAGGACGATTACGTCCCGGAATCATCAACAAAACAGGGCTTGTATAATGACTCCATATGCTATATTTTCATCCTAGGTAATAAGCGTTACTTTTATGCCTTTTCAAATGAGTATCTATGATATGTGCATATTTAGTGTGTATTTAGTATAGTTTTTTTATTCATATATTAGCTAAATTATCGCATATTATGGACAAAAGGTACTTAAAAGTGTTAAATTATGTTTTTCAGTCCAAAGATGAAGCTCGGGAGTAAAAGGAAGCAAGAGAAGCGGTTAGAAGATTGAGAGTGGAATGAAGAAGGAAAACACTGAAAAAGAAGCTTCTACTCGTCGAGTCAGATAGCTACTCGACGAGTCCGGTCGAGGAATCAGAAGGATAATGACTCGGGATCCCAGATAGTTATCGCGATACGTAGAATGTGAGAGGGACTCGACGAGTCACCACTTGACTCGACGAGTCGGACCGCTTATTTAAAGATAATTCCACAGATCGAAAGAAAGAAGTTCCAGGACGATTCAGAAGTGCTTAGCTGCGAATAAGAAGCCAGAAGAACCCTAGAAGTCGACCAAGGAAGCTAGAATCCAATTCCGGGAGTAATTAAGGCATAATTCCACCATTCTATTTGTTTCTTTTGTTTTGTCAACATGATTAAGCAACTTGAACTTATTTGTTTGCTGTTATTTACCTTAGTTATGAGCTAAATTCTTTAAACTTCTATTTGGGGATACGAAATTCGTAATATGGTTTGATTCTTGGTAGGATTAATTCTATGTTGGTTAATTTAGTTATTTTAGCTTGCTAAAGAACCTTGTGTATGAATGACAATTGATTTTCTGTTAATAGGGAGATAATTAATTAGCATGAACATCTATTAGTTATCAATCTCATATGTTTAGTGAACACTTTTTGTCATATGTCTAGTGTAATGAACATGAAACTAGGATTAATAAGAAAATCAAGTAAATTTATGTGCAAGCTTGTGAGATGACCATTAAACAAGAAGTTAATTAAAAGATAAATTAATTAGCTATTGCAAGTCTACCTTAACCCGAATATTATATCTAGTAAATCTAATTGAAATAGACAACTGGCCATTGTTTAAATTGATTTATTTGCTAAGGATTAATGAAGTGAATACGGAATTAATCAATTGAATCGGTAACTAGCAAAAGAATTAATCCATTGCACTTTTACCTTGAAATCAACCATAGGATCAATTAAGTTGAACTAAATAGAAGTACTTCTCCGTTATTGAATCTAGTCAAGTCTTTGTTTTCTAGCTTAACAAGTAATCATTAGTAAGTTTCTAGTCTTGTAAAACTAGAGAAAACCACTACTTATTAGTTAAATTAGATAAATTAGGTTTTAGTATTTAATTTGCCGTTCCCTGTGTTCGATACCCTACTTGCTTGAACTATACCACAATTGATAGGTTCACTGCCTTTTGTGTGTTATTTGATAATTAAAAGTAGGTTTAAAACTAGTGGGTTTTACACACATCAATCTAACTCTTGGACCTCTTGACTGCTGGTGGTGCTCAATCTTGCACCCGTTCTTCGTACTATGTGGACTTTCAATCGTAACCTTCAAGTTATAAACTCGATCCTTATTGGAGATTGTTGGTCTTTCTTAAACAGACTTAACCTAAGATAAGTTATTCACTTCGATTACCATAACAGACCGATGGGTCCTATTCTAATGACATCTCATCATATGATGCAACGCTTTAGACTCAGTTCTTTTTGAGTCAGATTCTAGAATGGAATATACCTTCCTTCATGTTCTAATGTGATATAATCACATTCTAGCATATAACACTTCTAGCTACATGCTTCTTACCTTAATTGTGATTACGATGCTTCTATTGATTGCTTCGATTATCTTATACTTCAATCCTTTGGTTTAAGTCAGATGCTACATCGAACTTGGTTCTCTAAACCACATAGCATACTTATCTTAGTCGTACTCGATTTGATATGACTACTAGGGACGGAATAACAATTATCTTTTTAGTCATTACCGAAATGATGGTAACGACAGACAAAACAGAATCAATTACTAGCGCCTTAGTAACCATGTGACTTTCGCTGATCCAAGTGTGATTCATGTGCTTCCGATAGTATAGCCATCTACTACCTTTCACACCTACTCATACTCGCCTAAGTATTGCCTCTCATTTTTTCCAAGTCACCATACAAGAATTTCACGTAGTCATTTAACACATCGAATAACATAAATAAGGCTTATATTACTTCTTGAAACTCTTACATAGATATTCAAGTTCACTGCATATTATGCCTCTTATATTAGGCTACACCACATGATACTATCCATATGGCTACTTTATATCTCAATCTTCAGATATATATAGATCCTTATTCCTGATCCCTTGCGTTGTCGCCTGCTTCAATAAGGATCATCTGGAATGCTCTTGCCTTTGGATTCGGCAGCGCATTTCGCCTTGCTGCTTTATTTTTCTTCGGGTAATCTTTTGACATATGCCCCTTGTCTCCACATCCCTAACATACCTTATCATTAAATGTACAATCCTCGAAATAGTGACCGATTCTCCCACACTTATAACAAGTCACTTCTCCGTAGCATCTCCCATAGTACTTTTTTTTGCACTTCTCACACCACATTTCTTCATTTCAATCCCCATACCTCTTGTTGTTGGGGTTATATTTCAGGAACCAATTTTTCTTGTCGGATCTTGAAGACCCCTCAAACTTCCTCTTGTCCCCTACCTCAGCTCTTTCCAGACCTTTTTTCCTAAGATGGATCTCTATATTCTTGGCTGCTCTAATGGTTGTCCTCAAAGTAGTTGCCATTTTTACCATTGCACCAAAGTCCGCTGGTAATCCATAAGCAAACCCATTTATCTTGGAGAGTTCAGTCGGCACCATGTAGGGTAATAACTTCATCTTCTCGGTGAATGTGGTGGCATACTCATCAAAACTCATCTTTCCTTTCTTCAGGTTCTGAAACTCGTTGTTTGGTCTATCAAATATACCTCTGAGCAGTATTGTATTTGCAACTACTCCATGAATGCTTCCCAAGACATCCTCAGGGCTTTTCCCCATGGCATTGTATCTGCCAACAACTTCAACCAACTTAAAACTCCATTCTTTAGTTGGCTGACTGCAAAGACAGTTTTCTGCTTGTTGCTGGAATTGTAACTTTCAAATACCATCTCCATCTCGAAGATCCAGTCCATGATCTCTACTGGCTTCGGGCTTCTAGAAAGACTTGGTGGCTTGGCACCCAGAAATTTATTATACATACTCCCATCCCTATCAATCTCTATGTCCGGGTCGTTCCTCCTTACCACTCGGGGTTCAGCTTGACTCACCATATGATTGTAATTTCCCTCTTCCGATAGTTCTTCATCCATTTCGAGTTGCACAACGGGTATAGTAGGTTCATACCTATTATTAAGGAACATTTCTCTCGTCTCATCCTATTGCTCGACCATCATAACCCGAATCATTGTCTGGACTCTTGCCATTATGATTGGCTCGGGTGCAGCTTCTACCTCTGGTGCACGCTCAATCACTCATGGCTCAGACTGTTTATTACCATCTCCTAATCTACTTTGAGTTCTCACCATGTCGATCTATGTGCCAATTTAGAATTTCGGAGTATAGTGAAGAGAATTAAGACAGGAAAGCTTTATTTACAATAGATGTATAAATCTCTTTATCACTCCAAAAAGTTATATGCCAGTTCTAATACCGAAATTAAATGTTTAGAAATCTAAACACATAAACTTCCAGATCCGGTCGACAATAGACATAGATCTGATCAAACGATAGCATCATAAACCATACAAGGCATCTTATAGCATAAATCATTTAGCACATAAAAGCAATTTAGGCATCTAATCCTAAAGTAAGCTAGTGCTTTTGTCAATTCAGGTGTACTACCTAAAATATAATATACATACTCCTCACGATTATCGCTTAGCATTCTAAGTTTAAGTCTAGAAATAAATCCTTACTCCTAATTCTCTTAAACTAATGCTATGATACCAACTGTGACATCCCCCAAATTCACGACCATTTTAGGAAAACAATTATTTATGCTTATTCCAAAATCAGAGTATCCTTTTTGAAGAATATTATTTCAGAATTTGTCCCAAAAAATATGATAAATATATTATTAAAGCATTTCCAAAGAAATGTATTTTATTTATATGAAAACACTGGGATGTCATTTTGAATACAGAAACATAAGCATAAACAGACCTTACATTCATTTACATTAATGATTTACATCAGTTTTAATCTCTCAGTGTAATGTATCTTCGCAACGATACCTGTGATACAAATAAATTGAGTGGGTCATGTTGGAAAACCTGGTTCGTACACAGAGTTTTCGACTAACAGTAATATAGTTAATTTGTTTCTTCACATACTTCATGTCCAACAATTAACCCGATTACCCATCGCCATTATCTTCTTTATTCTTAAAGATGTACCCTAAGAGTTATCTATTCTTCAATATTTATTCCGAAGAATTTTCTAAGGAATAGGCATGAAGTCAATCGCTGCCAGGGTTTATCTAACAGGCATTAAGTCCATAGTTGTCGATGTTATCTGTTAGGTACAGCTGCCAATGCTATCCATTAGGCACCAAGTCCATAGCAGTCAATGTTCATTAATAAGGCACAAAGTCCACAGCTGCCAGGGTTTTTAGAGTACATCTGGTGAACATGTAGTTCAAAAACACCTACAGGTTGCGAGTCTGCTAGCGTTTCATTGGACTGTCTAGAATAGTCTGTGGTCGTCATCTATACTCCGCTAGATGATTGGATCATCGTTAAATTCAAGGCTTCTCATCAACTTTCAACTCTCATAATCTATATCATGTTTCATCTCTCATCATTCATCTACCCATCTTTACCCAATATATTTATAGGTATAAAAATACATATAAAGTTTAAATCACGAAAAACATGTAAAAATCGTTCATCTAGCATAGATATCAGGAACACATATAATAAGCACAGATAGCATGTATTAATATTAAATACTTCATATCTATGTGTAAGATGAAAGTAATTATGCACTTACTTGTTAGAGTGACGACTTAAAATTTGGGCAACGCTTTGCTTCTAGCAACTGTCTTTTCCTTTGATGTATTCTAGTGTCATTATCATTCAGTTTTAGTCTAATATTTATTGCTACTAATTATTAGTCTAGAATCATCATTAACTCAAAGTCTACATCAAGATCCATAAAGAAAGGAACAACCAGGTAGAATTATATTGGAGGTAGGGTCCGTTTGGTATATGAAGTATACTATTTGGAAATCCCACTTTAAACACCTCACTAAATCACAACCTAGACATCATCCTCGTAAGTAGACCAATCAGTATAACGAATTGGAATCACTGATAAATCTTGTTTATAGGTTCATAATAACGATAATGAACTTAAACATAAGTTATAGTTAAATTATGGTATGCATAACTCACTTACAAGGGGGTTTAGCGAGGAACCGGGCTCTGCGCGGGTAGAAATTATGAGCCAAAATATCTCCGTCTTTGGGCCTTATGGCGCTCCAGGACTCGCTACTAACACGTAGGAGGTGCTAGGGAACGGCTTAGAGGGTTTGGGGGTGTTTGGGAGAGAAATGGGTGAAGAGGTGTGGAGAAATGAGGGAAAACGCCTTCTATTTATAGGCTGCCAGCTCGTATGTACGCGGGCTATACGCAAGGGTATGTTGGGCGTACTTCAAGCTATGATGGGCGTACTCATGCCACGTGTCACCATCTCGTGCAAAGACGCGGGGAAGAAGTATTTGGCCAGATCTTGACACAAGTCACTCGTTGGTTAATCCCAAAAATTAATTGTCTTCTAAAATCCGTAACTTTCGCATACAAGCTCTGTTTTTTTGATGTTCTTTATATCCACACGTAGGTAGCGATGTGATCTACAACTTTCTTTTAGACTCCGTCGGCTAATTTTGAAATTATTTTCGAAGTTTTATTTTAACAGGCTTAGACAGTTAAAGTCCGTTAAAAATTCATAAGTTTGTCATCCGACGTCCTTTTTTACTGTCTTTATATCGTTTAGCTCCTATTAATGAGATCTTCAATTCTCGTTTAGGTTGTGTCGGCTAAAAATCGATTTTCGGGCTGTATACTGCTACGTTGAATCTTAGAAAAATCATAACTTCCTCTATTGAAGTTAGATTTGGATGTTCTCTATATATATGTTCTCGGTTTAACGTCTACTACGAATTTCTTTTAGATATCTAAGGCTAAAAAGTATTTTATCATAAATTTACTTTTTACGAAACACGTAGTCGTGTCGGTTTAATCGTGAAAGTTCAACGAGTCATAACTTCTTCGTTATAAGTCGTATTTCGGCATTCTTTATATGTACGGAATCCTTGTGATATATACGATAACTTTTGTTAAGATTATTTATTCTAAATAATCTTCTATCAAAAAGTCATTTTTAACGCTTATTATCTATAAATTGACTAGTCCGAATCTGCGGGCATTACATTGACAAGCAATTATATTCTGCCATGCAACATCTTCTAGAATATCCGTCCATGTCATACAACCCATGAGCATCATAAACGCACATGATGGATCACCGTAACCATAATGGAGCAACATGATGCACATGTGGAGCATCATGATCACTAATGGCCTAACATACATCATGGTGGCACAACATGGTGTATTTCTTGAGCATGATCATCTTCTAATCAAACATGGATCAATATCGCACAACAAAGGAATCAAGATGTTGTATCATATACCAAGAAGGTCCATGAAGGCACAACATCTCCTTCATGGTGTAACTTCCCTTCTTGACGGAGCAATAGGATCTTTATGGGGCAACTTCCCTTCTTGGTGGAGCAACAACATCTTGATGGCTCAACACCACCTTGGCGCAACTTCCCCAAGGATGGCACAACTTCCTTCTACATGATGCAACATGATATTCCATGTTGCTCCAAGTGCTCCAAGTTGATCCATGTTGCTCCAAGTGCTCCAAGTGTTCCATGTTTCTCTAAGTGCTCCATGTTGCTCCTAGTGCTCCAAGTTGCTCCAAGTATTCCATGTTGCTCCAACTGCTCCAAGTTGCTCCATGTTGCTCAAGTGCTCCACGTTGCTCCATGTTGCTCCAAACCACTCCAAGTTGCTCCAAACATCCTTTTGGAGGATACGTTCCTTTGTCACTTGATCCGTTCCTTTGTCTGATGATCCAAAGCCATCTCAGATGATCCGTTTCTTTATCACTTGCTCCATGAACCTCAAGTGCTCCATTGACATCTAAGTGCTCCAAATGCTCCATGAGAATGCACCAAATGTTCAAGTCACATTTAACAAATTTTCTATAAAAACTATAAAATATAATATAAAGTAACATCTGATCCTTATGTGACAAACTTGACAATTTGTCTTATCATTGTGTTACAAACATAAAACTTACTCATTTCCGGTTAATAAAACCCCTAGAATTAGGTGCCATCATTTTCCATTTCAGGAGGTCCGCTAAATAAACAGTGTCAAACAAAGATAATGGCATCAATAGTCTATATAACATCAATGATCTAGCGAGGTCAGTCTAATGGGTCCATGGGTCCACGTACATTGCCACACGGTGTTGAATCTATAGTTCGACAAACACAAAGTCAATATTAATTTACGAATAAAGAATATGACTAGTCATATTCTACATTTTGAATGGCCATTTGAAATGCTCAATATTGAATATGTGCATGTAACGTAAAAGGATACAAAGCAAAAGGGCCACAAAAGGACATCTCGTTATGCCCAAGAGCCCATGTTTGCATGTGAAGTGGAAACTCATATTGATATTGACTTGCACATAAGTTGAAACAACTTTGTAGTAACAAACAAAAGGCATTCGAACTTAAAGAATTATTGAAACACATGAAGACAAAAGGAGCTCCTTGATGGAAACTGTTTAGATTAAAGGCAAATAAAAAGATGGGTGAATGTTGTCTATCTAGACCAGTTAAAAACGAGAAGGTAGGACCTTGTTGTCTTGGCCTTCTCTTATTTTTCAATAAAACTATGTTTCTTTGTTTCACTTTGTATTTTAGGATTGGCTGCGTAAACGATAAGCTAATGAAACAAAAAGTAACCAACAATGTGTTAACAACTTGATTTTAAAAATAAATAAATATAAATATAAATATTCGACACAAATGATGCATAATTCAAAGCAACACAGTCTTATACATATAAGGGAATTTTAATATTCCAATACGGTATTCAAGGTTACATATGTTAGATAAAGTGGGTTTTGTTCCTAATTTTGACCTAAAAACAAAGTTGTGTGGGAATAAAAAGATAATACATATACTATCTAGACAACAATCAGTGACACGATATATATTATGATAATTTGCAAAATTCTTCAACACCATGAAACAGTCATGATAGATTTTCGGTGTAGAATGTTCCAAGGTTTCGTGCATTTCATAAAGTTTAGTCATCTTGAAGAACGGTTCTGACTGTTGTATCATGGGAAACATGCGTCCAATAGTCTAGACCAAATTTATTTTAATAAAAACGTGTTTTACATGCGCCTCTTATGTCAACATGTTTTCGACATATGACTCAGATTTTGTTCATATAATTTTGTTGTGGTTTCTATGTTGTTGAGTTGTATCATTATGGTCCGTTTTACATTAACGGGTAATATGTTTTTTAAAAATCTAAGAATAAAATTTCTTAACTGGATTGACAACAATGTTTCTATCTAGAGAAAATAGTCTTAAAAACGCATAAATTCGACCGAGTAAAAATCTGGATTATGTAAAACTACAAACATTAAATTTTGTAAAAACATATATTAACTTTCCACAAAAGTTTGAAACTCTTAACTTCGGTATTGTATGCATTTTATATGATTTTTCTATAGAAATCTCGCTTATTAGGATTTGAAAATGACAATCTTTTGTTAGTACTTTAGTTTCGACCCCCAATGGTTTTGTGTTTTGGAACATACAAAACATTTAAGTTGTATATTTGTATGTTCGTTTTCTATATAATTTTGAACATTTAATTTTGATATTATATAAACTAACTTACAATCCGTAGAAACCATGGTTAACAAAAAAAAATATAATATTGATAATTAAAAATGATAATGAAAAACCAAAAGATGTATATATAGCTGGTGTTGACTAAATATTTACACCTCAATATCTATAAATATATAAAAGATATGAATCGTATGTTAGTCCTTCATAGATATGAGAGAAAACATTCATGCCGAAATCATATATTATGAGTTATGAAATCAACACACACACGTCGTTAAACACATACACAATACATTAAGTGTTTGGAGGAATAAGGAGAAGGTTGTACCTCCATAATTAAGAATATTGGGATTTTAATGCGAGGAAGATATAAAACCTATGGTTGCTTTTTCATCTTCTTGAATTTAACACGTCATCTAAGTAAACTTTCAAGCTTTCGAAATATTGAAGGGACGACTGATTTTACAACTGGAGGGAGTAAATTATGGATTTTGAAATCCAAATCACAGCTAATCAAGGGACCGAGATTTGAGGATGATTGAAGATTTAGAAGATAAATTCTTGATTTTCCGATTAAAATATGAAAATTGAAGAGGGATAATTTTGGGATTCCACTTTGATAAAATGAACGGAAATATAAGCTAGGAAAGGTCTTGGAGAATGTCACGTACAATTGAAGTACTTATTTATTAGGACAGGAGATTTGATACGAATTTTCTAATACAATGTTTTTTAGATGTTCAAAAAACAAACAATCTCATGTTAGAATCTATTGTCGACCCATAATGGTTATGTGTTTGTAAAAATACAAAACATGAAAGTTATGTATCTATGTGTTAGGTATCTATAGAGATTTGGATCGATTCATTCCTATAAGGCAGGTACGTGCACCACAAACCGCACACCGCGGTTGCTGATTTGGTGTCGCAGTGTGCGGCGAACACATCACTAACCCACGTTTAGTGCACATGTCCAACACACCGCGCATCAAGATCTTACAACACACTTTTGTGTTTGTTTTTTTTTTTTTGTGGCCGTTGGCATTTACGACCAATCAAAATAAAGAAAAATAAATAAAATAAAAAGTGTGGTAAGGTGTATGGGACCCACCGATTTCGTGGAGTGAAGGGAAAAATTGTGTGATGATGATGTGGCAGCGTAATAATGTGGTAAATGTGGTATTATACCCACCAACCTAGAGAATGAATTTTTCAGGATTTTCTAAAACTATGTCATGACCTATTTTAAAAACAAACAAGCTTCTATTACAACCTAATTTCGAACCATAATGATTTTGAATATGGTAAATTGGATATTATATGGATTTATTATAAATTTACAAACAATGTCATGAGTGTAGTTGAAGTAACTCTAAAGTCGTAGAATCAATCTCACGTCATAAGTCACTCATAACTTGATTTATGGATTTTGAATAATAATGAAAAATGATTGTTTCAATATTTAGATCAGAATACGGAATATAAAAATAATTTACTGGTTGCATATAAAGATTAAGCATGAATAACATTTAGTGTATATATTGTGAGTCTTAATGCTTTGATGTGTGATGGTATGTCGAATATTGATATGCTATATTTTTCTTTTGTCTTGAGTGGTGGTTATACGATCTCATCCTTCCTGTTAATAATATATTATTTGATATAATAAATGAATAACTTAATATCATTTCCAAAAAGTATTTTTTTTTAACGACAAATACAAATATATATACTAAACTACTCCTAAATTGTTTCATTTATGTTCATGGAGGAACTTGAACCATCGACCTCAAGTAGACAGAGCAACACCGGATACCGTTGGGTTAGAAGCCCTTTAATATTTCCTGGAAGTATATGATGTACAAAACTTTATGTGCTTTGTTACCAATATGTAATACTTAGTTTATGATTTATGTCTATTTATTCCAAGTTGATGATTGTGATTATGTGATAAGTTACCTTGATTTTGGACTGTCACTATAAGGAAAAAGGCCATTACCGGCGACAAAACTCGTCGGTAAAAGTCCAAAATGTCGCCGGTATTACTAATAGTGGCGACGCGTCGCCGGTACTGAGTCGTCGCTACTGCTTCGTCGCTATTGATCACTTTGTCGCCGCTAATGAAAAAAGTCGACCGTCAGACTCCCGCCTAGCATCTTTTACAACATTGAGATATATATATATATATATATATATATATATATATATATATATATATATATGTATGTATGTATATATATATATATATATATATATATATATATATATATATATATGTGTGTGTGTGTGTGTGTATGTATGTATGTATATATGTATGTATGTATGTATGTATGTATGTATGTGTGTGTGTGTTAGGAGCAGGATCCTTGATTTATATTCAGGATCCTCAAATACTTCAGAACCCTCAGGATCCTTAAACATATCCCGAGATCCTGAGAATTATCACTTATATTTCTAACACTTGTAACGACTATCTTCTCTTCATTTCTCTCACATGTGCAGAACGAGTCAACACAAGACCCATTCTCAGCGGAGAGTCATCTCAAGCAGGCAAAAGACACGAAATACCAAGTCAAATAATGTTCATATGATGATTCTGGAGGATCCCGGAATTATCAAACTTCTTGTTAGTAGCATTAGACTATTAATAGCACATCTAACTAGCACACTAGGGACACACTTAGCTCATCAATGATATGTGTACTTACATTTACCCATTCATCTCTGTAATCAACATTTTACACCAATAAAATCATCAAGGCAAGTGATCATTATCACCTCCCAAGGTTTTAAATCGGAGATCCTATCAAGGATCATGGGCTTTCCTTGTAAATCACTTGTGTCACTTTGATTATCATTTATTATTTGATTTTCCATGAATATCACAACCTCTCATTGAATTTAGTTAGATTCTACTTAGTTGATTTATTGACCAAAACACTTTGGCGCCCTCCGTGGGGTCATCGTGTTCATAATCATTCGAGAATCATGTCTAGCCAACCGACATTATCCTCTTCCTCAAATCCTCCCATTTCCTCTAACAATCTTCCTCCACCCCCAGGTGGAGCAACTAAGAAACCCTCTGAGGCACCGAAGAAAAACACCTCTTCGGTCGCTACCCTATGCTGATTTCCAATAATGAAATCTTTGCTATGATGAAGAGGCTAGAACGACAAGTCACTCAATAGCAGGAGGATAACAAGACAATACTCAAGGAAGTGGAGAGAATGAGGACAGAAATTCACAAACCTCAAGAAGCAACACCCTCGATCTTGCAGCCCAAGATCTTGAATTTTGATAACAAGGGATCCTCAGTGAATCTCCGCGAGATAGGATCCTCAATACCGACCTCTGTTCCTGCTTGGGGCGTGACTGCAAGAGAGCAAGCCCATACGACCCATGATCTCAGCAAAACCTTTGTTACTCACAATACCAAGGATCTTGGTAACTTTCTCAATAATAATATCTTTACTACTAACTCTATGGACCTTGATACAGGTTTAATCCTGATCATGGCTAAAGAGTTTCAAAAATTAAGACAAATGATCTCAAGCATGCCTGGAGTAGTTTAAATTATACCGGAAGTATCCCCACAAGCCATAGGATCCCGAGATTCGCTCTCGCAATTGCCGACACCGAGGTCCCAAAGCGCTTCCAAATGCCCAACATGAAGCCTTATAATGGGACCACGGATCCTAAGGAGTGTGTCGCACAATATAGGGAAAGAATGGAGATCAACCCCACTCCCACACACTTGAAGGAAGCTTCCCTATGCAATGGTTTTGGTTCGACACTTACAGGATCAGCCTTAAAATGGCTCCTTAACGTTCCTCCTTACATTATTACTTCATTTCCTCCCTTAGTTAATTTGTTTAACAATCAATTTTCTTGTAGCAGAACATTCGAGAAGATCACTAGTGATCTTTATCGAGTAGTTCAGGATCCTAAGGAATCCCTTAAGACTTTTATGAACAGGTTTGGCAGGGAAGCTCTGAGTATCCCCAACATTGATATGGTGACTGCACTTGAAGCCTTAAAATGGGTTTAAAAAGGACTCTCCTTTCTACAAAGACCTTGTAATGACCCCATACATGAGAATGGATGAGGTTCAAAGCAGAGCATTAAGATTTTGAAGGCTCGAAGAAGAGAAGGAAATCCAAAAAAGGAGTAACCCACCAAACTCATATGATCACCCTAATAAAGATCCTACAAGTCATAACCATATTCCAAACCTAATCATCATAGGGTTAATGCCCTTGAAGATGAAGGAGATGAAGAAGAATTTCCTAAGATTACTAACTATTGCTTTTCTGTGGATATTTCAGTTATAATATTTGTTATGCAGGATTTGGCGAGAAACAAGATGGCCAAGGTGGGAAGAAAATCCACCACTTAGAAAGACAAATCCAAATGGTGTGCATACCATGAAGACTTTGGTCATATCACAGAGCATTGCATAGCTCTCAAAAAGGAGATCATCTACATCCTAAGCGAAGGATACCTCAAGGAAATCCTTGGAAGACGAAAGGAAATATCCAAAGAGAAAGATCAGGATCCTCAAAAGATCCTCGATACGCTAGGATCCCCTCCTATTGACGCCAACATAATCAATGTGATCTCTGAAGGATCTGACATTTATGGTACCTCATATTCTACAGCAAAAAGGCATGACAAGGTGTCAAAAACAAAAAATTAAGAAAGGCCACAGAAGCATACGTTGATCACAAATGAGTAGGAGATCACCTTCAACGAAGCAGATAAGCAAGACATCCAGGATCCTCACCACAACAGATTGGTGATCACTCTTTACATCGCTAACCATTTCATCATAAGGATCCTCAGTCAACATTATACTCTTGGATGCTTTAAAACGAATGAACATCCCTGAGTCCGAAATAATCAAAAGATCCTCAGTATTAATAGGATTCATTGGCAAACCAAATGTACAGTCGGCAAAATAAAGCTAAGTATCTCCATAGAGGGGGTGAACTCTATGCAACGTTTTTGTGTAATAAATGCATTATCCTCTAATAATGTTATACTAGGTAGACCATGGATTCATGACATGAAGGCAGTCCTATCAACATATCATCAATGTGTGAAGATGCCCACCCCATGGGGGACAGTGAAGATCACAAGTGATCAACATGAATCCAAAGAGTGCTACAAGACCTCGATAAAATCTTCGACAATACGATGACAAGGATACCAATTAAAACAGGGGGCACAATATGTGCTAGGAACAAGAGAGTAAGATGTAAAAGAAGTTCCCTTGAACGTTGAGTATCCTAATGCCAAAGTTCTCATAGGATCCTCGATACCATAGCCAATCGAACAAGGACTAATAAAGTTCCTCAGAGCTAGAATTAAGACATTTGCATGGAAACACAAGAACATGAAAGGTATATACAGAAATATAATAAGTTATAAACTTAATATTGATCCTTCTTTCAAAACAATACACCAAAAGAGAAGGAAGTTCACACTAGAGAGAAACCAAATCATACAGGAAGAAGTAGAAAAGTTTTTTAAAATAGGAATAATCAAGAAAATGAAGTTCCCATTGTGGTTAGCCAACGTGGTGGTAGTACAAAAGAAGAATGGAAAATAGAGAGTGTATGTGGATTATATGGATCTTAACAAGGCTTGTCCCAAGGATCCTTTCCCTCTAAGACACATAGACTCCATGATAGATGCCACAGCTGGTCATGAGTTACTAACATTCATGGACGCATTAGTAGGGTTCCAACAAATCCAAATGGAACCATCTGACCAAGAGGATACAACATTCATAACCCCAATAGGTATATATTGTTATACTATCATGTCATTTGGTCTTAAAAATGCAGGTGCAACGCATCAAAGGCTAGTCAATACGATATTCAAAGAAAAACTATGGGACACCATTGAAGTCTATATTGATGACATGGTGGTCAAGTCGAAGAAAGTTGAAGACCATCTGAAGGATCTTGAAGAAGCCTTCGAAATACTGGACGAATATAACATGAAGTTGAACCTTGCCACGTGGTACTTTGGGATGAGGTCATGCAAGTGCCTTGGGTACATTGTGACCAAAAGAGGAATTTAAGCAAATCCCGAGCAAATCAAAGCAATCATTGATCTAAAATCCCCATCCTCGACAAAGGATATCCAAGGCTTAAAAAGAAGAGTAAAAACCTTAAACATGTTCATCTCAAGATCCTCAAAAAGATGCAAAACTTTCTACGACATCAGAAAAAAATAAAAGGTTTGACTGGACTAAGGAGCACAAAATGCCTTCCATGAACTTAAAAGATACCTAATCTCAGCACCTCTATTGGTAAAACCGTTAGATGGGGAACCACTTCTTCTCTACCTTTCAGTATCCTTAAACACGGTGAGTGCAGTCTTAGCTAAGGATCTTAACGGGGACCAACATCCGATCTACTACGTAAGTAAAAATCACCTGGATCAAGAATGTTATTAGAAAATCAGAAATGTCAGCAAGTATTGCAAAGTGGTCTGTGAAACTAAGCACACATGACATAAAATATTAGCCAAGATCCGCTATAAAGTCTCAAGCATTACCAGACTTTGTGGCTGACTTTAGTGATGATCTACAAGTTGGAGTGCAGATAGAAGCCAAACAACTTCTAGAAGAAGAAAGCATGGGAAAATGGAAACTATTCATAGATGGAGCATCAAACCAAACAGGAACTGGAGTAGGGATCATACTAAAACTGCCACAGGGGGACATCCTACCCCAGGCAGACAGTTGTGAGTTCAATGTAACCAATAACGAAGTTGAATATGATGGACTAATCTGATGGGTTTTGGTCATAAGACATCCTATGTGCTCATACAAACCCTAATGCTTGGATCTAGGTTTCTCTATTGCACATGCTTTGAATCCAAGACTATAAACCCTAATTCTAGCATATGGAAATCAATATTAACATATAATTAGGTTTAAGATATTACCTTTATTGTTATGTAGTAATAACAATCCCAATTCCTCCTTGAATTGACTTTGGAAGGCTTAGAGTCACAAGTGTCACTCCTCTAATGGCTTACAAACACCAAGAGCAAATGGAGAAGGTATAAAGAGAGAGGAGAGAGGTAGGAATTCGTCCTTAGGACTTCTTGGGAAGGCTTAGCCGAATTCATGAGCCTTAGGGGTCTTTATATAGGGTTGGGATTAGGGTTTCAATCCTTATCCTTATCTAGTTACTTGCCCATCAAGCAACCATAAGATAAGCCTTGAAAATCCCTATCTCTTGGACCTTGGACGATTTTAAGGATATCCTTATCCTTGAATTCGTCCATCCTTTAACAAGGATAACCATTGCCCTATTTTTGCAACTATCACATAATTACAATTCAGCCCCTCTAGTTTAATTAATTACACTTGATCACAAAATTAATTCTTAATTAATTACTGACCAATATTAATTAAACAAATATGATTTATCCTTTAATATATTATTCTTATAACATATTAATAAATCATAATAACCTCTCTCTCTATCTATTTCTCCAATCAAGTTGCTTTGGTGAAGGCAACCCAAAAGGACCATGCACCATCGGGTCAAGTACATACCAAAATAGTTATGGACTTAGACAGTAATCCAACAGTATCCCACTTGGATAAGTCTAACAACTATTATGCGCATGACTTCGGATCCCGATCTGCAATCGTAGCTTTCCAAAGCCGCTGTCAACTCTGATCATATCAGATACGCGTGTCCTTAGATAAGGGATCATATATTCCTCCATTCTAGATATCATATGAGACATGATTTCAAATCATTCTCTTTGTACTACTTCTCAATTTCTGATTTATGACGACAGACTAATTGAACAAATCAAATTAGCCCTAGCCCGGCCGAGCATTTACGTTTGTCATCACTAAACCATCGAGGGGCCCAAAGATATCGCTTTTATTCTACTTTGAATAAAAGGAATGGATAAACTTTGATACAATGCTCGCTTGCACTCACGCACCGAATCACACACAACAATATGTTTTATAACACCAAGTTACTAGTGCGTTTACATATTATCAATGTGCAACCGATTTGCAAGATACAACTCACACATCTCGGTTTCAAGAATATAAGATGTTATCGTCTCACCAATCACTCGTGATACAATTCATGGAGTGATCCAAGTGAGCGTGGGTTTAATCCAATGCTCAAATCATATTCATAAGCACTCATGAATGTTGCAGCAAACATTTGCTTATGTCTAATACTTTATAGACAATCCACACACCAATTCATGACAGTCTTCATTCATATCTACTTCCAACATATGAACGACTGTGGCCCGTTTGAATAATTCGATTATTCTTAATAAACTCAATTATTCTGGAAGTCAAAACATGCAAATGTGAAACACAAGAATAATACTAATCCCATATGGCCTCAAACCTTTGAGTATAAATAAAACGCCTTTTATTTATCACCATATTGATTACTCATTATTTGTCGTTTCGGGTAATCAACTTCTTACTTGAATTATTACACTTGTCCCATGCTCCTAGCATGCACACAATGTTTACCTATGGTTCTTACTTTTGTGAAATAGACAAATTGAACACATTTCCAATCATTCTCATTTTACAACTCCAAATCCTTTTTCATAAGTGTAAGAATATCAAATTCTTGCTACTTATAGAATATGTTAGATTCTAACACTTTATGCAATGATCCTTTCGTAATGTCACTACACCGAAGTCACAAAGACTATTGCCAATGATATTACAAAGTCCTCTAACGGAGATTGTTACAAGACAATTCCTTAGATATGATCTCTCTCTCTCAAAGTACATTCCTTTGAACATCCTTTTGCATACAACTATCTAATCTAGACATAGATTTTCAATATTTACTTCCTAATATGGACACGCTTCCATATTTTCCTCATGAAAACTCATTCTTAATAGAATCTTTTCTATTTGTAATGATGTCGATATGATCCATCCAATATGGAAACATTTCCATAATTTCCAATACTATACTTCCAACTACTCACAAGCGACCAATCCTCGTCGAACTTTGGATTGTCCTTTGATAGTTGTTTAATTATTTTAGTCAAAACTGATTCTAGTCCTTTTTCCTTCTAAATGCGCTAGACATTTGGAAAATTTTAGAATGGTCAAACATTAAAGCATTTGCAATCGATCCTATACCCGAAGCGTATGGGACATGACGCATAATGTTTTATTTGCTATGTTCTCAAAATTCGAATTGTGAAGAGGAATGCCGTAATCATAATCGAAATTTTAAGAACACACTATGTACCTTTGACTAAGTTTATTAACATTTCTCAACCTAATCCTTTAGATTTGAAATGAAGCATAATATTCTCTCCCTTAATTATAGCAAAACAACTATTCTATCCTTACGACTTTGCAAAGAATGACTCTTGTTTTCTATAATTAATATTGCCAACTTGCAATACTTTCCATAATAATCATACAATGATAACTTTTATGCTCCCAATATCATTATGATTACTATAAAACATAACACTTATGCTCCCACTAGCTTCGACTTGTATTCGAAACATCTTAACTTCTAGAAAGAAAACAATACTTATTGAATTTCTTAAGTTCATGTTTCTAATACTTAGTGCTTTGATAATCTTTTATCAATGCTTTTTGAACTTATACACCTTTGCCTTCGATAGTTCATATGTGTGTCTAAACAATTAAGACTAATTGCCAAACCTCACAATTCAAATTATGGAAAGGGATACCGTAACCATAATCGAATTTGAGAATGCAGTTTTAACAATCACTATCTTCTTAAAATCTTTCTTAGTGAAAGCATTTCTTCACAATCATTTTCATGAAGGAGGAAATCTTATGACACTTAGATTTGAGTGGTGTATGTGTTCCTATCCATGTGAATTTGTTAAAACCAAATTTTACGACAAATTCAAACTCATATGGACCGAACTTTCTTAATCTTGATTTCTTGCCTTTATGGTAGCACAGCTGCCCACCATGTCTTCCAAATAGTTAACCAGCTCACCCTTTCCTATCAATGTACTTTCCATTGATCAAGGTCCTTGCCTTTTATGCATTCAAATGAGAACTCATAGGACTCACATGCATAATTAACTCGATTGGATTGGCACAGAAACAAAATAATGTCTTCACGATAGGTTATAAACCTCAACTCGTGTGCTAGTGATGATCGATAAGGTTTATTTGATTTGTTCTTGAAACTTTTGAAGACTATTAAGACTCCCACTGACTCCTTGACATATACGATTCTCTTGTCAAAACATTTCTTGACAAACGAATATTCAAGAGCTAGTGTAGCTTTTATCAACACTTCATAACTTTGGTCCTAGTTGGTCTTTGTCTTATCCAAGACATCACAACTTTCCACAATTGATGAATGTTATAAACCTTCTTAATACTTTTCACTCAATGTCACAATCTTAACTTTAAGACTTGTTTTGGAACGAAGTATGATTGACCTTTTGATTTAACCATTTCTTCAATTCTTGATTCCTCTTCTTAAACATACAATTGTACTTAGAGGATCAATTGAAATATGGTTCTTAATCATTAAGACCTACCATAAATCATAAAAGGTACTCTCCCTTCTTCTTAGAATGGAGAAACTTTTATCTTTCTGCCTTCTTGATTCTTCTTATTCGTTCTGCTATTGATTTAAACTTTTTCAATCAACTAAGAATTACGCTTAATCTTGTAAGTATAATCATATTTACTAAACCTTCAGTAAATCATGACGAATATCATTGTTACTCTTATGGTGGACTTGATCAACACGCAACTTTGTGTGCTCGAACGCCTTCACTTGACACTTTGTCAATGAATTAGTCTAATTTCCAAATACGAAATTTCTCATTCATCGTGCATCCACGTTGCATGATTCCAAGTTTCTGTCCAATTGAAACTTGGGCGATAAGAAACTCTCCCTATTTGGTAAATTCTCGACTTTCCATAACATAATAAGAACCAAATCCATTATTGCTAATAATAGAAACATTTTAACATCAATTTTTCATACACGCCATTGTAAGGATAAATAAATAAAATTTAAAATCAAAATTTATTTTATTGCGGAAAAATTTGTCTTTACAGTGCAACTCATTGAAAAACTTATGCTAATACATCTTTCTTAGCAATCTAATTCTAACTCTAAGTAGTAGCTCAAGAATCTAATCTTCGAGAAACGCGATCGAAATCCATTCCTTCACGGTTAGATTATGCTCACTTCTTCCCTTAAGCTTCTTTTCTTTTCTTCGATCCTACAAAACATCAATTGTAATCTTATCACATTCTGTATTCAGAATCTAGAATGAAGCTTAAAAGAGTTAGTCAATGGATTTTACCTAAATTAGAGCCATATGTTTCGACTCTCCCATCTCTTAGATCTCTTAGGTAAATGGGGCAGCTTCATCTCCAACGCCCTTTTCTCTTGGCAATAAAAGCAAATTGACTCTTTTGGAACATGACATGGAACTACTTCAGACATTGTCTTTCTCTTATGATCAAACTTTTCGATCATAGCATGTCTTTCGTTGCCATTTTCTATATCCATAGAGGTCTCAAAGGCAGATTCACCAATCAACTTTGCTTTTCTATTGCGCCAAATGATTGCAGATTCAGCAGCACTAAGCATATAGGTGAGATCTATAAGGGTCACGTCGTAGTTCATCATATAGTACTCTCTTACGAACTCACTATATGAGTTGGGAAGTGACTGAAGAACCCAATCAACAGCCATTTCCTCACAGACAACGGATCCAAACATTCTTAACCTATCAATGTGCGACTTCATCCCTAGGACGTGTGCACACACCGACTTTCCTTCTTTATGTTTACATGCCAAAAGGGCTTGAGTGATCTTGAACTTTTCAAGCCTTTGAACTTGTGGGTTAGGGAGAATAATTGGAGGAGGTAGAGGAAGTGAAGCATGATTTCTTGTTCCTCGATCGAATCGTGGAATATCATCTTCATGTGGAATGCTTGTTCCACGGGATTTGAGAAGACCATAGTTGTCGAACTTTGACATCTACAAAACGGGAGAAAAACGAATTCAAGTTAGTTGACAGATTGAGTCCTTAGTAAATCACCCAAATGAAATACTAAGGCTAGGACCCAACACAATATTCTACAACTCGGGAGAGGGATGTCGTAACCCTAATTGCAGAATATTTGAAGGTAAGTGAATGACGATTCACTAATTTCCACCATGAAAAACGAAAAAGAAATTTAAGTTTGAAATCTATGAAAACTCCTAGATCCTTTGAGATTCATTGAACTTTCAATGGCATGTTTAAATCTCGATATGCCCCTCTAGTTTGTGACTGGGATGCCGAGGATCACAAAGCGGGTGTGAATAACCATGCAAACTTACATGGTGCCCTCACATGTTACAGTCACCTATTCGATGTGCCGGTAAACCACACACGCTCCACCGAACTATGACAAACATTGAGTCACCCTTTGCTACCTTTGCTTAGAACCATTTAGTGTGCCGGTAAACCACACACGCTCCACTAACGTCTTCGCAAGGGCACAAAGTGTAATTTCATGGAATTGCATCAATTCACTTTTTCCTAAGTAACTAAGATTGGGAATTTGAAAAACATTTAGTTACTTTTATAATTCATTATACTTATAATGGAAGGTTTTGTCCTATCCTACCCGTTCGGCTAACGACCCTCCACTAGTCAAGAGTACAGTGGGTAAGAGTGGATACCCATTCAATCGCCATTTTATAGGCAATTTCCTTAAACACCCCTTATAGACCAGCTTCGTGAATGAGGCCTACTAATGGTAAGACTGACTTTTACTCATACATATATATAATGTTAGACTTTTAATGTTATATATAGTATAGGGTATATTTTACACTTTTAAAATATTAGGTGGTCTAATTTAACAATTATACTTTTAATTCAATTAAATTGTAAACCTAAACTTTTATGGATTTATTAAACTTCTTTTAATTATACACCTTAATTAATTAATAAAAACATAAGGGTGTGATTTGAACTTTTTCAAAACAATACTAGAGTTTTAGAATTTAACATTCCTAATTAAACTTTTAATCAACTTTTAAATTCCAAAACTTGAGGGCAAGTTTTGAAATATTTCAGCACATTATGGTTTAGAATTTAAATATACATCAAAATTAAACCATTTAATCAAAATTTAAATTTCAAAACTTGAGCTCTGATACCACTGATGGGTATTGGTCATAAGACATCCTATGTGCTCATACAAACCCTAATGCTTAGATCTAGGTTTCTCTATTGCACATGCTTTGAATCCAAGACTATAAATCCTAATTCTAGCATATGGAAATCAATATTAACATATAATTAGGTTTAAGATATTACCTTGATTGTTATGTAGTAATAACAATCCCAATTCCTCCTTGAATTGACTTTGGAAGGCTTAGAGTCACAAGTGTCACTCTTCTAATGGCTTACAAACACCAAGAGCAAATGGAGAAGGTATAAAGAGAGAGGAGAGAGGTAGGAATTTGTCCTTAGGACTTCTTGGGAAGGCTTAGCCGAATTCATGAGCCTTAGGGGTCTTTATATAGGGTTGGGATTAGGGTTTCAGTCATTATCCTTATCTAGTTACTTGCCCATCAAGCAACCATAAGATAAGCCTTGAAAATCCCTATCTCTTGGACCTTGGATGATTTTAAGGAACTAGGCAAGGATCTTCAGGTATATGTTAACTCCTTATTAATAACTAACCATTTTAATGGATCCTATACAGTAAAACGAGAAAGACTAATACTAATCCTCCAGATCCTCAAAAATCTAGCCTCTAAATTTGAAGCATTCAGCCTAAACCAAGTTCCTAGAGAAGACAATGTTGAAGCGGATGCCTTAGCCAATCTTGGATCTTCTCTTAGGATCTCACCAGAAACCAGGATCCCGATAATCCATGTGATGATCCCAACAATTGAAGATCCTATCAAAAGACTGAAGGATCCCGAAGATGATGAGGTAACAACCAGCGTTGCTACAATCGAAGATCCTAATCCTCAACTTCTTCATCACTATCCTATCATCAAGGATATTTCCCCAACCTTAAGATTCTGGATTCAACCCATTGTGTAATATCTCCAAGATGGTACCATCTTGAGGGAAAAAAGTGACAAGTCATTCAAAATTAGGGTCTCATGTTTTGTGCTGATCTGAGGTAAGCTATACAGAAAATACATGGCATGTCCATATCTTAGATGTCTAAAAGATCACGAGGTTGCAAAAATCCTAAAATACATACATCAAGGAGATTGTGGTAACCATGTTGGGGGCAACTCCTTGTGCTCCAAGGTGTTAAGAATGGGAAACTACTGGCCAACCATGAAGAAAGATCCCTTCTTATATGCTCAAAAATGTGATACTTGTAAAAGGCATAGCAACATCCTACACCAAACTGTGGAACCTTACATCCTATTATCTCCCATTGTCCATTCATGAAATGGGGTATGGATATAGTGGGAAAATTACCTAAGGCACCAGGAGGAAAAGTATTCATGCTGGTAATGACATAATATTTCTCGAAATGGATCGAGGTTAAGGCTTTTGTTCAAGTAAGAGATAAGGAGGTGGTTTTGTTTACCAAACGCAATATCCTAACCAGGTTCAAGATCCTTGCCGAAATTATGTATGAGAATGGATCCCAATTCATAAGCAAAAGGACTAGGGACTTTTGCACAAGTTGAGGAATCAAAATGATAATGTTCACCCTTTTTCACCCTTAAGCCAACGTTCAAGAAAAATCTAGCAACGAAATCATAATCAATAACTTGAAGAAAATGCTAGATGAAAAGAAAGAAAGATAAGAAAAAGAGCTTCCTTTCCTCCTAAGGGCAATTTGGACCATTTCCAAAGTGGCCACAGGCCAAACTCCATACTTTGTGGTGTTCGGAACAGAAGCAATGATTCCCACTGAAGTGATGATTCCAACAGCAAGATATCTAAGTTAAGATCAAGAGAACAGTGATAGGATGTTAGCCTAGGATCTTGACAATATCGATGAACTCAAAGATCTTGACAAGATCTGCATCGCTGCAGATCAAAAAAGGATCACCAAAGCATACAACAAGAATATCAAAGTAAGAAGATTCCAAATAGGAGGCTTGGTCTTAAGGAAATCATTCCAAAATACCAAGGATCCTAGTGCAGGTAAATTGGCACCTAAATGGGAAGGCTCGTTGTTGGGCTGAAGTTTTGTTGAAGATTGCGTCATTTGGGGTCGGCTGTTTAATTATTTAGTTTGTATTCCGGTTTGGGCCTGTCTAACCAAGAGCCCATTTTGTTTATTATATAAGTATATGCTTGCATGCATATTAGGTTAATGATTGAAACGATAGATCAAAGCATAACGATAGTATTTACATATTTCTTTAATCGTTCTTGTAACCTACCAATCCTCTACAGTTGATGTTCTTCATCGAGCTCTTCTGAGGATTTTGTTTTAATCATTCGACACGATTGATTCACTCTTGCCTTGTTCTTAATTTCGTGTTCTTGCTGTTTTTATAATTAATTACCTGTTTAAGATCTAATCGATCTTCATAGATTAAAGTTTTAATCTCATCAATTGGTATCAGAGCAGGAGGCTGTGTAATCGATACACATCTTTTCTGTGAAAAGGTTTAAATTAGGGTTTTTCCGCAATTACTGATATTTATTGAGCCGTCATCTCATTATTGACGTATCTTGATATTTATTGTTTTTCCCTAATCTGCTTTATTACAAGTCTGATCTTTGAACAGGTTTTTCGATCATAATGGACGAGTCGCAATCAAATCCTATTAGTATTTCCAACAGCATCGGTTCAACCACGAAAATTCCAATCCTATATACCCATGACTATGAAGTCTGGGCGCATCACTTCGAAGACTACGTGATAGGATCTGAGGATAATGGATACCTCATATGGGAAGCCATCATTAATGGACCGTTTTCTCATTCTGCAACGTCCAGGATTATTAAGACACAAAAGGAGTACAATGATCTGCTGAAGGATGTTAAAGATATTGCACAAGACGAAAAGGACAAATTCCAGTGCAATATCAAGGCGTTAAGGTTAATCAGATTCGCCCTTCAGTTCGACACCTTTAGGTTGGTCAGCTCATGCACGACGGTAAAGGAAGTTTGGGATAGACTTCGTGAACTGTACTCTACAGACGAGGATCTTGAACATTCTATCCAAACCTTGCTCTTATCTGAGTTTGGAGAATTCAGGCAAGGAGCCTAAGAAACAGTGACCCAGACGTTCGATCGCTTCAATCATCTTCTCAGCAAGATGATCAAACATGACATCGAAAGGAAGCTTATCGAGCAGAAGGTTACATTCTTAAATGGTCTGAGGTCTGAATGGAGAGCAGTGGTGTCTACAGTCAAAGCCCATGAGCAGTTTAAATCATACTCTTTGGCAAAACTGGTGGGTATTCTCAAATCCCAGGAGAAGATTGTGCTGCAGGAGAAGAACGTTGTTTCAAGTCTTGGTTCGTTGGCCCTCTTGTCAAAAAGTAAAGCTGTGATGGAGGATGAAGACCTTAACTTGGAGGAGTATGACCTCACGTCTGAGGATTATGCTATGATGGTGTCTAACCCCAAGAGGTTCATAAAGAAGAGATTCCCCAGCAATAAAAACCGAAACTGGCAGGGGAGTTACAGTTCAGAAAAAGTTAACAATGAACCGAAGGTTGAAGAGCCCACGAAGGAACCGAAGGTGGATGGCGATTCCGGAGTAAGCTGTTACTACTGTGGTGGAAAAAACCACTATGCTAAAGATTGTGTCCTTAAGAAGATGGCTGAAAAGGGTGATGAAAAGGATGAGGAAGCTGTGTTGCAGAAAAGGCTGGATGAGATGAGAAAGAAGAAGTCTACCGCTAACCCTTCTATGAATGCTCTTATTGTGCAGGGTTCGGTTGCTGATGACGAGTTCGGTAGAGTGGAAGTTTGGTCTACTGACTCAGAAGACGATGAAGTGAGGAAGCCTACTCATGGAAAGGCTTATGTGGCAAAGGAGGAGAGCAGTGGAGGAAGATGCTTCATGGTCTCTGATGTATCTCAGATGAGGGGATACAACACCGATAGTGGAAGCAATGAACCGAAGGTGCAGGAGGACATGTGCTTTACAGCCAAGCCACTCAGCCAGCAGTTCAATGAGCTTGATGAACTGATAAAGAAGGTACAATCAGTTTTTGTTTCATTTAAAGTACCACAATCCTCATATGAGAAAGAACTAAAAAATTTTAATACAAGAATTTCTCATCTAGATAGTAGCTTAACTCAAACTCGAGTCACCAATTCTAACCTAACTGATCAATTAAGCAGGGTGTCGTTGAAGAGTGAGGAGCGACGCATGTGGATCGAGTTGAAGGAGTCTGAATTAGTTAAAATTAAAGACGAAAACATTTATTTACAAAGATACAATTTAAAGTTGTTAAAACAGCGGAATGTTTTTTGTTTAATTGCAAAACGTCTTTATTCTAATATTACTCAACTTCACTTAGACTGTGAAATAGGCCAAAAGATCCATCGCATGATTTTGCCCTTCCTGGAGTTTAAGGAGGATGAAATTGACGCCGAAGCTTATAACTGTGAGAGTGTGATATCATCTGATGATGTCAATCCGACCTACATGTATGGACTAGACAAAATTGAATCTTTCATTAAATCCAAGGACCACAAGGATAGACTTAAACTGAGAACCAAAACCATACAAAAATTTGACTCTTTAAACGCCAACGTAAGCTCAGAAAACAAAATTGATGTTGAAAATGCATCTGAGCTCAACGAGGACGACAACATGAGTGAAATTTCTGTAGAGGACATGGTTGACTGCTCAGAATTTGCAAAAAACAAACCTGAAAACCACAAGAATCTAATTTCTGAAAATTCAGTGGAGTTCGCTCGATTGTCTCAACAAAAGTCCTCGGTCTTAGCAGAGAAAGCAGTTGTGTATCAAAAGGTCAGGACCACTCCGAATCAAGTATACAAGGTCACTGGAGTAACCGAACATCAGACAGCTGAACTCACAGCTATTGTAAACGAAGACAATGCTGATGGCTGCGATGAGTACTTCTGGTCAGCACCAATAGATAATGCAAACGAAACGGTGGGCTTATCAGAAAGAACCTCTTGGATGAGTAAAGGTAGATACATACCTGAACCCTTAAATAAGCCAGATAATTTCGATGAGCCAAGCACCAGTGGTACAAAAGACATTTCTCAGGAGAATGAAAGTTCGGCAACAGAAGACGTTCCCTCTACTTCCTCAGTGCAAAATGAAACTCCTACACTTCAAAATGAACCTGCCAAGGAGAAACCGAAAATGAAAGCTAACGTTCATCATCAACCAAAGCAGATGAGGAATAAGAAACGAGAAAGGAACCAAAGATACAGGAAGAATCTCTCTGAAAGGAGACAATTCTGGCAATCCCAGAATGCACACTTCTCACATCAAGACAAGAATTTGAAGTATGAAAACAATCCTGTCGGAAAACCTGAGAGTCACAATAACCGAAAGCCAAGGTTCGGTTCACAAGAAAATACCAACCGAAAGCAAAGGTTCGATTCTGAGAATGACTTCAACCGAAAGCAAAGGTTCGGTTCAGAGAACGATTCCAACCGAAAGCAAAGGTTCGGTTCTGAAGTCATAAGAGATCAAAACTCTAAGGTCAGTCCCTCCAATGATCAAAAGCAAAAGGGTCACTTAGAGTCTCCTGCCAAGAAGTCCTCTCAATCAAAACCCACTCCTTCTAGTTCATCTAATTCTTCTACTTCCACCAACTCATCTCCATTTTGCTCTAAAGCTCATTCTGTTCACTCTCAAAAATCTCATTCGTCGTCTGAACAAAAGGGCAAACAGAAGGTTAATGAATCCACACCAGAGTCTAAAACGAACGCACCCAATCCTAATAAAATAAAAGTTTTTACCATTAAAAAGAAAGATGAAACAACACTTATAAAACGAACATATCTTGTTGACATCTCTCTCACTGTTCCTGCTCCCATTAAAAACTCACGTGGACCCAAGAAACTTTGGGTTCCTAAATCTGCTTAATTTTTGCAGGTTATGAGTGACGAGCAGTTCGACGAAGAATGGTACATCGATAGTGGCTGCTCACGTCACATGACAGGGAGGAAAGAGGAGCTCAGGGAATACAGATCTCTTGCAAATGGTGGCAATGTCAAGTTTGGAAATAATTCTTTCGGCACCATAAAGGGATACGGGATGATAACAAATGGTGACTTTACTATAAGGAAGGTGGCTTATGTGGAAGGACTCCAACACAACCTCATCAGTGTATCTCAGCTTGTTGGAGGTACAGGTCTCAAAGTCTCATTCGATGATGAAGGTTCTGAAATTATTGAGAAAAAGAAAAAGAAGGTAATTCTCAAGTCGGAGCGAAAGGGTGAAATGTTTCCTCTAAATCTAAAACCCATCAAAGGAAACCCAGCTATATGTCTGTTATCAAAAGCTCAATCTGACGAAAGCTGGTTGTGGCACCGAAGACTCTCTCATCTCAACCTTAAAGATATCAACCGACTTGTCACTGGAGGTCATGTTAGGGGTCTTCCATTACTCAAGTTCGATAGAGATCATTTGTGTGCTGCATGAGAAATGGGGAAGCAGAGTCGTCAAAGTCATCCATCTGTAATTAACACAAAAGTTGTTGAACCACTCGAATTACTTCATATCGATTTGTGTGGTCCTTCATCTATCGAAAGCATCGGTGGTAGCAAGTATATTCTTGTTATTGTTGATGACTTTTCACGATTTACATGGGTGTTCTTCCTAAAGCTCAAATCTGAAGCGACTCATAAGTTGAAAGTGTTCATCAAGCAGATTGAAGTACAGCTCAAGAAGGTCGTTCGCAACATCAGAAGCGATAATGGTCTTGAATTCAAGAACAGGGAGTTTGAAGAATTTCTTGCAGAAAAGGGAATAAGTCACAACTTCTTAGCTCCCTACACACCACAACAGAATGGAATTGTCGAAAGACGAAACCGATCTTTGTGTGAAGCTGCCCGAACTATGCTAAATTTCGCTTCCTTACCTCTTTATTTTTGGGCTGACGCTATTTCTGCTGCTTGTTTTACATAGAACAGGTCTTATCTCAACAAACGATTCACGCTCACACCATACGAGATTCTCAATAACAGAAAGCCTAATGTGAAATTTTTCCACGTGTTCGGCTCACGGTGTTTCATCTTTAACTCTAAAGAACACCGCAATAAGTTCGACGTCAAAGCCGACGAGGGAATCTTTCTGGGATACTCTCTCACATCGAAGGCATACAGAGTCCTAAACAAGCGTTCGAGAAAAATTGAAGAGACATATTACGTGACCTTTGACGATGGCTATGTCAAAAAGCTACAAGCCAAAGAGGATATCGCTGGGGAAATCTTTCCTCAAACTGGGCAAGTCACAGTCTCGATCGCTAATTTATATGATAAATTTCTGGAGCTCTTTGACGAACCAGAGAAAGCTTCTCTCTCAGAAGAAGGTGCAGCAGACAACAAGGTAGACCACATGAAGCAAATTGTTGAAGAAGCTGCCAGGAGAATGAATGAAGGAGGATCAATTACTGATGACCCTCCATCCAACAATGCTTCAGTCGAGGGGGAGCCAAGCTCACAAGTCGAGGGGGAGCCAAGCTCTACAACTGCAACCGAAAGTGCTTCTCCAACCGAAAGTGCTTCTCCAACCGAAGGTGCATCAACGCCTGCAAGTTCAACATCACAAGAAATCCCTGAACCTCAAGTTTCTCAAAGCTCATCAATCGAGGGGGAGCATGATGATATGACGCTTGACTTCGATAGCCAATCTGAGCCAGAAGAAATGATCAATGCTGAACTAGACCCAACCTTTGATTCAAATTACCCTCCTCTTACCAAATGGACCAGAGATCATCCTATCTCTCAAGTAGTTGGTGATGTATCTGAAAAGGTTCTGACCCGATCACAACTGAAGGCAAAACAGACATCCTTATTTTCAAAGGTTGAGTTTTGTATGTTTAACTCATTCGTATCAAAAGTTGAACCGAAGACAGTTAACACTGCCCTCGATCACTTTGATTGGGTTCAAGCAATGCAAGACGAACTGAACGAATTTGAAAGGAACAAAGTCTGGCGCCTCATTCGAACTCCTCCAGATGCTTCGGTTGTTGGTCTCAAATGGGTCTTTAGGAACAAAATGGACAAGGAAGGTAATGTTATAAGGAACAAGGCTCGTCTGGTTGTAAAGGGATACTGTCAGGAGGAAGGGATTGATTATGGAGAGACTTTCGCTCCCGTAGCTAGGCTGGAATCTGTAAGAATATTTCTTGCTTATGCTGCCCACAAAAACTTTGAAGTTTTCCAAATGGACGTCAAGTGTGCATTTCTTAATGGAGAACTCGAAGAAACGGTGTATGTGGAGCAACCTCGTGGGTTCGTGAACGAAAAGTATCCAAACCATTGCTATATTCTGGATAAAGCTGTGTACGGCCTTAAACAAGCTCCGAGAGCCTGTTATGAAACGCTAACTAAATTCTTAAAGATGTCTAAATTCAAACAAGGTTCGGTTGACCCAACCTTCTTTCGCAAAAAGGAAGGTAACCACCTTATGATAGTTCAAATTTATGTCGATGACATCATCTTTGGCTCTACGAATCCCAGCTTAACAGCTGAATTTAGAAAGTTGATGGAGACTAAATTTGAAATGAGCTCAATGGGTCCTATTAACTTTTTCCTTGGTTTAAATATTAGACAGGGACCCGAAGGCATCTTTATCAATCAGGAAGCTTACACGAAGACTCTCCTAGCAAAGTTCGGCATGATGGGAGACTCAAAAGTCAAAGTCCCAATGGCATTCGACACCAAGCTAACTCCATCTCTAGACAAACCGGCTATCGATATCACGCTCTATCGTCAAATGATAGGCTCACTAATGTATCTTACTGCTAGCAGGCCTGACATCATGTTTTCTGTGTGTTATTGTGCTCGATTTCAGGCGAACCCACGCGAACCTCACATGCTTGCAGTGAAGAACATCTTACGCTATCTCAAGCGAACCACCTCCTTAGGTCTATGGTATCCTTCCAACTCAGACTTCTTCGTTCAAGCCTATTCTGATGCTGACCTTGGAGGATGTGGACTCGACAGAAAAAGCACAACTAGTGGCTGTCAATTCCTTGACGGAAAGTTGGTCAGCTGGCAATCCAAGAAACAAACGTGTGTGTCGTTGTCTACTGCCGAAGCGGAATACATTGCCGCTGCATCCTGCACATCCCAAGTGATTTGGATCCAGAGTCAACTTCGAGACTATGGACTCAATATGAAGAAGATCCCACTATATTGTGACTCTGAAAGTGCAATTAGGATCTGTCATAACCCAGTGCAACACTCTAAAACCAAACACATAGCGCTGAGGTATCACTTCATCAAAGATCACGTGGAAGATGGAAACGTCGAAGTTCACTTCGTAAGAACCACTGATCAACTGGCTGACGTCTTTACCAAAGCTCTTCCTGAAGCATCATTCAACAGAATATTGCAAGGGCTAGGTATGATGGAATCAGAGTCAGTACCTCATAATATCTCTCAACCTCAAATGTAAGAAGCGAATCTAACCGAACGTTCAGGTTTGGTTAAACCATCTGATTCGCTCATCACTACAACGGTAGTTTTTCTTTGTTGTATATTTCTTGTACAAAATTTTTTTTAGTGTTAAAAGTATTTTCCAATTGCATATCTAAATCCCTTGGTTTTTCAAAATTTCGTTGAACCGAAACCAACCGAAGGTTCGGGTTCGGTTTTTCAAAATTTTGTTGAACCGAAACCAACCGAACGCTCGGATTCGGTTTTTCAAAATTTTGTTGAACCGAAACCAACCGAACGCTCGGGTTCGGTTTTTCAAAATTTTGTTGAACCGAAACCAACCGAACGCTCGGGTTCGGTTTTTCAAAATTTTCTGGAATCGAAACCAACCGAACGCTCGGGTTCGGTTTTTCATATTTTTTCAAAGTTTTTTTTAAACTCATTTTTTTTTTACTTATTTTAATTTTTTTTATATAAATCTCAAAAACTCCACAAATATTTTTTTTGTTTTTTTTTATTGTGTGTTCATTCGTTAATGGGGAAATAAATGTTGAATTAATTAAGTGTCCCTAGAAGCATGCTGCTGTATGTGTCCCAAGCCTCATAAGATTTTGAATAATAACCTTCATGACCTGGTATACACAAACCTTGTCTTCCCAAAAAGGCTAACACATTTATTCTAATCGTGAGCTACCTCACTCTCTTCTCACATGAGTTAAGAGTTTTCTGCTTAGTCCTTTATTTCGCAGCAGAGGTACTTTATCTTCTTACACCATCTCCATTACACTTCTCCATTACATTCGTTTCATCAACGTAACCCTTGAGACTCTCAGAAATCACCACTGAGGTTTATGGTTACACAACATCTGTGTTTATGATCTTAGTTTCGTGCCACTACGAGCTGAGTGAAACCCAAAATTCAACACCAAATCTGAATTGATGGTGAACAATTAATTTGCTCAAGTTTTCACCAAAGAATTGACGAATGTACCTTCATGAAATCTCAAATTTTATTTTGTGTGATTCCTATGAAATTGTTAAACACCATAACATTTCTTCCCTTGGGATACAATTTTAAATTTTTTTTATCTGAGATTTTATATTTTTCCAAGCCAATTTAAAATAAAGTCCTACCTACTTGTTCAACAGACTACACTGGTCTCACAAGTACTTTGATCCTTTCTTTCTTATTTCAAGATTAGAATTGTTGCATCAAAGCGAAAGCCACCCCAATGTAGCCTAATTAAAAGAAGCCTTTCAACATTTATTAATAAGTGTTTGATCGTAATTCAACGGGAATCCACATTAACACTTTAAGGTCTCTCTTGACCTTGAAGGAAGAGATTCGTGCCCGGGATCATCAGTTTCGTGTCATTATTGACATCACAGAATATCCTTAAAAGAGTTGCTACATTTCTTTTCCTTTTACACTCTTTGCACGAAAATCTTTGATTTTCCAAAATTCCGTTACTAATTATTCCAGGCTGTATTATTACTTTGGTGGTTAATTATGAAGCTGTGGTCAAAAACAATCCACGTGGGTATTTAATTCAAAAGATGCCATTTAATAAGATAAGACGAAAGGTTGCTGACTCGGCGGGAGTTAAACGGATTGAAATTCAAATGACGGTAAAAAGGGGGCGCGTGTGAATTTGAAACGCCCATACTTTTACTGACATCAGGGACGCGTGTGCGAAATCCAAGCGACATCCCTCTGGCATTTAAAGGCGCATGAGGATTTGAACCGTTTTTCTTCTGAAACGGCGCTTGTTGGGTGGCGTGATCCTAGGAATCTGACACTAACTCTCCTACGTGATCATCGCATAGAAGATTTGAAATGATTTTTCTCTCTCCAATCCCTCACTATAAAAGGTAGTCTACACTCTCATTTACCTTTTTACTGCTTCCGGATTTTCTAGAGCACAAAAACTCCCAAAGCTTCACTGTTCATCTTCTTCTTCTACAACCTTCAACAATGGCGGAATCATCCTCAGTCCATGCTACCTCACAAATCCTTCCTATTCATCCGCAACAATGCCTGGTGATCGATCTCAACCCTCTGGCGTACGACTCCTACATGTCGCCGATCATCGAGTGCCTGAAGTACTCCCAAATCGCTACCGCTCTCTCCAGGATCGAGTCTGTGCCCATGGTGGCGCTATCGCAGGTTTATGCGACTGCCTACTATGACAAAGCAGTCGAGCGGGTGTTCTTCGAGATTGCTGAACACAAGACCTCTGTTTCTCGACAACGTTTCTGCACAATGCTAGGGTTGGCTGTTGACCCATCGAGAATAAATCCGGAGACGATTCCGGTTGGGTATCTGTATAACATGTTTTACAATATGGGGTACACGGAGGTTCTCACCTCTGTCGCAAAATTCAAAAAATCGTGCTTGCCGCCACAGTGGAACGGCATGTTCATAGTCCTCTTCAAGGGCTTGTCGGAATGGAGCTCAGGATCCGACGGTGCTAGTCGACTTTTCTTGTCGATCATGTATGCTGTCTACAACGGGGTCAACTTGGATTTTGGGTTGGTCCTCTGGCAACAGCTCATCCAGAGCCTTTCTTCATCATCACGACACTCTGAGGTGTCGCTAGCCCGGTTCTGGATTTTAATCACAAAGTGGGCGATGGACAAGTTCGACATTCCCACTGCTGCAGGTGCATCGATGTCTTCAATCGGTACGTTCCATACCAAGAAGATCCTCGTCTCGGATGCATCTAAATTCTCATTCATTGGCTCTATTCCGGAGACAATGTATGGCGACGTTCCTTCTGACAGTAGACTAATCCGGACGATCAAAGAATTCAGGGCAACTGGTCCTAGGGAACTTACACCGGAAATGCTAAAGTCAATCCATGATGCTGACAAACCGGTTCCCAGGGGCAAAAAGGCGGACAAAGGGAAGCAAGCGACCAAAGCTCCTACGGGTCCTTCTCCTAAGAAGAGGAAATAGCCTAAAGCTGCACAGTCCCCACAACCGAAGAGGAGGAAGACTCAACCGAAGCGAAAGCTTGTTATTCCCTCTTCTTCGAGTGAATCAGAGAACGAGGGTTCGGGTTCGGACGGCTCTCAAGGAGGCGAAACCCCTCAACGAGGCAACACACCACCTCGATCACCTACCCCAAAGGTGGAACCTCATAATTCACCAGTTCCTTCACCTCCTCCAACCATTCCTACTTCCATTCCGACCATAATCCCCACTACCACTATTCCTCCAACATCATTCCCTATACCACCACCCATTTTCACAACTGCAACCGAAACACCACCAGTAACCGAAACCCCACCAGTAACCCAACCACCTCAAACCGAAACCTAGCATACAACCGAAACCCCACCAGTAACCCAACCACCTCAAACCGAAACCTAGCATACAACCGAACCTACCTCCACTCAACCACCACCCGAAACTAACCCCACACCCACTCAACCTGAACCAACCAAAACAACCACACCCCCAGCTTCACCACCTCCACCATCTCCAGATAATGCTTCTGATGGAGATAACCCGTTTCTTGGCGGTGATAACATGAACTTCGATTCGGTCTACTATAGTCCGTTTCAGGTTCAAAGTGATGAAGAGGATGATGCTCCAGTGACAAAGAAGCATCTTAAGGAGCTCAACGAGAAGGTTGACCTACTTCTCGCCTCATCTTCCAACCAACAGTCCTCTCTCTCTGAAGCTGCACTTCAGAAGATTGTTGATGCCTTCTCCAGGGCTCAACATGATTCGGTAGCCTCAGCCACTGCTGCCATTGACGCCTCAACCAAAGCCTGTGAGGTAGCGACCGAAAAAGTCGATAAACTATTCTCCGACGCTTCTATCCTGTTGAAGTCCTTACAGGAAAGCGCCGACGCCACAAAGACAACTTTGGAACCGATTGTTCAGCAATTGGCAAAGTTTGTTTCTACGGAGTTGACCTCGTTCGCTACACTTCGCCAATCCCTAAGCGACGACAACTCGGCCCTTCGTGCCTCTATCGACGAGCGCCTCGCTAAGCTTCAGGAGGATCTCGCAGCTGAAAATTCTTTGATGGACGTTTTGGCGAGCAAAACAACCGCCCTCAAGATCAAGAGCACGCAACTTTTAAACTCACAACAACAACTTGAAGCTCTTCGATCCGAAAGGGAGGTCATCAAGACATGTGTTTCGGATGTACACGCTGCCTTATCAAACATCCTAGAAGCACACGATCCCATTCTCAACCATTCAGTGAGGCGAACCCTTGCTGAAAAGCTTTCTCCTGCCATGGACCTACTCAGCAAAATAGAAGGCTTACCTAGTTTCGTGTCCATTCCGAAACAAGGGGGAGAAGAGAAGAAGACCGGATCGAAACCACCTCCTTCCTCCAAAGCTACTCACACAACCGAACCACCTCTGACTGGTCAAACTTCGGGTTCGGGTGTGAAGGACAAAGGGAAAAACATAGCTGAGGAAGAAGATGAAGATGAAGATGATGAAACCATTGCTGGCATGTTGAAACGAAAGAACAGTTGCAATGTGGATGATGATGTTAATCGTGTGGCGCGAGAGGCTGAAGAAGTCGAACGCAAGCAGAAGGAAGCCCACGATCTCCTCGAGAGCAGGAAGACTCTCTTCCCTGCCTGGACTCGGGAGCGCTTGATTAAAGAGGCCATAGATACTCCCAGCATCTTATGGCTCGAGCCGGTTATCTCGTTCGACTGCAATAATATTGTCGACTCGCAGTTCAACATGCCGCTGACTCGGAAGGCGGTTATCTTCCACGCCTTCTCAAATATCTTTGAAGTCCCTCATCCAAATGCTGAACTTGATAGGGAGCTCATCGACTTCTATCTGAAGGCTGCTCGTCCTCAGTATCTGACTTGGAGTGCCCAGAAGATAGTAAACGTTCGGGTCTTGAAGCCTTACGCCGAAGGAAGGTTCACAAACGTTCGGTTCAAGGTGATTCGAGGATCTGCAAAGACTGCACATCATATCTCCCTGGCAGATCTACCGAACTTAAACCCTCATGATTGGATTGCCTTGCATAATATCCTTTTGACTAATGAAGCCGAATATGGTCCCATTATAGACCATATCAAAAGGATGTTAGTCTGATACATCATGGAGGTTGCCCTAATGGATCAGGAGGTTGCCACAGTCTTCAAGAAGAAACCGAAGATAGCTCCTGTGGGATCGGCCAGTGATCTCAACCAAATGCAAATGGGCAATATCGACCCGAGACGCAACTCGGTTATGTTCACTAGAGCAGAAGGACAGAAATGTCTCTTTGCTTTAGCTGACAAACACCTTTACACCACTGCTTGTCTGGAGCATGTGTTATCGATCATCAAAAGGTGTAAAGAGAATTCAGCTGATGATGTCAAGTACTTCAACGACATGATCCAATGGTACATCAGGTCTAGACAGACAATACTCTCGCTCACCAAATGTCTGTTTAACACCGTGAAGAAGAAGGTACCTGCTTCAACTGCTGGCCCAAGTAACAAGTGAAGATCTCACTCCAATTGACGCAAAGGGGGAGATTGTTGGGCTGAAGTTTTGTTGAAGATTGCGTCATTTGGGCTCGGCTGTTTAATTATTTAGTTTGTATTCCAGTTTGGGCCTGTCCAACCGAGAGCCCATTTTGTTTATTATATAAGTATATGCTTGCATGCATATTAGGTTAATGATTGAAACGATAGATCAAAGCATAACGATAGTATTTACAGATTTCTTTAATCGTTCTTGTAACCTACCAATCCTCTACAGTTGATGTTCTTAATCGAGCTCTTCTGAGGATTTTGTTTTAATCATTCGACACGATTGATTCACTCTTGCCTTGTTCTTAATTTCGTGTTCTTGCTGTTTTTATAATTAATTACCTGTTTAAGATCTAATCGATCTTCATAGATTAAAGTTTTAATCTCATCACTCGTATCTCATAGATGTTGAAGCAGAAAATGGGGCATATTGGCTAGCTACCCTCGATGGAAATGTCTTGCAAAGATCTTGGAATGCTATACATCTTAAAGCTTATTTCATGTAAGTGAGATTATTCATTTTCCAACAAGCTTAAGGTACACATATTCTTTACCTTTTATCCTTTATTTTCATCTACTCTTTTGAGAACCATTACTAACTTAAGCATCGGAGGGGCATTAGCTAGATTATCGCCCACCCAAGCTAATGTTTGCTAGATGCAGGAATCTAAGGATCCTAACATCCAAGGATCCTAACATTCAAGGATCCAGAAATTCAAGGATCCCAATGGCTACAACATTTTAACATCTTCATGATTACAATACACAAATGCCATAGTAACTACGAACAGAGACTGATCATCTCTCCTACGAATAAGGGTAATTAATCCCCTCAAGGTTTAAAGAGTTAATTACCTCTTTCATATGAGATAAGATTTCTACAACTCGCTTAGACGCGTGTTATCTAACTATGAGATGTGAATAAGGGGGATCATTTCATGCTACAGTGACTTGGAAAACCTCTTATTTATGAACATAAGTTAAGATCCCAAAGTTTAAATATAAGGTTAATAACATTGACATGTTATCTCAAGTTGGGATCTTCCCTAGAAAACACATAAGGTTTATAACATTGACATGTTATCTCGGGAACTTCCCCAAAAAATTCCTATGGTTTACAACGTTGACATACAGATTGGGATTTTCCCCAGTATTTTGCCAGGATTTGTAACATTAACATGTTGCCTTGAACTGGGATTCCCCTAGTGATTTACTAAAGGTTCTAACACTGACGTATTATCTTAGATTGGGATTTTCCCTAAGATTTTCTACACATTATGACATTTAAGTGCTATCTAAAGTTGGGATGATTCTCCAAAAATATGCAAGGTTCACAGGTATTATTGCATTGCAAAACAAAAGTTTTTCTCAGGAATTTCCCAAGTCGAAGTTGTTTCCAACTGATTCCTAACAAGGGACCCTTCTAAAAGTTCACTAAGTTATGGCTAAACAAACAATAATACTATCATATGAAAACTTCAATGAACCACATAAAGTTTACAAACTTCTCCCGAGTCTAGAGATCACAAGTCCTACGGATAACTAGGTTCTATCCATCCTTATCAAACTGTTATTTCTTATGACTATTTATTTCTAAGGATCCTCACCAACTCGGGATCCTAGATTGATAGAGTTAGTGATGCAGGTCCTGTGATTGTTTACAAGACTCTACTTTTTTAGGGATCCTAATTATTTGAAGAATCATTAAAGATCCTACTTCTATACAAATCAACCACGCAAGTCAAACATGCAAACAAAGATATAAGGCAACCATAGATTAAAAGGGTTGTCCACCAACCCTGGAAAAGAAAAAGTTAGAAATTGTCTTACATCCCCAAATTAAAACCATTTAAAATATTCTTATCTAACAGGCCTAGACCGTAGCCTAGTGATCATCACCTGGTTTTTTCTTCTCCTCAATCACCTTTGGATGTTGCCCCTCAGGATCTTCACTGGTCATGACAGATTCTGTGACATCCCCAATTTCACGGCCAGAAAAGACCGATTTGTTTATGCTTATTTAAATCAGACTATTCTTTTTAAAAGAGTAATAGTGCAAAATTCGTTCCCAAAAGCATGACAATATCATTATCAAAGCATTTCCGAGGAAATGTATTCCATTTATATTTAAAAACCTTGGGATGTCATGGTCAATAGAACAGCATAGGCATAAATGTAGTATTATTGGCCTTACATTAGATTATTATTCTAATGGCCTATTCTCCTTTAAATCTCTCTCCATATTCAAACTTGTCTCACATGTGCTCTTAGACCGCTACCTGTGATATAGAGAAACTGAGTGTGTCAGGCTTGGGAAAGCCTAGTGAGCACATAGGGTTTTCAACCCACAAATAATATAATTACTTTGTTTTAATTATACATTTCACCATAAACAAATAACACAGTTACCCATTCCCGTTACTCTTACTCTTCGGCTCTATAATGATGATCTCAAGAGACCACCTGTGAGCAACAATAGACATTGTTGCCTCGAGGATTCCTTAGCAATATATGTCAATAAGGCAACCATGAGGGGGATAGAGTACACTAAATGAACACACCATTCATTAACATCTACAGGTTGCAAACCTGCTAGTGTTCCCACTAGATTGTCTAGAATAGTTTGTGGTCGTCATCTATACACTACTAGTTGACAATTCACCATTGGTACAATAGTACCTAAGCGCCCTAACCCTTTTATTATTTCATGTTTTACAGCCCACCACTACCCAATATGTTTAAAATATAGACGATAAAATAAATAATTTAATATTTTATCAAAAACTGAGTTCAGCCAAGTAAGCTAAGTAGAACACAAGTATTGTAAATACAAGTAATAAACATATATAACATTTAAGCAGTTTAAATACTTTTATCTATGTGTAAGCTGAAAGTAGCTATGTACTCACTTGATATAATGGGTGTAAGTCTCAAATCGTAATTACTTCAGATAGTAACATCTTGATTAGAGATTCCCTATTCTAAATATTTTCTATTCTTTCTTTCTAAATGTTGTGTTTTAATGATAGCTTAAACTTCAAAATGGATACTCCAAAGTACAATCCCGAAAAATAATTGAAGCATAAACCTAGTGTTCGTTGGTGATGGAAACTTGCAACGAACACTCCAGCTCTCCAAGATTCATACCAAAATTCCTACTGAAGGACTGAGATACAAATGACCGACTCGCACCCAAGTCAAAAAGCACAAGAACATGCAAGTAATTCACTAAGAAGGTAACTATCATATTTAAACACATAAGAATACAAGAAATAGCTAAACATAAATATAAATGAAGACATACCAATAACAACGCCAAGCACCGCTCTGGCCTCCTCTCTTGTGAGCTAAAAAGCACGACCCCTAGCCTCCGGGGCAATGAGAACAAGGATATTATGCGTAGGGACAAGGTTAGAAAACTCAAACCTTGAGTTAATTCTTAAGATTAATGTCTGCTTATAATTATGTATTCCAGTCAAGTCTGGCAAGACCAGTCAAGACTAAAGAGAGAAATCAACAAAGTACTTCAAGTATTAATTGTAGAACTATGAGTATAATCGAGGTAAAGAAAATAAATTAACAAGTAGAATGTTTTGAAAGAGTTTGATATGAGAGAAAGGTGAAAGATAGTTAATATAAGAATATGCTATCTTTGGAAGAACAAACCACAATGTTCTTATCATTCAATTACTCCTTAAATATTCAAGGAGGAGCATCGTACAAACTGATTGACATACAAACGATCGGATAAACATACTACTTCTGACATACTGATTATCCAATTAAACAAAAGAGACTTGGTCCTATGAAAAGTTACATGAAACAAAAGAAAAGAATAATTAATGCTTAGACTGACATATGATCTTGGATCATTTCTTCATCTCTGAACATACTCTACTCCGGACTCTACCTTTATCTCGTACCACAAACATTTCAGACTCAAGACTGACTTCAGATCTTCAAGGATTAGAGATTGCAAGAGGTTCACCTTCAGGCTCCAACAAGGGCCTCAACTCTCCCCTGAAATCCATATATAATATGAAGAGTCAATGGGGCTAGTGCCTACATGGGCCTAGTAGCAAGTAAAGGACATTGGGTACTTACATGGCCACCTGATCACAATGATAACAAATGAAAGCGCCCGACGATGGGGTCTGCTGTTGCGGATGATGACACTCCCTCACAAAATGGCCCTGCCTGCCACAATTGTGGCACCTTATCGCTGATCGACATACACCCTCGGGAACATTTCCACATTTTCCACAAGTGCGGCTCCCTTGCCGTCTGACTCATGATTCAATGGGTTTAAACCACTTACATATAGGTTGTGTCTGAACCATGATTTGTCTATTCTCTCTGGGTTGGGTCCCAATCTTAATCTCTCTCCTCCATGCAAAAGAATTTAGCTCGGAAAGAGAGTTATACCTTTGTGTCGATACAAACTCACAGATCTCCGTCTTAAGCATACTCAAGTAACGGGACATCTGGACCTATTCCAAAACAGCATACATAGGGAAAAAAGGGCTCTCTCAGAAAACATATTGGCGATCTTCGTCGCCGACTCTGTCGTCTGCTTCAGCGACAGATGCTCCTGAGCCAACATCTCCCTCTCAACCACTTGAATGTACTCAGTATGGAACATCTCTGTAAACTACTCCCATCTCATTGCAGCCTTCTCCGTAGGATATAATCACTAATCACCAACTTACACCAGCCCTTCGCCCCCAAATGAAGAAGGTTTAAGGAAAACTTGACCTTATGGTTCTCTAGGCACGAGAAAGTAAAGAAATAACCCTCCATGTCAGATTTCCACCTCATATCAACAATCGGGTCCTTAACCTCGTCGAACTCCAGACACTTCATGTAGCTGAAGTCTCGATATTGAACCATCCCTTTCCCATGGAGTCCTACAGTAGTGACAAATTTAGTGGTTGCGGCTGTAGACACCTAAGTAACAGGGCGTATCTCTTATCAAATAACTCAGTCATTGCGGTCTTGACCTACCCAAACATCTTCAGGATCACCTTCCTAACAACTATGGTCACTTGAGTGGTGACCATCTCACAGATCTCATCGTCAGTTAATCCTGGCCTCTCCGGGCCATCTTCTCCAGATCCCAAATCTAACAGGTTACTACATATAAACAATAATCAACAACTACATCTAATCATACAGATCGACCAATCTAACAGGTTACTACAACATAACAACAACCTATATATTAGGATATATAACACAACCTAGTGGACTGACGTTAGTGTCGTCGACCCACGAGTAGAGTAAGGAAAACTCACCTCAAAGTCTATAAGATAGCTAAACTGATCACTACTCCAAATAGCAACTCTACAGGTCACCTAAACAACAAACAGTGGCCAAGCCTCAAACTACTACTCAAATTACCCCATTTGACCCTAAGTCAAACTTGGTCAAAGTCAACGGTCACCGGTCGAAAATTCAAAGTCAACATCCAGCCTGAGTACGCCCAACATAGCAGCTCTACACTCAGCATAGAGCCTAAGATGACAATTATGGGGAAATATAGCTCTATGCCCTGGGCAAGGGAAGGTACGCCCTACGTACTCCCAAAAAGTTCAACTTAATCATCAAGTCATTAATTTAGACCAATGTCCATTCCAACTTCCGGATATCTTTTCTCCCAAATGTCCTAATGGATAAAATTTAAGAACTTATCCATTTGTAGGCATACCAAAGGCAACGATCATAATCTAAGTCCAAAAGTCACCCAAATCTCTATAAATCATGCATGGATGAATGAGAGTGAGAAAGCTCTCATTTTTATAACTTATCAAGCTTAAAAACATCTGGAAATGGCACTCCAATGGTATGGAGTAGTTCATACTCATATACACCATGGTTATAGGGACAAAAAGCATGAAAACCTAAACAAAGCAAGATCTAGCATATAAGGAGATCATGATAGGAACTTTATACCTCCTGGGGATGGATGAGGGAATGGAACTTATGGATCCAAGGTTCTTTTGAGCTTCTAATTAGCTCCACTACCTTCTTATTTCTTCAAAAGCAATAGAACACAGTCTTAAGCTTATAAATACACCAAAAGGGAGCTATGGTTTCAATGGGAACGTTTAGGGGAATGGAGGTTGAGAATGGAAGGGCCTCAAGAGAGTTAGAGCTATTAAATAAGGCTCAAAACCTCAAAATTAGGGTTTTAGCTTTGGGAAAGTACGTGATGCGTACTAAGATTTATGCACTGTGTAGATCATTTAAACCACACTCAAAGTTTCTCCCTCTACGCATCACATAACAGGTTATATACACCCTACGAAGATTAAACTCTAACATTACATCATAAGAGATAAAGAAAGGAATTTACTGATGGGTTTTAGCCATAAGAACTTTCCTATGTGCGCATGCAAAACCCTAATGCTTGGATCTAGGCTTTCTACTAAACATGCTTTTGAATCCAAGACTTCTAATGACTAATTAGGCTAAATAACAACATTGAAACAGATCTAGAATCATACCTTTGACTTCCACTACTAGAAAAACAGCCTTTAATGACGCGCAAACCATGACACGCAGTGATTTACGATACGCAAAAGCGTGTGCCCTAAAAATAATGTCATCTCTTCCAAAATTTGAAGGATTTAGAACGCGCATTTTTATGTGCCCTTGAAATTAGTGTCAGAAGAAAAACGAAAAAACACGGAGGGCACTCAGCATAAAAAGCGTGTCGTCTAATCTTGTCGCTTTATATTTTTTTTTAGGAAGGCGCGCGTTCTTGGTGGTGAGGGGGAAATGAAATCCCAAAAAATTAAACACCCCGCCTGATACATCTCCTTCTAAAATCCTCTACCAAAAAACCCTAATAATCCTTTAAACAGCTCGTCTTCCTCTCTCTCTCTCTCTCTCTCTCTCTCTCTCTCTCTCTCTCTCTCTCTTCTCTTTCAAGCCCTAAGCCCTAAACAGCCTCTACCAGCATTTAAACGAGCCCTCGCCAGTTACCTCTACTCCACCATCAAGCTCTTGCTTCGCCAATGGAGGTGGTGGCGCTGGTGGTGGTTGTCCTTCAGCTTCAGCCACACCTCTTCACGATTATAGTCCGTAGCAGCTCTTCTTCCCCTCCCTCCCCCCTCTCTTTCTCTCTCTCTCTCTCTCTCTCTCTCTCTCTCTCTCTCTCTCTCTCTTTCTTCTCTTTCAATCCCTAAGCCCTAAACAGCCTCCACCAGCATCTGAACGAGCCCTCGCCGGTTACCTCTACTCCGCCATCAAGCTCTTGCTCCGCCTATGGAGGTGGTGGCGCTACTGGTGGTTGTCATTCAGCTTCAGCCACGCCTGTTCACGATTATAGTCTGTAGCAGCTCGTCTTCCCCTCTCTCTCTCTATCTCTCTCTCCCTCCCCCTTCTCTTTCAAGCCCTAAGCCCTAAACGGCCTCCACCAGCATCCGAACGAGCCCTCGCCAGTTACATCTACTCCACCATCAAGCTCTTGCTCCGCTTATGGAGGTGGTGGCACTGCTGGTGGTTGTCCTTCAGCTTCACGCCTCTTCACGATTATTGTTCGTAGATAATGATTTATGTTTGTGAAGCAATGACGGCTTTGACAACCACGATGGCGGAGAAGTTGTATTCGTGTCTGACATGACTGGTGGCAGCGGTAGCTGTCCTCCAACCCATCTCTCCTCTCCGCCACCGTAGCCGACCTACGTGCCGCCTGTCAACGGGTTCCTGCCTGCATCTCCTTTGCTACAACAGGTAAAATTGCAATCGATATAATCCAATCTATTCATATTCTGAACCACCATATCAGATGATGTAGTGTACTACTGATTGAATCAGTGAGTCAGTGAATGAGGTATTTGATTGATTAACTGGAAATGGTATGTGGTTCAGGTGGCTTATCCAGGAAAAATTGCAATCGGGGGACATTCTTACGGGGCATTTATGACTGCAAATATGTTGGCGCATGCCGCTCATATTTTCAGTTGTAACATTGCTCGCTCAGGAGCTTATAATAGAACACTTGCACCTTTTGGGTTTCAGGTAAGTCAGACAGACTTTGATTTGGTCTTTGGTTGGTTTTTGCTTATTTGTAATTTATTATGTTGTTGAGTAGAATGAGGATAGAACCCTCTGGGAAGCCACTGATACTTACATCAAGATGAGTCCTTTCACGTCTGCTGATAAGATTAAGAAGCCCATCCTGCTTATCCATGGAGAGTCATGGTTATTCATCACGGGAGAGCATAATGCGTGTCCTTTGGGAGACAATTCATGGGGTAAATTGATAAAATGTTACCAAATTCAAGAATTAAATTGATAAAAACTAACTTAAATTATTATTTACTCAAAAGATTAAATACAAAACGTATATATACAACTTTTTTCTACATATTATGAAAAACATATAATCACAAATCCCTAAATCCTAAAACCTTTCCTCCCCTGTAAAATCCCAAATTCCCTAGCTTTCTTGGTATTGTTTTCTCCAAAGTTCGCTCTCAATCTTTCTGGGTTTTGATCACTGATCCCTTCGCTCGGAAAGAAAATAAGAAAAGAAAACCAGTTATGTTTTTTATGTCCAACAGAAAACCTGTGAAATTGATTTAGATCTTCCATTCAAAAAATAGTAAATCAATATACATGCTAGATTCGAATGCAATATAACTGTTAGATTATATTTGGTAAGAACTTAAAAGATTAGTTACAAATCATGAAAACGATAGAGTTGACTAAATTTTTTTTATGTGTTTTTGAGATATCTACAAACACAACTTAAAAAAAACAGTTTACCAAGTTACAGAACTTGTGTATTTATATATTAGACTAATAAAGTAAGAGATTTCTTTTGTCTTTTGCATCAACAAAGTCATCTTTAATTCACACAATGTAGAACATAAACAGCCGACTGCAGTGTTATATTTTGAAATGGGCTCATATATGCTTTAAAATCAAAGATTTGAAAGATTATAATCAATATAAGGAGGACTTTTTATTTTTTTAGTGGATCAAACTTCAAAACCCACAATTTTTTTTTCTTCAGAAAAATGATACTGTTGTTTGACTTCTATTAGCTATCTAGTTATTATTATTATTATTATTATTATTATTATTATTATTATTATTATTATTATTATTATTATTTAAATCTCAATTTCTTCCAGAACAAGCAGCAATTCTAATGAACTTGACATCCAGGCTTTCTATTCATTCAGCAAAATCCCCAAGGGTATATCTGGTATACATTTGCCAGGCTATGAAAGCTACCCTGAAAATAACAATTCCATTAAAATGTAACATTCTTGATTCCTCAAAATTAATTTGCTAAATTTATTATCTGTTCTAAAAAAAATACAAACATTATTTATGTCATTAATTTGTTAATTTTTTTTTAATATTTTAGGTCTCGAAGGCGTTATTTGAGATCACACTCCCTTGATTTTCTGGTGATATTCTCCCGGAAACCAATGCAGGGACTGTATTGTCAATTGCAGACAGGTAAAATGTTTTTTTTAATTGATGATTTTGAATTGTTTTTTTGTTCATGTCTTAGTATTTGTAAATTTGGAATTTAACTTTGAGGTTTTTCATTTTGATAGGTTATCAAAATTATTGTATTTTCTTGCTTGTATTTATGTTCTATATATGTTATAGATTTGAATCAGTTAGTTCTCATCTATATCTATGTTATAGATTTGAATTTATGCCACTATTAACGGCATTGCAAGAATAATACAATCGTAGAAAAAGCTGTAGGGTTAGACGCATAGATGTCAAATTTAAAAAATTTTGTGCCAGTTTGTTATATCTAATGAAATCTTAATTTTGTTTTTAAAATTATCTTATTATCTAATGAAATCATATATTTTTTTTTAAATTATCAGTTTCAAGCTTCTAACCAACTACTTGTCAGTTCTATTTTTCCTTTGAATTGTGTCTGTAGAGGTTGGCAGCTGGTGAATGGTTTACTGCACGTGTTTCTGCTTGTGGGTTATTTCACATTGCTTACCCTAGTGCCCCTGAGGCATTGAAGGCTGAATTAAGGTCTGTATATAGTCAGTTGTGTCAAGATAATATGCCAATGATTAGAAGATCTACTGCTACAAATTTGGGGAAATTTGCTGCTACTATGGAACCCTCTCATCTGAAGACTTAAATCATGCAAATATTTGAGTGTGCTTTCAGGGTTGGTCAATTTGTCAAAGTCGGACCTCGAAAGATGTTCTGGAATCCATGGTGGCCTTGTCCATTTAAGAGGTCCTTTTTTTTCTTGTACCTCATAATTAATATTCAATAATCAGAATTAGATAATCAAGTATAATGAATATATGGCAGGTTTAAAAAAGCTTGAGGCACTTAATATGAACTGTTGTAATTGCATTACTGATGCTGATATGAAGCCTCTCTCAGGTATCTTTGTAATATAAACTTTATTATAAACTTGAAACAATTTAAATATGGTGTATTATTTATGCTGATGATTCATTGTTGTTTATGTTTCAGGCCTAAGAAACTTGAAAGAATTACAAATCTCCAGCAGCAAGGTCACAGATAATGGTGTCACATTCTTGAAAGGTCACTTGAATTAGTTCTAGTGAAAGATATTTTTTATGTAAATTAAAATCTAAGTAAATTTACTTTTTTCAGGTTTACACAAGCTTGCATTGCTGAATATGGAACGTTGCCCTATTACTGCAACATGCCTGGATTCACTTTCAGGTTCTCAATATATTTTCTTGTTTGTAATCTCATTATACAACTAGATGTTTGACTTTTTTATTTGACTCATTTGTTTTATGTAGATCTTGTTGCTCTACTTTTTCTGAATCTAAGCAGATCTAATATCACTGATGATGGGTGTGACAAGTTTTCAAGTAAGGATCTATATCCTTACATTTATTTTTTTCATTAATTTATCTTAAAAAATCATTAATTTATAATTATGGAGGTCTACTTATGCAGAATTGAAGTCTCTAAAAGTGCTGAACTTGGGATTCAATGATATGTCAGATGCTGTCTTGTCACACCTAAAAGGTGAAATCTCTTAACATTCATATGTACTTAACATTCATGTGTATTTTCCAAAAGTTCATACCTTAGGGATACCAGATGAGAGGATCATTCTTATGTTAGTGGATGATATGGCTTGTAATTCCCGAAACAAATACCCTGCACATGTGACAATGCAAATTTTGAAGGTGAATCTGGGTCATGCTCTAAGCAATTGAGAAAGCTACTTCTATTCTCTAGGAATGTTTAATGATCAATTTCACCTGGTTGCCAAGGCTGCTAGGTGAAATTGATGTTAACTCTTTTTATCTTGGATTACTTGACTGGTAGTATAGCAACCAAATGTTTCATTTTTATTAAGAAATAGCAGTGTACTTTCCATAAAAAATTATAAATTATATTCTTTGAAAATTTTGCTAGATAGGTAGGTTTAAAAGTAGAATGTCCTAATAAGAATTAATTTTAAAAGTAGAATGAAAATGACAAGTGATTTTGTGTTGTGTTTACAGGTTTGATGAAAGTGAATAGCTTTGGAGTTAGAAGAGGAAAAGAAAGCTCAAGATGAAAGAGATAAGATGTTGCAAATGCAAGTGTTGCATTCTTCATTTCAATTGTTAGTATGAAACACATAGTAGATTAGATGAATGCAAATTTATATATTGTAAGAAATAGAATTGTATAACATTAAATTTTATGCAATGGATTGTATTTTTTTATATGGTATGTTATTTCTATTATGAGATAGTAAATGGAAATTCAATTTAAAAATTAATAAATATCTAAATATTTTTTTTAAACATTTAAATTTACGATACGCAAAAATGTGTGTCATTTTCATTTATGACATGGCCTTTCTTGACAGGGGTTTTAATGATACGCATTGCGTGTCATTAACACGCGCGTCGTAAGGTTACGACACGCGAATGCGTGTCGTCTTCCTTTATGACAGGGCCTTCCTTGATACGCATTGCGTGTCGTAAACGTGCGTCGTAATTGCGCGTCGTAAATGAGCGTCGTAAATGCGCGTCGTCTATAGACGACGCGCAAAAGCGCGTCGTCTCTCTTTATGACAGGGCCTTCCTTGACACGCATTTGCGCGTCATCTGAGCCTTTTACGACGCGCAATGAGCGTCGTAAAAGGCTGTTTTTCTAGTAGTGTTCCTTGTTGATCTTGAGGTCTTGGAGCTTCTAAAGTCACAAGTGTCACTCCTCTAATGGCTTACAAACACCAATAGCAACAAGAATGATTTAGGAGAGAGGAGAGGGGAGGAATTTGACCAAAGGTTCCTTGCTTTAGGTCAAGTGTCGAATTCCCCATGCCATAGGGTCTATTTATACTTGTAGACTCCTTAAGGGTTACAACCTAAACCCTAATTGGATAATCTTCTCTTAAGGCTATCCAAATCCATTCCTAAGATAATCATATGGACGATTTTAGCTATCCTAAACCTCTTAGAATTCGTCCATACCATGTCCAAATGGATTTACAGTCTAAAGCTTAACTATCAAACAATTGACAGTTTATACCCCTTTATTTAATTAATCTCTTTAAGTCACCAAATTAATTCTAATTAATTCTATGACTTATATTAATCAAATAACAATACATTATTCATTATATTATTCCCATAATATATTAATAATATTTACTCTCTCTTAATAAATCATCCTATCAAGTTGCTATGGTGAAGGCAACCCAAAAGGACAATGCACAACCGGATCAAATACTTGCCTAATATAGTTGCAGCCTTAGACACTATTCCAACAGTCTCCCACTTGGATAAGTCTAGTAACTATACAAGTACAATTCGGTTTGCAATCATAGCTCTCAAAGACGCTGTCAACTCTGATCTAATCAATCTTGTCCTTTAGATAAGGGAACGTACAGTCCTCTGTTAGATATCATGCTAACAATCCTATGGAATGGTTAGTCAAGCATTTAGGTTTCTCGATCTCTGATTTATTTGACATAGAACTTAATCGAACACATCAATTCAGTTCTGACCGGGTCCGGCACATAAGTCAAATCAAATCATCGAGCGGCCGAGATATCGCTTTTACCTTCTTAGATAAAATTTACAGATAAACTTCGACTTATATGCATTTACTTATTCATTAACCAACTATACACAACAATACGTTTTATAACACCGATTTACTGATGCGTTTTCACATTATCAATGTACAACCAATTAACAAATAACAAACCATATATCTAGGTTTTAAGACTATATGATATTATCGTCTTGCGATCACCCTTTTATATCGTATTCCATAAGGTGATTCCAGCAAGCGCGGGTTTATTCCAATACTCAAAACTAGTTCATAAGCACTCATGAATGTTGCTGCAATCCTTTGCTATGTCTAACACCATTTAGACACTCTACACACCAATTCATGACAATCTTCTTTCATATCTACTCCCAACATATGAACGATTGTGGACCATTTGAATAATTCGATTATTACTAATAAACTTAATTATTCTTGAAGTCAAAACATGCAAAGTGAAACAATAGCTAAACAATTAACATAAGATAGTATCATTACTCATAAATAAAACTCCTTTATTTAATCATCAAATGTCAATTACATTTATCTATTACACGTTTCTAATACTATCTAATCTACGCTAATATCATCCTTCAGCCTAATACTCCTAGCATGTTGTAAGTGCTTAACCCTACTCAGTCCCTTCGTAAGCGGATCTGCTGGGTTATCTTCTGATGATATCCTCTTTACTACGAGTTGTCCTTCTTCTACACGATGTCTTATGAAGTGACACTTTCTGTCGATATGTCTTGATCTACCATGATCCCTCGGTTCCTTGGTTAAGGCAACCGCACCTTCGTTATCACAGAAAATCTCCATGGGCTCCTTTATGGCAGGTACGACTCCAAGATCACCGATGAAGTTCTTTAGCCATATTGCCTCCTTCGACGCTTCGCTCGCTGCAATGTACTCTGATTCGCACGTTGAATCAGCTATGGTTTCTTGCTTGGAACTCTTCCAGGTCACTGCTCCTCCATTTAGGGTAAAGACCCAGCCCGACAGCGAACGGTAGTTGTCCCTGTCGGTCTGAAAACTAGCGTCACTATACCCTCGCACCTTTAAGTCATCACTCCCTCTGAGGACTAAGAACCATTCCTTTGTCCTCCGAAGGTACTTAAGGATATTCTTCACCGCAATCCAATGTGCTTTGCCAGGATTCCCTTGATATCTGCTAACCATGCTCAAAGCGAAGGCTACATCAGGGCGAGTACAAGTCATAGCGTACATGATTGAGCCAACTGCGGAAGCGTATGGTAGTCGGCTCATTTCTGCTATCTCAGCTTCGGTACTCGGACTTTGAGTCTTACTCAATTTGGCATTACTTTGTATCGGTAATTCTCCCTTCTTTGAGTTTTCCATACTAAAACGTTTCAGTACCTTCTCCAAGTAAGTGTTCTGACTAAGTCCAATTAGTCTCTTACTTCTTTCTCTCACTATCCTTATTCCCAAAATGTAAGAAGCTTCTCCGAGGTCCTTCATAGCGAAGCACTTCCCGAGCCAAGACTTAACTTCCTGCAGAGTCGGGATGTCGTTTCCTATGAGTAAAATGTCATCGACATATACAACGAGGAAGCTTACTATACTCCCACTGGCTTTGACATATACACAAGATTCGTCTTCGCTTCGTACAAATCCAAACTCTTTGACTTTCTCATCGAAGCAAAGATTCCATCTGCGAGACGCTTGCTTAAGTCCATAAATGGACTTCTCAAGCTTACACACTCTATCCGGATGCTTCGGATCCACAAACCCCTCTGGCTGAGCCATGTAAACATCCTCAGCTAACTTTCCATTAAGGAAAGCGGTCTTGACATCCATTTGCCAAATCTCATAATCATGAAATGCGGCAATAGCTAGCATCACTCTAATAGATTTAATCTTCGCAACTGGTGAGAAGGTCTCATCATAGTCAACTCCGGGAGTTTGAGTAAAGCCCTTCGCGACCAATCGCGTTTTATATGTGTGTACGTTCCCATCCACGTCGGTCTTCTTCTTGAAGATCCATTTGCACCCAACGGTCTTGCGTCCGGGCACGTGATCAACCAAATTCCAAACTTGGTTATCATACATGGATTGGATCTCGCTATCCATTGCCTCTTTCCATTTTGCAGACTCCGCGCCTGCCATGGCTTCCTTATATCTATTAGGTTCATCAAGATTTACTAGTGTACCATCACTAATATACGTGTCCCCTTCGGTAGTTATATGAAAACCATAAAACTGGGGTAGAACTCTAACTCTATCGGAACGTCTAAGAGGTAAGGATTCGTCAATCGGTTCAACCGGAGTTTCCTCCTCGGGTTGAGTGCCAGCGGTAGAGGTTCCTTCATCTATCGACTCTTGAATCTCTTCAAGCTCGATTTTCCTCCCACTGTCTCCTTGGCTTATGAGTTCTCGCTCTCGGAAAACTCCTCTCCTCGCAACGAAGACAACATTGTCCTTCGGTCTATAGAAGAGATATCCAAAGGATGTCTGCGGGTAGCCGATGAAAATACATCGCTCACTTCGAGGTTCAAGCTTGTCGTGAGTATCTCGTCTTACGAAAGCCTCGCAACCCCAAACCTTGATATGTGCCAACGAGGGAGCTTTCCCTGTCCACATCTCGTGAGGTGTTTTGGCAACCTTCTTAGTAGGGACTCGGTTAAGGATATGGGCGGCAGTCTCTAAGGCATACCCCCAAAAAGAGATTGGTAGCGAAGCACGACTCATCATGGAGCGAACCATATCCAATAAGGTTCGATTACGCCTTTCTGCCACACCATTCAACTGCGGTGTCCTAGGAGGCGTCAATTGTGAAACTATTCCACACTCCTTGAGATAATCGTGGAATTCAAGACTTAGGTACTCTCCTCCTCGATCGGATCGAAGCATCTTGATTTTCCTGCCCAATTGATTCTCCACTTCATTCTTGAACTCTTTGAACTTTTCAAAGGTGTCTGACTTTTGCTTGATTAAGTAGATATACCCATATCTACTATAGTCATCGGTAAAAGTCACATAGAAGCGGTTCCCATCCTTCGTGGTTGATCTAAACGGTCCACACACATCGTTATGTATTAGGTCCAATAGACCCTCGCCCCTTTCACATGTACTCGTGAAGGGCGACTTGGTCATCTTTCCAAGCAAACAAGACTCGCATGTGTCATCTTCCCTAAGGTCGAACGACTCCAACACTCCATCCTTTTGGAGTTGGGCTATGCGTTTCTTGTTGACATGTCCAAGACGACAATGCCACAAGGATGCTTTATCCATACTAGTGGAAGAATCAATATTCAAAACATCATTTCCTAAGTTATCAACAATCATAACGGTTTCATATATTCCATTACATGGTATAGCTTCAAAGTAAAAGACACCATTTAGATAAGCCAAAATAGAACCATTCTCATTATTAAAAGAAAATCTAAATCCTTGTCTATATAAACCATGAAATGAAATGATGTTTCTTGCCATTTCTGGCGAATAGCAACAATTGTTCAAATCTAAAACTAAACTACTCCTAAGCACTAAGGAATACACTCCAATCTTGGTCACAGGCGACGATCTTCTGTTCCCCATGATTAGATTGATCCTTCCTTGCTCCACATCCCTACTTCTTCTTAGTCCCTGCACATTAGAACAAATGTGATAACCACAACCGGTATCAAGAACCCAAGAAATAGCATGATTAGAATCGTTAGATTTGATTGTATATATACCTGCGAAAGATGGCTTGATCTTTCCTTCTTTGATTGCTTGCAGGTAATCCGGGCAGCTTCTCTTCCAATGTCCTATCTTGTGGCAGTGGTGGCACTCTGCCTCCTTCGGGTTAGAGCAGGGCTTAGCGGGATCAACTTTGGTCCCACTAGAAGAGGCACCATCTCGGGCTTTCACCTTGCGATAGTTCTTCGATGAAGCTTTCCTCTTCTTTCCCTTTCCTTGACCAATAGCCAAGACAGGAGCAGCGGGCGGATTGGGAGTAGGTGCAAGAGACTTGTCCTTGAAATTGCTCTCAGCAACCCTCAAGAGACCTTGGAGCTTGCTTAGGGTGACCTCTTCTTTGTTCATGTGGTAGGTCATCCTAAATTGGTTGTACATCGGAGGCAAAGAGTGAAGTACCATGTCGATCGCCAAGTCTTCACCGAAGTCAACATTTAACTTGCGAAGGCGGTCGACATACCTTTGCATCTTTTGCAAGAGCACGGTAAGAGATTCTCCATGACCCATCTTCGCGGAAATCATGTTAGTGAAAATCTCGTACCTCTCTTGTCTCGCGTTTTGGTGGTACCTCTCCAATAAGTCTTGATGCATCTCGTACGGGTACATGTCCTCGTAGGACTTTTGGAATTCGGAGTTCATGGTGGCGATCATGATGCAATGTACCTTCGTTGCATCTCGCTCATGAGTTTCAAAGGCGGTGATTTTGGCGGGAGTAGCAATTTCGGGGTTGATTTTCTCGAGCTTCTCATCGAGGACATACTCCTTATCCTCATAGCGAGCAATGGTGCGAATGTATCTTATCCATTCGCTAAAGTTCGTTCCATCGAAGGTGACCTTTTGGCAAAGGCTCATCAATGTGAAAGAACTAGCAGCAGCGTTGTTTGCATTCGACATCTACAATTAGAAAAGGACAAAGATAGATTAGAATAAGAATCCCTAATTATCACCCAATAAGAAAATTAGGGCTAGGATCCAACAATAACATTTACATATTAGAAAAGGGATGTCGTAATCTAACATGCAAATAAATTGAAGGTAAGTGAATCACGATTCACTAATTCTCCATCACAAAAACCTAAACTATTAGTCCTAAGTGTTTTTTGAGAATTCCTAGGTTCGGATGAGATTCATTGAAACTATTCAATGGCATGTTTAAATCTCGATATGCCCCTCTCGTTTGTGACTGGGATGCCGAGGATCACAAAGCGGGTGTGAATTACCATGCAAATTCACATGGTGCCTTCATTGTAACAATCACCTATTCGATGTGCCGGTAAACCACACACGCTCCATCGAACTATGATAAACAATGAATCACCCTTTGCCACCTTCGCTTAGAACCAATTAGTGTGCCGGTAAACCACACACGCTCCACTAACATCTTAGCAAGGTGCAAAGTGTAATTTCATGGGATTGCATCAATTCACTTTTCCTAAACTAACTAGGATTGGGAAATTTTGAAAAAATATGTGTAGTTACTTTGTATTTCTTATTATACTTTTAATGAGAGAATGAGGTTGCCCTATCCTACCCGTTCGGCTAACGACCCTCCACCAATCAAGCAAGCGGTGGGTGTGAGTGTACACCCATTAAGCGCCATTTTATAGGCCGCAACCTTATACCCACCTTATAGATCGGCTTCGTGAATGAGGCCTACTAACGGTAAGACTAGCATTTTGTTATACATATATATATTATTCTAGTAATATCATATAGGGTTGTATTTTAAAACTTTTAAAATCTAGGGTTTGAAATTTAAGTTGTCTAAATTAAAGCTTTTAATCACAAAAGTAAATTTCAAAACATGAGGGTAGGTTTTAAACATTTAAAACATGGAGGATCAAATAACAAATAATTCCAATTAACAATTAATATCCGAATTATCTATATTTGATTTATTCAAGATTTCTTTGAAAGATAATTACCAAAATAGTTAAATAATTAATTAATTATCATATAAGGAAATTAAATATTTAATTAGTTGATAATAACCTTTTTCTAGATCAAGATAATAGTCATATTTATCATAAAAACGAATTAATATTGATCTAATTAGTTTATGGTAAGTTTGGATAAGATAAACACAAAGAAATCCCGAATCTGGCCATTCCTGACGCCTGGACTCGCCGAGTGCACAAAGGGACTCGCCGAGTCAGGCCTACTCGCCGAGTCCACTTTGAGACTCGCCGAGTCAGTGACACAGAAACCAAAAAATCGAATTTTGCAGGTTTGTTTCAGTTAATCAAGCAACAATTTAAAGAAAACCAAACCAGGCTCTGATACCACTGATGGGTTTTAGCCATAAGAACTTTCCTATGTGCGCATGCAAAACCCTAATGCTTGGATCTAGGCTTTCTACTAAACATGCTTTTGAATCCAAGACTTCTAATGACTAATTAGGCTAAATAACAACATTGAAACAGATCTAGAATCATACCTTTGAGTTCCTTGTTGATCTTGAGGTCTTGGAGCTTCTAGAGTCACATGTGTCACTCCTCTAATGGCTTACAAACACCAATAGCAACAAGAATGATTTAGGAGAGAGGAGAGGGGAGGAATTCGACCAGAGGTTCCTTGCTTTAGGTCAAGTGTCGAATTCCCCATGCCATAGGGTCTATTTATACTTGTAGACTCCTTAAGGGTTACAACCTAAACCCTAATTGGATAATCTTCTCTTAAGGCTATCCAAATCCATTCCTAAGATAATCATATGGACGATTTTAGCTATCCTAAACCTCTTAGAACTCGTCCATACCATATCCAAATGGATTTACAGTCTAAAGCTTAACTATCAAACAATTGACAGTTTATACCCCTTTATTTAATTAATCTCTTTAAGTCACTAAATTAATTCTAATTAATTCTATGACTTATATTAATCAAATAACAATACATTATTCATTATATTATTCCCATAATATATTAATAATATTTACTCTCTCTTAATAAATCATCCTATCAAGTTGCTATGGTGAAGGCAACCCAAAAGGACCATGCACAACCGGATCAAATACTTGCCTAATATAGTTGCAGCCTTAGACACTATTCCAACATTTACGTGCAAGTATCTAGTGTTATAGGAGGCCTTCGTACACTAGTGGATCTGCGGACGATAGGAGCTTTAGTTCTACACCTTCATTCTATGAACTACTATCATCCATTATCCCATTATCTCTAGTTTTATCTGAGCTCCCACTGCTTCCTGAACTTTCACATATCTCTTGAGTACTAACAGGTTTTATAATTTCATCATAAGAAGTCTCTTTTAACTCAACTTGTTCTTCCTTTTCTAGTTGGTTTGTTATAGTTGGAGCTCTTGGCAAGTTCATCCTTGTATAAAGCATTCTCGCTGAACACCACATCCTGACTTCTGATAACCCTATTGTGTTCATTATCCTAGAAGCAGTATCCCATGGCGTCTAACCCATAACCTATAAAGTGCACTTCCTTGCCCTCACCTCTATCTTGTCTCTCTCAGGGTCTTTAACTTTTATATACGTGATATGTGCATATCTATACATATAATTTTATATCATATCTTAATATTTCTAATTATTTTTATGCCCTTTATAGAACAAAAGGTACTTAATTTTTTGTTTATTGTGTTGTAGGGGTAAAAGACATGCTTGGAGAAAAAAGGAAGCTGGAGGCTGGAAGCTAGGAGTTTAAATCATGACTTTAAAATGAAGAAAAAAATACAATCACCACGTCGTGGTGACTTTACCACGACATTGTGTTTTGGACTTTCCCAATTGATTTAGAAGACTTGTTGAATACGGGATAATCACGAAGACCACGGTGTAATGGACTTACCACGTCATGGTGATCTGTTTTCAGGAAAAGTATAAATACAAGCCATTCTCCTCCGAAATTATAACTTTTGTTAGAAGCAACTTTCGATTTTTGAAGGCGAAGTATCCGTTTTGAAGCATGGAAGTGAAGAAGTCGATCATAGCTTGGGAATTGAGAGCATTAAGGAAATAAAACCCTTACTTACAATTTTCTACTATAGTTTGATTATGTTTATTACAAAGAATTTCGTTTTTCTGAGTTTGATTGTTGAAATCATGGACTAAAACCCTATGAATTTCGTTTAGTGTAGGTTTGCTTGACTTTTTATGGCTTGATTTATGGTTAGGATTAAGTTTTATTAGTTATTTGTTACTTTAGGTTATTAAAGAACCCCCAATGGTTATGAGAACTACTTTTTATGTTTGTTGCTGAGTTTGATCTAGATTGCATGACCGTATTTCTTAATTGAACTTGAATCTTATGATATTTGTGTATTGCAAAACATATAGGACTAGTGTTTAGACCAAAACCTAAGGTTAAATAGAAAAGTGGGTAAATAATCGTAGGAGTTAATATATGACGACCAATCATATATTGAATTGAATCAATAAACCAATTTGATCAATCTATTATAAGTCTAAGTTAACTCGAACTGAACACTAGTAAACTTGTTAGTTTATACGACTGAACACTGAATGAATGAGGTTGTTTGCTAAAGGATTAAGTTAGTGAACATTAACTTGGTCATCTTAGGAATCGATAACCAATGTAAAATTAATCCATTGCACCTCCATAAATCAACCATAATAGTAAGTAAATCGAAGCTAAACGAAAGTATCTCAATTACCTTGGTTTAAATCTTCTTTTGTGTTTCTTACTTTTAAGTTTTAATATTTTCCTTAATAGTTGATAGTCTGTTAGTTAAGTTAATCAAGTTTCTAGTCTTGCAAAACTATAAAAAACCTTTTTTCTAAATTTAATTGTAAATTAGGTAGATAGTAGATAAGAATTAGCTAATTAATCTGTTCCCTATGCTCTATACATGTCTAATGTGCTATATACTATTTTCAACAAGGTACACTGCCTTAGTTAATAATTAGTTGCATTATTAGGATAAACTAGTGCACAATTATTAAAGCATTTTTGGTGCCGTTGTCGCGGAACAGTCCACTTTTATTTAATTTGAATCTACTATTTTATTAGGATTTTTCTGTCTATTTTCTTTCATATTTTTGTTTTTAGTCTTTCTTCTATTTGACTTACCACGTCGTGGTGTCGTAACAATTAGGTTCTATTTTTTTGTTTTGTTCTTTTTACACGTTTTATTTGTTTTTTTGTTGCAGTAGTATATAACCCATGAATTGAACACAACTTTGACACTGCTACTTGAAGATCGAGGGTCAGCTTTTCATAAAAAGAAGGACAAGAACGTAGGAGAATCAATCACACCAAAGAAATCACCATTCAAGGATCTAAAATCATTTTTTCATAAAAAGAAGGACAAGAACGTAGGAGAATCAAGCAACAACCCGAAAGATAAAGGCACTTTTGAAGGCATTGAGAAAACTCCTAATAAAAAGGAAAATGGTTACAAAACAGACGAAAGTAATGAACCCAAAAGCGAGCCAAAAGCCAACATGACGAACATTGTGGACATGAAGATGAAGCTTACAAGAGGCGAAGGCGTGAAGACACCGGACTAGGACTTGTGCAACCCGTAATTGCTGCCACAACCACCTTTGAGCTTAAGAGACATATCCTTACCACATTAAACGGTATCCCATTTTCTAGAAAAGACCACAAGGACGCCTACAAGCACATTGAGGAGGCCAATGAAATTGCTGGCTACTTCAACATACCAAACGTCCCACGCGAGACAGTTTTGCTAAGAATGCTCCATGTTACTCTTAAGGGAACAACAAATGATAGGTTGAAGTCACTCCCACCAGGCACGATAAGAACTTGGGAAAAATGCGCGAAGAGTTCATACAATAGTTTTACCCACCATCTAAGCTTTCCAAGTTGAAGAAGGCCATAGCAAATTTCGAGCAACAATCGAGTGAGTCATTGTATGAGGCGTGAGAGCGATACAAGGGTTTGTTGAGAAACTGTCCTCAAATTAACCTTAACATATTGATTTTCTATGATGGGATGAACATCACAACTAGGCAACTCCTTGATTCTCAAGGGCCATTAACAAATAATACACCAGCCGCGATCAAGGAGTTAATCAAGGAATTTTCTAAACATTCAAGGGAATACCATAACCCACGTTATGATACAACTAGGGGAATTTTTAATGCTGATTCAGAGGACATGTCGGCGGTCTTAGCAATGTTGCATAACATGGATAGAAGGATGACTAAAATGGATTAAACAATCCATGCTATTAGAGTGGGGTGTGAAAACTGTAACGGGCCGCATTTAACTAGAGACTGTGATCTGGATGAAAATGGAAACCGAAAGGTTCAAACTTGCTACTCAAGCGGTGATCGTTATGATGAAGACTGGAGAAAGCCCAAGAAAAAATGGTTGCCCTATGATGAGTACAAGAAAGCCAAAGACAAGAAGTTTGAGCAAAAAAGGAAGAGGGTTTTACCAAAGAGAGGAACCCGCACCAAAAAAGAAACCCGATTTTGTGTCAATGCTCACCCGCTTTGCACTTGCATCAGAAAAGAGGCATGATGAAACTGAAGCAGAAATAAGAGAGCAGCAAGCTCTAATGAGGGATCAGAAAACTTTACTCAAAAACCAATAAGCTTCAATCCTCAACATTGAAAAACAACTTGGGCAACTAGCTAAACAATTCAATGAAATATCACCTGGTTCCCTTCTAGGAAACACTGAACAAAACCCAAAATGAGCTCACATCCAAGCTATTACAACTAGAAGTGGGAAAATTATTACCCATCTGACTCCCATTAACATAAAAAACTCGGATGATGAGAAGGAAGGTTGAGAAGCAAGTCAAAGAAAGGAGTCTGAACAATCGGCACGACTTGGTGCTGACACCACGACGTAGCAAGAACCTGAAATGAAAAATGTTAAACATGTTCAAGCCATACCGCCCACCGCTGCCCTTTTCTATTAGAGCAAGAAAAGAGAAGAATGTTGAAGACTACCAGAAGTTCTTAGATCACATAAAACCCCTTGAAATCAAAATTTCGTTCCTTGAAGCCTTGGCTCAAATGCCAAAGTATGAAAAGTTTCTGAAATATCTCCTAAATAACCAAACTAAGATGGAGGGAATATCTAAGGTGGTACTAAATGAAACCTGCTCAGCTGCAATGTTGAATATACTACCTAAGAATATGGGTGATCCGGGAAGCTTAACTCTACCTTGTCAATTCGGAAATCTAGCCATTAGCCACGCTCTAGCTGACTCGGAAGCAAGTGTTAATTTGATGCCTTATTCATTCATCAAGAAACTTGATCTCTCGGAACTAAGACTGGCCTGCATGGTCATCCACTTAGCCAACAAAATGATGACATTTCCAAGAGGAATTTTTGAAGATCTACAAGTTAAAGTTTACAAGTTTGTCTTTCACTCTTTCCCACAGATTTCATTATTTTAGACATGGATGAAGATGAACAAGTCTCGATTATTCTTGGAATGCCATTTTTGAGCACCGCTCAAGCCTTAGTTGATATAAGAGAATCCAAACACAATCTTCGATTTGGAGAAGAAGCGGTCACCTTTGGAGTCAATAGAGCAATCAAACACTAAAGGATAAGTGATGATACGACTTTCTCGGTTGATGTGTTCGATGAAATTCTAGAAAAAGAGCTTTTAGGATGGAAAGAAAAGGAAACTGAGGGATATATATGGCTCTACACGAAGGAGATTTTGATGATGAACTTGACATACAAGAGCTAGAGAAGAGGCTGCAAGAGAGTGAGTACAAAGAATTGAAAAAAGAGGTTGAAGAAACACCATGACATGTTACTGACACCACAATCAGACGTAAAAAACTGCGACACCACAAAGTGGCGGGATGCCGACGTCGTGTTCACTGACCAAAAACCAAATGTCGAGCTAAAAATTTTGCCCAAACATCTTGAGTACGCATTCTTGGAAGAAGATCAACAAAATTCGGTCATCATAGTAGCTGATCTCGCAAAACACGAAATGGAAAGCAGAGTGGAGGTACTCAAGAAATGAAAAAATTCCATAGCATGGAAGATCACCGACATCAAAGCATTAGTTCCGCATATTGTTCGCATAAAATCAACCTAGAAGAGGGAGTTAAGCCAGTGGTTCAACGCCAAAGGACACTAAACTCAAACATGTAAGAAGTAGTGAAGAAACATGTAGTCAAAATCTTGGATGCCGATATCATTTATTCAATATCGGATAGGCAATAGGTGAGTCTGGTGCATGTGGTACCTAAAAAAAGAGGAATGACGATAGTCACAAACGAAGAAAACTATCTCATTCCAACAAAACGGTAATCTGTTGGCGTGTGTGCATCGATTATTGTAAGCTAAATGATGCTACATACAAATACCACTTTCCTTTACCATTTATTGATCAAATTCTCAAAAGATTATCCGGTCATCTCTATTATTTCTTTTTAGACGTTTTTTCAGGATACTTTCAAATCCCTATCGATCCTTAACCAAGAAAAGACCATGTTCACTTGCCCAAGCAGGACCCTTGCTTATAGACGAATGTCATTTGGGTTATGCAACGCACCAACCACATTCCAAATATGCATGATGGCAATATTCCATGACATGGTTGAAAATTTCATGGAGGTCTTCATAGATGATTTTTCGGTTTTCGGGTCCTCTTTTGAAGATTGCTTGTCTAAGTTTGACTTAATGCTAGCAAGATGTGAAAAGACTAACTTGGTATTAAATTGGGAGAAATTCCATTTTATGGTTAAAGAAGGAATTGTATTTGAGCATAAAGTCTCCAAGTTGGGAATAGAGGTGGACCGTGCAAAGGTTGACACAATAGCCAAGTTACAACCTCCTACAAACATGAAAGGGGTAAGAAGTTTTCTGGGTAATGCATGATTTTACCACCGATTCATAAAGGACTTCTCAAAAATTACAAGGCCATTAACCCAACTTCTCTTGAAGTATGCTACATTTCATTTCTCGGAAGAATGCCTTGAAGCCTTTCAACTATTGAAGGAGAAATTAACCAATACCCCTATCATGATAGCCCCAAATTGGAATATTACATTTGAGCTTATGTGTGATGCAAGTGACTTTGTAGTTGCAGCTGTTCTTGGACAAAGGGTTGATAAACACTTTCAACCCATATATTATGCAAGCAAAACTCTCAATCCGGCTCAAACCAAGGCTCTGATACCAACTTGTAACTCCCAAAATTTTCAAATAATTTTTCACATTCTAAAACACACTTTCATTCATAATTATTATAAAAATGTCATTGTATCACATAACGATCCATAACAACACATCCCAATATCATAATATGTAAAAGCTCCTCATGTGTGTATTGATCATGCCGGCGCCTTCCCGCGATCCTCACTAGTACCTGAAACACATAACACAACACTGTAAGCATAAATGCTAAGTGAGTTCCCCAAAATACCACATACTACATATATTAGCCACTCGAGGCTATAACTCTGTTTGACCCTCTGGTCAATGTGTCTCAGTGGGACCCTCCAGTCCCATAACTCTGTGGACCCTCTGACCCTAACTCTGTGGACATTCCGGTCCTAACTCTGTAAACTCTGTAACATACATAGCATAAATCACATAGAAATCTCATCATGAAAAAACATACAAATACTCTGTCACATAAATATAATTACCACTCTAGGTAAAGTATAGTGAGAAGACTCACCTCGGGTAACTCGGTAATCTCGAACTCTGTAAAAATATGGTCTAGCCTCCGCCTAATCATATGAAATAAACACTCTTAATCAATACATCTCTCAAGGCTAGACTATTCCCTCTCTTAGTACTCTCGGAAGGGTAAAAGACCATTTTACCCCTCTCATGGCTCAAAGACCCTAAAGTTGACCAAACCCTAAAAGTCAACAAAAGTCAAATCCCCGGGTTACGCTGCGCGTACCAAACATGTACGTTGGGCGTACCCGGCATCCTCACAGAAACGTGTTACGCGACCCCTTACGTCGCACGTACTGGGATTACGCCCCGCGTAACTCCCAGTTTCAGACTCTTAAGCTCTTGAGGTCTTAACCAATTAAGACACACATCCAACTTCTAGATCTGACCATTTCTAAGCCTTTTAATCCATAAAGTTGGTGACTTTAAGCCTTTGCATGGCTGGACAAGTCACTAACACCCATAACATTCCATTTCCAACCCTAGAAAGCTCATAACTCAAGCATGACCCCATAACAACGACCAAGTTGGGATTTTTATGGATCTATAACACAAATATCACTGAAATGGGACAGATCTAGGTCCATGGAGTCCATTACAATCATAAAGTCTCCACCTTTGGGACTTTTAACCCTAGAAATGGCCCATGCAACACCAAATCAAAATAAAGAGGAAAGTTTTGAACTTTATACCTCTAGTTGAAGCTTCTTCCACTGAAGATCTCAGATCCAAGCTTGCACCTCAAGCCCTAGCCTCCACAAGCTTTTCTCCTTCTTCTTCACTAACACACCAAGGCACTTTTAGCTCAAAACACTCACACACACACACACACACACTTTGGGATGAAGGAAGGCTCTTCTAGGGTTTCACTCTCTGATATAGTGGCTAAGAAATGATCCTTAGCATCCCTTATATAGTGTACAAGCCAAATATTAGGGTTTGCATCTGGACCCTCTACTCCCAACGTAACCCTGGGTAAGCCCAGCTTACCCAGGCGAGTCTGCGTCCAAATTAAGTGCATTAGTACGCGCAGCATACTCCCCAGTATGCCCAGCGTACTCATTTGCTACAAGAACTCATTCAAGGGACTAATCTTGACAACTTGACAAAAGGGAAAGGTTAAATAGCTTTACCTGAATTTCGGGATGTTACAGTTTAAGACAATTTCTTTTTGTTTTGTTTGTTTGGTTTGTATTGTTTTGGTTGGTTGCTTTTGGTTTGTAACTTAGGATTTGGTTATTTTTATTTGTTTCCTTCTTTTATAATGGTTCTTGTCTCTAGATTCCAGGAAAGTTTGAGTTTGAGAGTGGAGTAATTTTTGCGAGAGTGTTATGATTTTAAGTGAAATATTAGAAAAAGTGGCGAGAGAGGCGATACTTGAGAATATCGAGCATTATTGTGATCCACCGAGTGAAGATTCACGTTTCCATAAATTCACATCTTTGTTGGTGACAAATTTGCTGAAGAATGCACTTATTTTTGCATTTTCACTACCACTACGACGTGGTAACCCTCATCACGACGTGGTAACTCTCACCACGACGTGTTGTCGCTAATAGAAATTGAAAAATAATTATGCTACCACCCACCACGATGTTGTAACGACCCGTTCCCGGTATGTTAATTTATTGGTTTTGTTGTGAGTTTTGCAAGAGGAACTCGGCGAGTTCATAGCCTGACTCGCCGAGTAGGGTCGCGGCTGCGAGCACGCGTGAGCCGGGGACTCGGCGAGTCCATATTCTGGACTCGGCGAGTCCATCCGTCTGGGTGAAACCCTAAATTCCTGGGTTGCCCACTATTTAAACCACCTTATAGCCCCATTCTTGCCTCCCTCACCCTGTGAACTCAGTGAGAAAACCCTAATCCTCCCTTGAAAGCTTATAAGTGATTGGTGCCATTTTGTGAAGGTGTGAAGAAGGAGAAGAAGAAAGAAGCAAGGGAACGAGTTGTATTGCAAAGATCCAAGGGCAAATCTGAGTTTATTGAGGTATTTTCGGAGTTCCTTTCTTGTTTTATGCTTTAATCTTCCATTTGAACTCTTCTAAGAGCTATTTGATGTTTGTTCCAAGCCTTATGTTTGCTTGAATGTCTTAATAAGTCGAAATACCTTTGGATCTGAGTGTTGGGGTGTTGTAGAGCCCAGATCTGCTGTCTTTTTGGAGTTACTTTGCATAATAATCGTAGATCTACCCATTTTATGCATCTTTTAGCCTTATTTCCCTTATTCATGAGGTTGTGCACGTAAAGTTGGAAACTTTACGTGGTAAATCAGCTTATTGGACTCAGATCTATCAATTGTATGTGTTGGATTCAAACAAAATCGAGTAAAAATCAGTTGCATGGCGGCAACTCGGTGAGTCGGGAAGAACGACTCGGCGAGTTGGGTCGCGAGTTCCCGAGTCCTTCATTTTGATCATTGTCGAGTGAATCCAGTGAGTTAGAGAGTGGACTCAGCGAGTTGAGGGTAGACTCAGTGATGGAGGAACTCGGTGAGTTGTTCATACAACTCGGCGAGTCCAAGGCAATCTTCTTAGGATCAAGAACAACTCGTCGAGTTGTTCATATGACTCGGCGAGTCGGATGAAGATTTTCTGAGTTTGTGGATCGAATGAGTGCTCGCCGAGGCGATGCCATGCTCGACGAGTAGCAGCGGGTAGGGTCGAGGAGTGAGAATAGGGACTCGGCGAGTTGGCGGCCCAACTCGGCGAGTAAGGTCAACTGTGGGTTGACTTTGTCCGAGAGTTGACTTGGTCCGAGGGTTGACTTTGACCAAGGGTAAAAGAGTCATTTTACCCAATGCAGTGTTTAGTATTTGACTGAGTGTGTTTATGGACTTGTAGCCGGGGAGATACCGGAGCAGCAGCAGTTAGCCCTCAGAGCTATTCACTCAGCAGCCAGTTCACGAGGTGAGTTTCCTTTCAGTAGGACGGGTCTAAGGCCACAATGCCGGCCCGTTTAGCTAGCAGTAGTATCTGGATGTTATCCGATGCAGTAGTTAGCACGTTTGATGCCTTCGTGGCTCAGACAAGATTATGTGTGTTCATGTTCGTGATATGTTATGCTATGATCAGTCAGCTTCGGGCTCCGGTCCGATGTCAGCTTCGGACTTCGGTTCGATGTAGGGGACAGGGTCCCAGTTAGCTTCGGACTTCGGTCCGATGTCAGCTTCGGACTTCGGTTCGATGTAGGGGACAAGGTCCCAGTTAGCTTCGGACTTCGGTCCGATGTCAGCTTCGGACTTCGGTTCGATGTAGGGGACAAGGTCCCAGTTAGCTTCGGACTTCGGTCCGATGTCAGCTCCGGACTTTGGTCCGATGTAGGGGATAAGGTCCCAGTCAGTCAGCTTCGGACTTCGGTCCGATGGAGGGGACAAGGCCCCGTATGTGCTTGATATATTATTGTATGGTATGTGGTAATCTGGGGGAGCTCACTAAGCTTCGTGCTTACAGTTTCAGTTTTGGTTTCAGGTACTTCCGCAAGCAAAGGGAAGAGCTCGGGATGATGGCATCGCACACTCCACCGCCTTAGCTCTAGCCTGGGATTGATCTAGTTGCTTTGATTTGATGTAGTATGATACAGTTTTCCGCACAGTATTTTATTATGGTTTGGAATACATCACGCATGGTTTTATTAAATGATGCTCTGATTACAGTTTGGAATATTTAAAAAAAAAAAAACAAAAAAAAAAAAAAAAAAAATTTTGGGTCGTTGCAGATGTGGTCCCTACTACCACGAGATGGTGACTTCTCGAGTCCGATTTTTTAGTCTTATCCTAAACATTACAAAGTAAAAGTGTCCAATTGCTAAAGTCAAGTTCCGTTGCTGTCAACCACTTCCGTTTTCACACTTATGAGCTAGCGATCCTACACACAAGCAACACGATTCATGATGCATCTTCTATCCTAGTGGAGTATGTTCCTTTTTCTCCCTCTTTACTTTTATGTCTTGCATAGCATGCAATGAGGGCATTGCATCAAATAAGTTTGGGTAGGGCGTTTATGCATTAGAAAAAGGCATTTAATTTTTCAAAATTTGCATTGCTATTTTTCACAAATATGCATTCATATAGACTTGAAATAATAGTTTAATTTAGGAAAACCTAGCTAATTAAAATTTTTGTTAGTATTATGTGGGATGATCCAATGAGAGCCCAAATGTTTACCCGAGCCAAGACATGTTATAGTGTATTTGTGGCTTTCCATTATTAGTGAAAAGCCATGGGATAAGAAAGATAATCTGGTAGCTTATATGATATAATAAGTTCTGCAGCGTGTACCTGAAATCCATCCAGGAGAGCTTATGTAGTCATTATACTTAGACTAATGCCTCTATCCAATAAAGTTTGAATTTAACCTCATTTCTTAAGCATGTAGGACTTGAATGAAAAAAGTGAGATATATAAAAAAGGTGAAATTACCAAAAAGTTGAAGAATTTTGGAGCTGTCAAAGTATGAAATCTAAAGATCAAAATTCTGAAGAAATCTAAAAGTTGAAGATACCAAAAAATAAACAAAAAGGTGGTGAATTCAAAGAAATTGAAAGGAAAATAACAAAGAACAGACGAATTCCAAAGAGCTACATTGTGTTGTCATGTTATAATTTTTCTAGAGTTTATGTATGCTTGCTAGTTTAAGCAAAAATACCTTGAGGTTAAAAAAGATTTCCGAGGATGGATTCGGAGGGTTGCAAAAATGAATGTCATATAAGCTAAGGGGCGAAAGTTCATAAGGATTGTGAGTATTTAGGAATGTGAAGTTTTTAGGTACCATAGACACAAATACATGCATTGTAGTCTTAGGATAATGGTTGGGTTTGAAATTGATTATTTTATGCAATATAGGTAAGATAAAAAAAATCAATTTTCTTAGGGGAAAGCAAAGAATAAGTGTGGGGTATTTTGATATGTGCATATCTATACATATAATTTTACATCATATCTTAATATTTCTAATTATTTTTATGCCCTTTATAGAACAAAAGGTACTTAATTTGTTGTATATTGTGTTTTAGGGGTAAAAGACATGCTTGGAGAAAAAAGGAAGTTGTTGGATTAGTGTCTAAGTCCATAACTATTTTGGTATGTACTTGACCTGATTATGAGCATGGTCCTTTTGGGTTGCCTTCACCATAGCAATATGTAGGATGATTTAAGGAGAGAAAGGTTTAAATATGATTTGTTAATATATTATGAGAATAATATATTAAAGGAGAAATTGTTAGGTTTTATACAAACAATCCTATGTGTGCATGCAACCCTAGTTGGATCTATGTTTTCACTATAAGACATACAACTTTATGAACACAAAATAAAACCCTGGCATGCTTCTATAATTTTCGAAAATTACATAGAAGTGTAGTAAACATACCTTTGTTGTTATATAGCAATAACAACTAGTTTCCTTGATCTCTTGAACTCTCTTGAACTCTTGAAAGCAAGCACCACAATTGTAGTGCCTCTAATGGCTCACAAACACCTTGAAGCAAGAAGGCAACAAAGAGAGAGAAGGGAATGATGCTAATTTCATCCCTAGGGTTTCCTTGGAATCAAGTGGCCTCAAATTGAAGCATAGGGCATGTATTTATACTATAGGGTGCTAGGGTTTCAGTCAAAACCCTAATGGACAGCTTAGCCACCAAGCAGCCCAAGGAGCCTTATGGAATGAGGCCTTTGGACGAAAATATGATGATCCTTCATCATAATTTCGTTCCCCCTTAGTCCATTAGGTTTCCTAGCCCAAAACTCAACTATCACACATTTGACAGTTTATACCCTTTTATTTAATTAATCTCTTTTAGTCACCAAATTAATTCCTAATTAATTTATGACTAATACTAATTAAATAAATATGATTTCTCCTTTAATATATTATTCTTATAATATATTAATAAATCATAATATCTCCTCTCTCATATCAAATTACCTTGTCAAGTTGCTTTGGTGAAGGCAACCCAAAAGGACCATGCACACTCGGGTCAAGTATATACCAAATATGGTTACTGACTTAGACACTAATCCAACAGTCTCCCACTTGGATAAGTCTAGTAACTATATCTCACGTATAACTTCCGTATCCGATAGCAATCGTAGCTTTCAATAGCTGCTGTCAACTCTGACCAATAATCTGTCCTTCAGATAAGGGATCGTATAATCCTCTGTTCTAGATATCATGCTAACAATACTTATTGTCTAGCATTCTATTTCTTGATTTCTGATTTGTTCGACATAGAACTCAGTTGAACACATCAACTTTATCCTGACCGGGCCCGGCACATAAGTCAAACCAAATCATCAAGTGGCCGAGATATCGCTTTTATCCTCATAGAATAAAAGGAACAGAAAACGTTGACTAATATGCCTTTATCATTTACTAGTTAAACCACACACAATAATACGTTTTATAACATCAAGTTACTGATGCGTTTTCGTATTATCAATGTATAATCAACTAGTAAACAATAACCATATCTCTAGGTTTAAAGATTATATGATATTATCATCTTGCGATCACTTGTGATAACATTCATGAAGTAATACCAGCAAGTGTGGGTCTATTTCAATGCTCAATACAAATTTCATAAGCACTCATAAACTTTGCAGCAAACCTTTGCTATGTCTAAAACTTTTCAGACAATCTACAAACAAATTTATGACAATCTTCCTTCATATCTACTTCCAACATATGAGCGATTGTGAACTGTTCGAATAATCTTATTATTCAGGAAGTCAAAACATGCAAAATCGACACAATAGATAAATAATCAACACAAGATAGAAACTTTCTTATAAATAACACACCTTTATTTAATCATAATTTGTTGAATATGACATTATCTATTACAAGTTTTCTACCTATCTAATCTAAACTAATATCGTCCTTCAGCCCTACGCTCCTAGCGTGCTGCAAATGCTTGACCCTACTCAGTCCCTTTGTAAGGGGATCTGCTGGGTTATCTTCTGACGATACCCTCTTCACAACGAGGAGTCCCTCTTCTACCCGATGTCTAATAAAGTGGTATTTCCTGTCGATATGTCGAGATCTGCCATGATCCCTTGGTTCCTTGGTTAAGGCAACCGCTCCTTCATTATCACAGAAAATTTCCACGGGCTCTTTTATGGATGGCACAACTCCAAGGTCTCCAATGAAGTTCTTCAACCATATAGCCTCCTTTGACGCTTCGCTCGCCGCAATATACTCTGATTCGCACGTTGAATCAGCTACGGTCTCTTGCTTGGAACTTTTCCAAGTCACTGCTCCTCCATTTAGGGTAAAGACCCAGCCTGACTGCGATCGGAAGTTATCCCGATCCGTCTGAAAACTAGCATCACTGTACCCTCATACCCTTAAGTCATCACTCCCACCGAGGACTAGAAACCATCCCTTGGTCCTCCGAAGGTACTTAAGAATATTCTTAACCGCAATCCAATGTGCCCTACCAGGATTCCCTTGATATCTGCTGACCATGTTTAAAGCGAAGGCCACATCAGGGCGAGTACAAGTCATAGCGTACATGATAGAGCCTACTGCGGAAGCGTAAGGTACTCGGCTCATATCAGCTATCTCTGTCTCTGTACTCGGGCTCTGAGTCTTACTCAGCTTGGTATTGCTTTGGATTGGCAACTCCCCTTTCTTGGAATTTTCCATACTAAAACGCTTTAGTACCTTTTCCAAGTATGTATCCTGACTGAGTCCTATCAGTCTCTTTTCCCTGTTTCTTACTATTCTTATTCCCAGAATATAAGCGGCTTCTCCGAGGTCCTTCATAGCGAAGCATTTCCCAAGCCAGGACTTGACTTCCTGCAAGGTTGGGACATCGTTTCCTATGAGTAGTATGTCGTCGACATACAATACGAGGAAGCTTACTATACTCCCACTGGCTTTGACATACACACAAGATTCATCTTCGCTTCGCAGAAAGCCAAACTCTTTAACCTTCTCGTCAAAACAAAGATTCCATCTGCGAGATGCTTGTTTCAATCCATAAATAGATTTCTCAAGCTTGCATACTCTATTCGGATGCTTCACATCGACAAAACCTTCTGGCTGATTCATATAGACATCCTCAGCCAACTTTCCAATAAGGAAAGCGGTTTTCACGTCCATCTGCCATATTTCATAATCATGAAACGCAGCTATGGCAAGCATCACCCTAATAGACTTTATCTTCGCAACTGGTGAGAAGGTCTCATCATAGTCAACTCCGGGAGTTTGAGTAAAGCCCTTCGCAACCAATCGCGCTTTATAAGTATGCACTTTCCCATCCATGTCCGTCTTCTTCTTGAAGATCCACTTGCACCCGACTGTCTTACGACCCGGTACATTATCAACCAAATTCCAAACTTGGTTGTCGTACATGGACTGAATCTCGCTGTCCATAGCCTCTTTCCATTTTGCAGACTCCGGGCCTGCCATGGCTTCCTTATAGCTGCTAGGTTCATCCAAATTTACTAGTGTACTATCACTAATAAATGTATCCCCTTCAGTAGTAATATGAAAACCATAAAACTGGGGTGGAACGCTAGCCCTAGTGGAACGTCGAAGAGGTAGGGACTCGTCAATAGGTTCAACAGGAGTTTCCTCCTCAAGTTGAGTGCCAGTGTCCGAGGTTCCTTCATCGCTTTGATCTTGAATTTCTTCAAGTTCAATTTGCCTCCCACTGTCTTCTTGGCTTATTAATTCCCTTTCTCGGAAAACCCCTCTTCTAGCAACGAAGACAACATTGTCACTCGGTCTATAGAAAAGGTAGCCAAAAGACTTCTGCGGATAGTCGATGAAATAACACTTCTCACTGCGAGGTTCTAGTTTGTCGTGAGTCTCTCGTCTTACGAAAGCCTCACAACCCCAAACCTTGATATGTGCCAACGAGGGAGCCTTCCCTGTCCACATCTCGTGAGGAGTCTTGGAAACCTTCTTAGTGGGAACTAAGTTAAGTATATGGGCGGCAGTCTCTAAGGCATACCCCCAGAAAGCTATTGGTAGCGAAGTCCGACTCATCATAGAACGAACCATGTCCAACAAGGTCCGATTACGTCTCTCAGCCACACCATTCAATTGTGGCGTTCTCGGAGGCGTCAATTGCGAAACGATTCCACATTCTTTTAGATAGTCGTGAAACTCAAGACTTAGGTACTCTCCTCCTCGGTCTGACCGAAGCATCTTGATTTTCCTGCCCAGCTGATTCTCCACTTCATTCTTAAACTCTTTAAACTTTTCAAAGGTTTCCGACTTTTGCTTGATCAAGTAGATATATCCATATCTGCTATAATCATCTGTAAAAGTCACGTAGAAGCGGCAAGCATCCCTTGTGGTAGATCTAAAGGGCCCACACACATCGGTGTGTATGAGATCCAATAAACCCTCACCCCTTTCACAAGTGCCAGTAAAGGGTGACTTGGTCATCTTCCCAAGTAAACAAGACTCACACGTGTCATCGTCCCTAAGGTCGAATGACTCCAACACTCCATCCTTTTGGAGTTGGGCTATGCGTTTCTTGTTGACATGGCCAAGACGACAATGCCACAAGCATGCTTTGTCTAGACTAGTAGACGAATCAATATTCAAAACATTATTTCCAAAATTATCAACAATCATCACTGATTCATAAATCCCATTACAAGGTAATGCATTGAAATAAAAGACACCATTCAAATAAACATTAATAGAACCATTACTATTATCAAAAGCTATCTGAAACCTTGTCTAAACAACCCATGAAAAGAAATAATGTTTCTTGCCATATCTGGCGAATAACAGCAATTCTCTAAATCTATTCCTAACCCATTACTTAACACTAAAGAATAAACACCGACTTTGGTCATAGGCGACGATCTTCTGTTTCCCATAATCAGGTTCATCTTCCCATGCTCCATCTCCCTACTTCTTTTTAGGCCCTGCAAATCAGAACAAATGTGGTAACCACATCCCGTATCAAGAACCCATGAAGTAGCAAATGATGAGTTATTAGATTTAATAGAATACATACCTGCAAATGTGGGCTTGATCTTCCCATCTCTTATGTCCTGCAGATATTGTGGGCAGCTTCGCTTCCAGTGGCCCTTTTGGTGGCAATAGAAGCACTCTGCTTCTTTAGGATCGGAAGAGGGTTTAATGGGGCCTGCTTTGGTCCCACTTGATGACGAACCATCACGGGGTTTCCCCTTATGGTGGCTCTTACATGGAGCCTTCCTCTTTTTACCCTTTCCTTGACCTATCGCCATCACGGGAGCGGCCACAGCAGGCGACGGTGCAACGGATTTGTCTTTGAGGTTGCTCTCAGCAGTCCTCAAGAGTCCTTGGAGCTTGCTCAAGGAGACCTCCTCTTTGTTCATATGGTAGGTCATCCTAAACTGATTGTAGCAGGAGGGCAAGGAGTGGAGGATTATGTCAATAGCCAAATCCTCATCAAACTTAACATTAAGTTTGAGAAGACGATCAACATACCTCTGCATTTTCTGCAAATGAGAGGTTAGGGATTCTCCACTCCCCATCGTAGCGGTGATCATGCTAGTAATGATCTCATAGCGCTCTTGCCTCGCGCTCTGGTGATACCTGTCCAGCAAATCCTGATGCATTTCATATGGATACATGTCCTCATAGGACTTTTGGAGTTCGAGGTTCATGGTGGCCAGCATGATGCAGTGAACTTTCGTGGCATCACGCTCGTGGGCCTCAAAGGCGGCCAGTTCCTCAGGAGTAGCAACATCTGGGATGATCTTCTCAAGCTTTTCATCGAGGACATATTCTTTGTCCTCGTAGCGTGTGATCATGCGAATGTATCTCATCCACTCGTTGAAGTTTGAACCATCAAATGTCACTTTCTGACACAAGTTCATCAACGAGAATGACCCAGAAGCGTTGTTGTTGTTAGCAGACATCTGAAAAAGAAAGGGACAAAGCTTGATTAGAAATGAATCCCTAATTAAACACCCAAATGAGAAATTAGGGCTAGGATCCGCGCCAACAACATTATTTACAACTTAGAAAGGGATGCCGTACTCTAAAATTAAATAACTTGAAGGTAAGTGAATGACGATTCACTAATTCTCACCATGAAAAACGAAAAAGCAATTTAGGTTTTAAATGTATTGAAAACTCCTAGATCTTTGAGATTCATTGAACTTTTCAATGGCATGTTTAAATCTCGATATGCATTTCACATTTGCGACTGGGATGCCGAGGATCGCAAACAAATTTGTGAATAACCATGCGAATTAACGTGGTGCACTCAACGTCACTATCACCTAATCAATGTGCCGGTAAACCACACACGCTCCATTGATCTATGACAAACATCGAGTCACCCTTCGCTACCTATGTCATCCCCAAATTGATGTGCCGGTTAACCACACGCGCTCCATCAACGTTTGACAAGGGTACGAAGTGTAATTCCATGGATTAGCATCATTTTCACATTTTACCCTAAAGTAACTAAGAGTGGGAATTTGTAAAACAATGTAGTTACTTTAATATTTCCATTATACTTTTAATGAGGAATTAAGTGCCCTATCCTATCCGTTCGGCTAACGACCCTCCACCAGTCAAGCAAGCGGTAGATGTGAGTGTACATCCATTAAGCGCCATTTTATAGGCAGCAACCTTATACCCACCTTATAGACCGGCTTCGTGAATGAGGCCTACTAGCGATAAGACTAGCTTATTCTTATACATATATGATAATTAATCTTATAATATCATAATTGTATAAGGGTGTATTTTAAAGCATTTCAAAATACTAGTATCTTAATGTGTATTTAAAATTTTCGAATATTAAGGCTATTTAATTTAAAAATTTTAAACACCAAGAAAACTTTGATTTAATAATTATCAAAATTAAACAATTAATTTGAACTATTAAATCTTTAAGGTTTATCATAAAATTAAATTATTAATTTAATTAATCCTTTTATCCCCTAGATTTTTAAATATATGGAAAGGATAATACAAGATCTTCAATTATCTAGTTTAAACAATTAAATGGATAATCATAAAGATAGCAATATCCAAATCCCTAAAATCTTGGGATCTTATCTTGGGGGGCAAGGGAATTTCGAAATCCCTAGGGTTTCTTAACCCTAATTTCGAAATTTGGAGGCTAGGCAAAAAGAGTTTAAGAACCCTATCAAAAAATCGCCAACTAGGGTTTTGCAACCCTAATTTGCGAAAATCACCAAGCCTTAGGGTTTACTTGCCATAAACCCTAATTTGTCAAATTCATAATATGCATCAAATCCAATTGAAAACAAAAAACCAATGGCTCTGATACCACTGTTAGGTTTTATACAAACAATCCTATGTGTGCATGCAACCCTAGTTGGATCTATGTTTTCACTATAAGACATACAACTTTATGAACACAAAATAAAACCCTGGCATGCTTCTATAATTTTCGAAAATTACATAGAAGTGTAGTAAACATACCTTTGTTGTTATATAGCAATAACAACTAGTTTCCTTGATCTCTTGAACTCTCTTGAACTCTTGAAAGCAAGCACCACAATTGTAGTGCCTCTAATGGCTCACAAACACCTTGAAGCAAGAAGGCAACAAAGAGAGAGAAGGGAATGATGCTAATTTCGGCCCTAGGGTTTCCTTGGAATCAAGTGGCCTCAAATTGAAGCATAGGGCATGTATTTATACTATAGGGTGCTAGGGTTTCAGTCAAAACCCTAATGGACAGCTTAGCCACCAAGCAGCCCAAGGAGCCTTATGGAATGAGGCCTTTGGACGAAAATATGATGATCCTTCATCATAATTTCGTTCCCCCTTAGTCCATTAGGTTTCCTAGCCCAAAACTCAACTATCACACATTTGACAGTTTATACCCTTTTATTTAATTAATCTCTTTTAGTCACCAAATTAATTCCTAATTAATTTATGACTAATACTAATTAAATAAATATGATTTCTCCTTTAATATATTATTCTTATAATATATTAATAAATCATAATATCTCCTCTCTCATATCAAATTACCTTGTCAAGTTGCTTTGGTGAAGGCAACCCAAAATGACCATGCACACTCGGGTCAAGTATATACCAAATATGGTTACTGACTTAGACACTAATCCAACAGAAATCATATTGTTAAATTAATATTAGTCAAGAATTAATTGATAATTAATTTTGTGGCTAAAAGAGATTAATTAAATTTAGGGGACTGGACTGTAATTATTGGATAATTGAGTTATTAGGCTAAGGAATGCTAAAGGAACAAGGGGTGAACGAAATTATGATGGAAGCCCATCATATTTTTGTCCATGGCCTTATCCAGAAGGTTCCATGGGCTGCTTAGAGTTTAAGCTGTCCATTAGGGTTTTGACTGAAACCCTACCAGCCCACACAAGTATATAAAGGACCCCTTAGGCTCCAAAAACGGGGACAACTGATTCTCTAGGGTTTCCAGTCGTTTTTGGTGCCTCCCCTCTCTTCTCCTCTTCATCCAAGTTGCATAAGGTGTTTGTGACTCCATTAGAGGTGCAACACTTGAGGCACTAATCTTTCTAAGGCCAATCCAAGCAAGGAATTGATTGTTATTGCTATATAACAATCAAAGGTAATTCTCCAAACCCTAATTCAGTTTATAATATGTTAGATCTAAGTTTGTTAGTCTTGGATCCAAAGCATGTACAACAGAGAAACCTAGATCTAAGCATTAGGGTTTGTATGAGCACATAGGATTGTTCTTATGCCTAAAACCCAACAAAGGTATCAGAGCCTTGATTGGTTTCAGTTGTATGTGATGCTTAACTGTTTTATTTACTAAAAAAATCGACTTTTGGTCCCTGCCCGACTCAACTCGGCGAATCCAGGCCTGACTCGGTGAGTCTGTTCGTCAGAAAGAGGGATTTTCGGGTTTTGGCTGCTGTTTTGACTTGGACTTGATGCTTAATTTGTTTTATGAAGTTAAAATCCGAATTTTATCTAAATTAAGTGTTTACCCTTGCCAAAACAAAAGATAATTTCAAATCTTTTAAATAATAGTTTCTTTATATGATAAATATGGATTATTTAAATTTTTTGGTAATTATCTTATGAATAAAATGAGATTAGGTCAAATATAGATAATCACCAAATTAATTGTTTAATTTATGTTATTTGTTATTTGATCCTTTATGTTTTGAAATGTTTCAAAACTTGCCCTCAAGTTTTGGAATTTAAATTTTTGATTAAAAGGTTTAATTTTGAAATATTTAAATTCTAAAACCTAATGTTTTGAAATGTTTCAAAACTTGCCCTCAAGTTTTTGGAATTTAAAAGTTAATTAAAAGTTTAATTTTGAAATGTTCAATTCTAAAACCCTAGTATTTTGAAAAGTACAAATCACACCCTTATGGTTTTATTAATTAATTAAAGTGTATAATTAAAAGTAATTTAATAAACCCATAAAGTTTTGGTTTACATTTAATTAAATTAAAAGTATAATTTTACTAAATTAAACCACCTAGTATTTTAAAAGTGTAAAATACACCCTATACTATATATAACATTAAAAGTCTAATATTATATATGTATGAGTAAACAGTCAGTCTTACCGTTAGTAGGCCTCATTCACGAAGCTGGTCTATAAGGGGTGTTTAAGGAAATTGCCTATAAAATGGCGATTGAATAGGTATCCACTCTTACCCACCGCACTCTTGACTAGTGGAGGGTCGTTAGCCGAACGGGTAGGATAGGACAGAAACCTTCCATTATAAGTATAATGAAGTACAAAGTAACTAAATGCTTTTACAAATTCCCAAATCATAGTTACTTTAGGAAAAATGTGAAATTGTATGCTAACCCATGGAATTACACTTCGTACCCTTGTCAAACGTTAGTGGAGCATGTGTGGTTAACCGGCACACTAATTTGGGGATGACATTGGTGGCAAAGGGTGGCTCGATGCTTATCATAGATCAATGGAGCATGTGTGGCTAACCGGCACATTGATTAGGTGATAGTAGCATTGAGTGCACCACGTGATTCGTATGGTTATTCACACCTTGTTTGTGATCCTTGGCATCCCAGTCACAAATAGTATGGCATAATCGAGATTAAACATGCCATTGAAAAGTTCAATGAATCTCAAAAGATCTAGGAGTTTCAATTCATTTAAAACTTAATCTTCCTTTTCGTTTTTCTTGGTGGAAATTGATAAATCGTCATTTACCTACCTTCAAATATTTTGCAACTAGATTACGGCATCCCTTTTTCTAGGTTGTAGAATATTGTGTTGGATCCTAGCCTTAATAACTCATATGGGTGTTTTATTAAGGACTCAATCAACTTAACTTGAATTTTCTCCCGTTTTGTAGATGTCTGACTCTAACCGTGGTATTCCCGAATCCCAAGGAAAAGGTGTTCCTAATAAAGAAAGCTTGATTCAAAGTGAGAGATCAATGTGGACTAGCTTGATTTCACTTCCTCCTCTTCCTCCCGTTGTTCTCCCTAACCCAGATGATCGAAGATTTGAAAAGTTCAAGATCACCGAATCCCTATTGGTAATGGAACATCAAGATGGTAAACCCGTGTGTGCTCACATCCTAGGGATGAAATCACACATTGATAGGTTGATTATGTTGGGTGCGTCTATCTCCAATAAGTTGGCTGTGGACTGGATTCTTCAATCACTCCCTAAATCATATGATGAGTTCGTAAGAGAGTATTATATGATGAAGCTTGACGCAACCCTCATTGAATTGACTTACATGCTTATTGCTGCTGAATCAGAAATGATTTGGCGAAGTAATGGAGCATATGTAACAGCCCGGAATCCCAGGTATTATTAAAATTATGTTTTTGGGGTGATTTAAGAGGGGACTCGGCGAGTTGGAGCCTAGACTCGCCGAGTAGGATCGCGGACTTGGTCGCGGTTCCGCGACTGGACTCGACGAGTCCAGATATGGACTCGGCGAGTCGACGCTGTTCAGCAGAAACCCTAACCGTTCAGGTTTGGGACGTATAAAAGGGGTCCATTGGCCGTCTTTGATCGTTTTAGCTTTCTGAGAAAAACCCTAAATCGATTTAGTGCAGCAGGAGCAAGGATCTTAGGCCATTGTTGGTTATAGAAGAGGGGGTGTGCAAGGAAGAGGAAGGATTGGCTAAAAGAGCAGCAAGGGGGTCACATTCTGAGGTTGGGAAGGCAGAGAACACATCATCCAGGTAAGAATTCGTGTATGCTCTGCTATATTGATGTATTTATGAAATTAGGGTTTATAGAACCCATTTAGTGATTTGATGATGTAATGCCTTGTTACCCCACGATTATAGTCATGTATTAGGACCTTTAGAGGTCCAGAAGGTCCCATGCATGTGTACTTCGGGACGAGACCTATCTCAGGAAGCAGTTACTCGTCTGCATGGCATGGACTCGCCGAGTTGTTCTTCAGACTCGGCGAGTAGCTTGAAGATGTGCTGGGACTCGCCGAGTTGTTCATCAGACTCGGCGAGTGGAGTCGGGGTAGCCCCGCGATTCTTCCACGAGGACCTCGTCGAGTCGAGAGGTATACTCGACGAGTAGAAAGGGAATATTCAGGAATCTGTGAGGACGACTAGACTCGCCGAGTCGCCATGGTACTCGCCGAGTCCAGTCGAGTTGACCGTTGACCGTTGACCAGAGTTGACCTAAGTCTGACTTTTTAGGGATAGTCACACTTAGATGATATGAGTGTTAATGAGTTATATAATGTTATAGGAGGGTTGTAGCTTGTTGGTTTGTGCGCGAGTGATTTCAGGAGTTGCTAGCTTCAGCACTTACGAGGTGAGTCTTCTCACTATACTGTACCCGGAAGGGTTTGACTGTGTGACCGGAAGGTCGGATATGATATGTGTTATGTATGCTATATGTGGTATGTTATATGTTATATGTGCTATGTATTATGGGCCGGAAGGCGATATGATGTGTGATGGACCGGAAGGTCGGCGTGGGTAAGGCCGGAAGGTTTACCCAGCAGGGACGGAAGTCCCCTGAGACACATGGACCGGAGGATGTGTGATGGACCGGAAGGTCGGCGTGGGTAAGGCCGGAAGGTTTACCCAGCAGGGACGGAAGTCCCCTGAGACACATGAACCGGAAGGTCGGGCCTGGAAAGGCGTATGTGCGTAAGTTGTATATTGGGGAACTCACTAAGCATTTATGCTTACAGTTGTTATGTATGTATGTGTTTCAGGTACTAGCGAGGACCGTGGGAAGGCGCCGGCATGATCGATACACACTGAAGAATGTTTCATGATCTTGGGAGTTTGAATAATTGTATTGACTGAATAATTAAACTGCTTATGCCTTGGTTTTTAATGGAAATATTTATGTTTTAAAAATGAAAAATTTTGTTTGAAAATTTGAGTTGTTACAGCATATTTGTCTGATAAGTCAACCAACCATGCTTCCGTGGACAATCTAGGAGAATCCACCTGTTCCTGCTGCCAAGGAAAGGGGAAATGGATACGAAGCTGCCCAAAGGACCTGAAGAATCTAAGAGATGGGAGAGTCGATAAGTATGACTCTACTTCAGGTATAAAATCCACTATCTAAATCTATTTAAATTCCTATTCTTTATTCATAATGTGATAAGATTACATTTGCATGTTTTGCAAGATTAGAGAAAAGAGAGGAAGTTTGATGGAAGAGCAAGAAGAGTCTGATCACGAAGAAATGGATTTCGATCGCATGAATTCGAAGATCAGATTTTGAGCTTAGGAAGTTATGATAGATTTGTTAGGAGTATATGATTACATAGTTTTTCATTTGAATTTTGCATTGTAAGGACATGTTTTCCGCTGCTTTTATGAATAAATAAATTTTGTTTTTTTTATCTTATTTGTTTACCCTTGCAATGAAATATATGAAAAAATTGATGTTTGTATACTTCTATTATTAGCAAAATGAATTTGATTCTTAATTATGTTATAAGTTTACCAAATCGAGAAAGGTTCTCATCGCCCAAGTTTCAATTGGATAGAAACTTGGAATCATGCAATGTGTATTGTATGATGAATGAAAAACTTTCACATTTGGGAAACTTAGACTAATTCTTTGGCAAAGTGTCAATTGAAGGACTAGGAGATCAAGTACACTAGGTTGTGTGTTGATCAAGTACGCCACAAGAATGACAAAGATATTCGTCATGATTTACTAAAGTTTAGTAAATATGATTATACTTATAAGATTAAGTGTAATTCTGAGTGGATTAAAAGAGTTTCAATGAATAGTAGAACGAATAAAGAAGAATCAAGTAGGCAGAAAAATAAAAGTTTCTCTTTACTAAGAAGAAGGGAGAGTACCTTTTATTGTGTTTTATGATAAGTCTTAAAGATTAAGAACCATGTCTCAATAGATCCTCTAAGTGAGTCTTAGTGCAATTGCTTGTCTAAGAAAAGGAATCGAGAATTGTAGAAATGGTTAAAATCAAGAAGTCAATCATACTTCGTTCCAATATCAAGACTTAGAGTCAAGATTGTGACAAGTTTTAAGTAGGTTCATAACACTCATCAAATGTGGAATTTAGAAAAAGGTTTCCTTATTCTTGCACATTTGAAATTGGTAAGTTGTGCTGTCTTGGATAAGACAAAGACCAACTAGGACCAATTATGTGAAGTGTTTTTTTCTTGATAAGAACTACACTAACTCTTGAACATTTGCTTTGTCAAGAAATGTTTCTTGACAAGAGAATCTTATATGTCAAGGAGCCAGTGGGAGTCTTAATGGTCTTGAAAGGTTTCAAGAACAAATCAAGAATAAACCTTATCGATCATCACTAGCACACGACTTGAGGTTTACAACCTATCGTGCTGACATTATTTTGTTTATATGACATTCCAATTGAGTTAATTGTGTATGTGAGTTCTATGAGTTCTCATTTGAATGCATACTAGAGCCTTAGTCGATGGAAAGTACATTGATATGTAAGGACAAGTTACTAAACTACTTGGAAGACATGGTGGGCACTTGTGTTACCATAGGGCAAGAAATCAAGATTAAGAAAGTTCGGTCCATATAAGTTTGGATTTGTCGCAAACCTTGGTTTTGGCAAATTCACATGGATAGGAACTCATACACAATAAAATCTAAGTGTCATAAGATTCCCTCCTTCATGAAAATGACTGTGAGGAAATGCTTTCACTGAGAGAGATTTTAAGAAGATAGCTATGTGAAAATTGTATTCTCAAATTCAATTATGTTTATGGCATCCCTTTCCATAGTTCGAATTGTGAGATTTGGCAATTAGTTTCAACATTTGGAACTTAGTAACATAAGCTATGAATTGTTTAAACACACATATGAGCTATCTAAGTCAAAGGTGTATAAGTTTAAGAAGCTTAGATAAAGGCTTATCGAAGCATCTGGTATTAGAAATATGAATTTCAGAAATTCAATAGGCATTGTTTTCTGGAAGTTCATTTGTTTTCTGATTACATGTCAAAGCTAGTGGGAGCATAAATGTTATACTTATATGATAATCATCATGATAGTGGGAGCTTGTATGATTATTATGGCAAGTATTGCAAGTTAGCAATATTAATTATAGAAAAACAAAGATTCAGTTTGCAAAGTTGCATGGGTTGAAAATTTGTTTTGCTATAATTAAGGGAGAGAATATTATACTCCGTTTCAAAATCTAAAGCTTAGAATGAGAAATTTTAATATTTTCAGTCAAAGGATACATTGTGTGTTCTTAAAATTCGCTTATGATTACGACATCCCTCTTCATAGTTCGAATTGTGAGAACATGACACATAAAATATTATGGCAAAAGATTGGTAAAGTATCATATCTTTATGTAAGACATTATGCATTGTGTCCCATATGCTTCGGGTATAGGATCGATTGCAAATGCTATAATATTTACCATTCTAAATTTTTTTCCAAATGTCTAGCGCATTAAGAGGGAAAAAGGACTAGAATTGGTTTTGACTAAAATAATTAAACAATTATCAAAGGACGATCCAAAGTTCGCTGAGGATTGGTTGCTTGTGAGTAGTTGGGAATATGGTATTGGATGGACCATATCGACATTATTATGAATAGATAAGATTCTATTAAGAATAAGTTGTCATATGGCAAATGTGGAAATGTTTCCATATTGGGAGTTGGATATTGAGAGTCTATGCCTAGATAGAAACTTTTATGCAAGAAGGATGTTCAAATGAATGTACTTTGAATGTGAGACTTCACGTCTATGGAATTGTCTTGTAACAATTTCCGATAGAGTACTTTGTAATTTCATTGGTCAAGTCTTGGTGACTTTTGTGCTATGACTTTACGAAAGGATCGTTGCGTAAAATGTTAGAATCTAGCATATTCTAATAATAGCAAAGAACCTTGTGTTCTTACACTAATGATAAGGATTGGGAATTGTGATATGAGCATCATTAAAAAAAGGTTTTTCAATTGATCTATTTCACAAAGTAAGGACCATAGGAAACATAGTGTGCATGTTTTATGCATGGGATAGCTATTGTTGTAATTCGAGTAATAAGTTGATTTTCTGAAACAGTAAACGATAATAATGAGTAATCAATATGGTGGTTAAATAGAAGTGCTTTATTTACTCTCACAAGTTTGAGGACATATAGGATTAAGTATTATTGTTATGTTTCAATTTGCATGTTTTGACTTCCAGAATAACTAGGTTGTTCAAACATCCACAGTCGGTCATACGTTGGGAGTAAGTATGAAGGAAGACTGTCATGAATCTGTCTGTAGATTGTCTGAAGTGTTGAGACATGACACAAGTTTACTGCAGAATTCATGAGTGCTTTGATAAGATTAGAGTATTGGATTAAACCCACGCTCACTTGGATCACTTCATGGTTTTATCATGAGTGATTAGTGAGACGATAATATTGTATATTCTTGAAACCGAGACGTGTGAGTTGTTATTTGTTGGTCGGTTGCACATTGATAATAAGTAAACGCACCGGTAACTTGGTGTTATAAAACTTATTGTTGTGTGTGATTCGATCAATAAATGCAAGTGAGCATTTGAGTCGAAGTCTATCCATTCCTTTTACCCTAAGTGGGATAAAAGTGATATCTGTGGGCCTCTCGATGATTTAATGATGACACCTAAGCGCTTGGCCAAGCCGGGACTAAGTTGATGTGTTCAATTGTAGTCTGTTGTCAGTCGTCATAAATCGGAAGTCGGGAAACAGTATAGAGAGAATGATTGAAATCATATCTTTTGTCTATACAATATCTTGAGAATGGAGGAACACGCTATCTGATAAGATCAGAGTTGACAACGGCTTTTGAAAGCTGCGATTGCTGATCAGGTTCTGAAGTCATACGGAAAATAGTTATTAGACTTATCCAAGTGGGAGACTGTTGGATTAGTGTCTAAATCCATAACTATTTTGGTATGTACTTGACCCGATTATGAGCATGGTCCTTTTGGGTTGCCTTCACCATAGCAATATGTAGGATGATTTAAGGAGAGAAAGGTTTAAATATGATTTATTAATATATTATGAGAATAATATATTAAAGGAGAAATCATATTGTTTAATTAATATTAGTCAAGAATTAATTGATAATTAATTTTGTGGCTAAAAGAGATTAATTAAATTTAGGGGACAGGACTATAATTATTGGATAATTGAGTTATTGGGCTAAGGAATGCTAAAGGAACAAGGAGTGAACGAAATTATGATGGAAGCCCATCATATTTTCGTCCATGGCCTTATCCAGAAGGTTCCATGGGCTGCTTAGAGTTTAAGCTGTCCATTAGGGTTTTGACTGAAACCCTACCAGCCCACACAAGTATATAAAGGACCCCTTAGGCTCCAAAAACGGGGACAACTGATTCTCTAGGGTTTCCAGCCGTTTTTGGTGCCTCCCCTCTCTTCTCCTCTTCATCCAAGTTGCATAAGGTGTTTGTGACTCCATTAGAGGTGCAGCACTTGAGGCACTAAGCTTTCTAAGGCCAATCCAAGCAAGGAATTGATTGTTATTGCTATATAACAATCAAAGGTAATTCTCCAAACCCTAATTCAGTTTATAATATGTTAGATCTAAGTTTGTTAGTCTTGGATCCAAAGCATGTACAATAGAGAAACCTAGATCCAAGCATTAGGGTTTGTATGAGCACATAGGATTGTTCTTATGCCTAAAACCCAACAGTTGTAGGCTGGAAGCTAGGAGTTTGAATCAAGAAATTAAAATGAAGAAAAAATACACTAACCATGTCGTGGTGACTTGACCACGATGTAATGTTTTGGACTTTCCCAATTGATTTAAAAAACTTGTTGAATACCGGGTAACCACAAAGACCACGATGTGTTGGACTTACCACGTCGTAGTGATATGTTTTCGGGAAATGTATAAATACAAGCCATTCTCCTCCGAAATTATAATTTTTGTTGGAAGCTACTTTTGATTTTGGAAGGCGGAGTATCCGTTTTGAAGCATGGAAGTGAAGAAGTCGATCATAGCTTGGGAACTGAGAGCATTAAGGAAATACAACCCTTATTTATGATTTTATACTTTAGTTTGATCATGTATATTACAAATATTTTTTTTTTGTGAGTTTGATTGTTGAAATCATGGACTAAAACCCTATGACTTTCGTTTAGTGTAGGTTTGCTTGACTTTTTATGGCTTGATTTATGGTTAGGATTAAGTTTTATTGGTTATTTATTACTTTAGCTTATTAAAGAACCCCCAATGGTTATGAGAACTACTTTTTCTGTTTATTGTTGAGTTTGATCTAGTTGCATGACCATCTTTCTTAATTGAACTTGAATCTTATGATATTTGTGTATTGCAAAACTTGTAGGACTAGTGTTTAGACCAAAACCTAAGGTTAAATAGAAAAATGGGTAAATAATCGTAGGAGTTAATATATGATGACCAATCATATATTGAATTGAATCAATAAACCAATTTGATCAATCTATTATAAGTCTAATTTAACTCGAACTGAACACTAGTAAACTTGTTAGTTTATCTGACTGATCACCGAATGAATGAGCTTGTTTGCTAAAGGATTAAGTTAGTGAACATTAACTTGGTCATCTTAGGAATCGGTAACCAATGAAACATTAATCCATTGCACTTCCATAAATCAACCATAATAGTAAGTAAATTGAAGCTAAACGAAAGTCTCTCAATTACCTTGGTTTAAATCTTCTTTTGTGTTTCTTACTTTTAAGTTTTAGTATTTTCCTTAATAGTTGATAGTCAGTTAGTTAAGTTAATCAAGTTTCTAGTCTTGCAAAATTAGAGAAAGCCATTTTTCTAAATTTAATCGTAAATTAGGTAGATAGTAGATAAGAATTAGCTAATTAATCCATTCCCACTGAAGCAACTAAAGTGGGACCATAAAAATATGAATGAACAAGATCCAATTTCCTTGTCATGGTTGGATGTCCCATATTCACGAAAGTAACCTTCTTCTTTTTTCCAAGAACACATGGCTGACAGAAATCCACTATCACATTCTTTAAATCTGGAAGTCTTCCTTTGGAGGTGAGCATCTTCATTCCCTTCTCACAAATATGCCCAAGTCTTTGGTGCCATAGAGTGGATTCCCTAACTTCTTCAAAAACATATGCCTTAGCATCAGAAACTTCCACCATATAAATTGTACCCCGCTTCTGACCTTTGGTAACCACCAAGTTTCCATTCGTAACATTCAACTAATGAATCACCAAATATAACATGGTGACCTCCGTTATCAAGTTTCCTCACTGTTATTAACATTCTTTTCAATTCTAGAATGAACTTAACATTCTTCAAAGTCCACTTTGTAACCAAAGTAGTCTTAAGGATCACGTCCCCAACACATGTAATATCTAGGCTCTTGTTGCCTGCTAGTCTGAACTCTTTTCGTACTTCCTGGAATTCTACATTATCTAGGATTCAGTTGAGGTTTCAACTGAACAAAGAAGAGCATCCCCCTTTAGAATCTGATACAATGTACATCCCATTCTTGCCTTTGTCTGCAAGAGGCTTTGACAATTATTCTTGAAATGTCCCTTTTTTGCAGTTCCAACAAGTGATGCCCTTCCTGTTCTTCGATACACCTTTCTTCCTCGACTTTGATCTTCATCTACCCCCACTTCCTCTGTTGGAACTCCTTCCTCTTTCCTCGATACTAAGAAAACTGTTAGAGGATTCTCCAGCACTTTGTATGCGCACATCATCGCAAAGGATTAAATTGCATATGCCTTCGAATGTTAGCTTAGCACCTCCAGCTAAGATGCTAACTGTTGTCACTGTTCCTGACCAACTTTTGAGAAATGATGATAATAGTAGCAATGATTGGACTTCATCTTCAAATTTAATCTCAACCAATGTCAACCTTGATAGGATTGAATTAAATTCATTAACATGAACAGTCATGGAGCCACCTTCCTTTATTTTTAGATTTACCAATTATCGAATCAAGTGAAACTTATTCATTACTGAAGGTTTCTCTTACATGTTATACATTTCTTTGATCAGCCCATAAGTTGTTTTCTCATTGACAATGCTGTAAGCAATATTTTTTTACCAATGATAATCTCACCACACCAAGTGCCTATCGATCTAACAGCTCTTAATCCTCTTGCTTCATAAGGAATGACTTTTCTTCTGAAAAAGGTTTATGTAAATTCTTTTAGTAAAGGTAGTCTTTAATTTGCATTTTCCAAAAACTGAATTTTTTTCCCCTGAACTTGTCAAACTTAACTCTCCCATATTCAGCCATAGCTCTGATACCAGTTTGTTAGGATATCAACAAAACAATTTAATCACTTCGAACAAAAGTCAAACAAACTTTGGTGACACTCATGGAATAAAACTTCTGAAAAACTTAAATAAAAAGAAATATAATATTTAATGTGGTTCGGTCATGATGACATACGTCCAAGGACAAACACGAGAGAGAGAGAGTGTGTGTGTGTGTGAGAGAGAGAGAGAGAGGATTTAATTAACTTTATGGAACTATTGTAAACACTTAAAATTGTATCTCACTTTGAGCTCTCACACAAATCTAGCAATTTACAATGATGAGGATATGAGCCTATTTATAAGCAATCATGGGAGACCCTAATTCTGATGTGCCAGACCCATCTATAACTTACCCATAAAGGGGATGCACTAATTTCCAACCAAACACGGAATGCCATGCAAGCGCTTCTAACACTTTCAACCTCATAAGCATCAATCGTGCACATGATGGAGCATCATGGACCATGATGGCGCATCATGAGCCACCATGACGCATCATGATGGCGCACCTGCCATCAAGATGGTGCATCAGCCTCATGGAACATCCTCCATGGACATCTTCATTATTCTGAGCAACATTTGGACAATCTTGAGCATCCTAGTGAACTTGGAACCTGAGTGGCTCATTATAAGACCTGAGGGCGCACCATGAAATTTGGTGGTACATCATGCTCCATGATGGCGCATCCTCTTATTGAATGGCACATCCTCATCTTGATGGTTCATCTTGCTTCAATTTTTCATCAACAACACTTTAATAATCCCATAACACAATAATGGACACAAGAGTGACACATCAAGCACCAAGGTGGTGCACCTTGTGCATGGATGTCGCTCCTTGTTATATAGGTAGTGTATCCTCACTATAATGGTACATTATGATGCATGGCGTATCACTGATGCTCCATTCTCCTTCCTAATTCTCCACTCCAACTCTAAGTGCTCCATTGTGGATTTCTCATGCTCCATTGCAACTCTCAGTGATCCATGTAAATTCTAAGTTCTCCATGTTGGACAAGACATCATATCACGACAAAAATATATCTTGTTGCCTTCACTCCATATTTGAAGTAATTCCTTAGCAAAATCAAAGGTTGCAGAAAACGTTAGACGTTAGCTAGTCGGTGGACTGGAGTCAAGGGATTAATCGGCTAGGCGATGATTAATCGGGGACCATTAATTATTAAGAAAATTATTCAAAAGTTTATAAATTTAACTTTAGTCGTAAGAATATAAATAAATAAACATAAAAGTTTAATAATAAGTTTAACTAGCACAACAATTATCATCCAATTAATAAGAAAAGTTATTCAAATTTTAATATATCTTAAGAAAAAGAAGTAAATTTGGGTATTTGTATATTTGAAAACATAGAAATTTTAAATATTTTGGAGAAAAACTTTAAAATTTAATTTTTTTATATATTAGTTGAACATTGAAATACTATGAACTTTTGAAATTTTGAAAATTTTGGTTTAATATTTAAATTTTGAAAAATTGAAAATTTGGCCGATTAGGCTGCCTAGGACCGATTAGAACCGTCTAGCTCCGACTTTGACCCCCTTTATCCAAAACCGATTAAGCCGGCCGATTAGCCTTAACCCTATTCGGTTGAAGACCACCTAATGATTAATCCCCGATTAATCGGCACCCTATACCGATTTTTACAACACTAACAAAATCTATAGCCTCCTTTAATGAAACCCTGGCTTGATGAGAATCATCAGGGAGTGGCTCCTTAATATCAAAATTTTCTTCAAATAGTGGAGTTAAAAGCTTTAACCTCCTTGCTAGATTAGAGAAAAGCTTCTTCACCGTATATCGGTAGTCAGAGATTCCATAAATTTGAGTTTACAATATCAATCAAATTCTGAATTAGTCCACATTTCTCTCCTTCTTCCGCCATCACAACAACTTTCTAATAAAACTCTAATTAAATGAAGATGAGAACAACACAAATTCAAAAGCTTTAATAAATTCAAGAAATTCAGGAGAGAAGTTTCTATAAATCGACGGTAATTATGACCAGAGACCAGCACAGGTTGGAATCCATTAGAGAGAGAGAGAGAGAAAGAGAGAGAGAGAGAGAGAGAGAGAGAGAGAGAGAGGTGAGAAGTAGGAAGAGAGAAGGGCTTAAAACCCACATATAAATCAATTTATAGGGGGGGGGGATGAACACCCATACAAAAATCGATTTCCAGAAGTGAAAAACACAAACAAAGGCACAACTTTAGATTCAAGTTCATGGAATTAATACACACAAACACACACAATTTCAATTTCGATTCTTGAGTTACGATTGAGAAAAAAAACGACAAATGATTTCCACTGAGTTCCAATTGAGAAAAAACCTAGCACCATTGAGTTATATTCTCAAACCTATGTTTTTAGTGTATGTTTTGCAGGCGTGTGTATGAAACTGCAATGGTCGATTGGTGATGATGGTGATTAGCGGGTGTGGGGTTTATGGTGGCAGGTAGGTGGTGGTTGTGGTGGGTGAGCGGTGGTAGAAGCAATGAAGGGCATTTTCGTCTTTTTCCAAATGTTTAACAACCCTTCTATTAAGACTGATACAAGTGAGGACCATCGGTGTTACCAAAACCTTCCATAAGGACCAATAATGTTACTTTTCCAAAAATAGGCCCAAGACTATTATTTAATATAAACAACAAGACCAAAGACCAAGACTGTAATTTACTCTTAATTTTATTTATGTGCAACCCATTGATAAATGTCATTGAAATTATATGATATTAAAGGATGTTTATTTAAGTTGATTAATTATAACAAAATTAAATTTAAAACATAAATCAAAATAGCAAATTAGGAAAAAAAAATAGAATAATTTAAAGTTTTCAGACTAGTTATTTCTGGTTAATAAAAAATAATTATATGCATATTTAACATAAAAAAATAAAGTGATCTTACCTTGAAAAATGTTTGATATTTGAAATAATAATAATTACTAAAAAGTTTAAAATTAACCAAATAAGTTACTTTTAAATTATTCAATCGTAATAATAATTAAAAATAATAATAAATCAAACATCATATGTAATTTTATTCATAAAACCAAGAAGTATATGTTATTGAAAAGAATGTTCATAATTGATTTATATATTAGCGATAATACGATTAGAAAGATAACAATAAATCAAAAATTAAATTAATTCTTTTATGCGCTTCCGGTTCTTAAAGACCAGTGAGATAATGATAATAACGGTATAACATAGTATCTATTTTGTCATATATTTAAAATAGTTATAATACTTTTATGTGAATTTAGCATAATAATTATTATTTCATACTTAATCACAATATAATTATTTTTAATAATATATTCTTATTAACAATTAAATTATATTTTTCATCCAAACACAACACTTAGTCGGTCAACAGAAAGTACAACTTTATATCATTTGAAAAGATATACACAATTTTACAATAATCGAATAGAACTAAATATTAAATAGTTTAATTTTTGATAAATCTCCAATAAATTCCTAATATTTTAGGTTATTTTACGGTTTAATCTAAATATTTATTTTTTAAACATAAAAGTCCCGATTATTTAATTTTATACGATAATCTGTCATTTTCTATTGAAAAAAATAAATAAATAAGAACTATTTCGTTAATTTGAATAAAATATAAATTAATCGATACTTTTTTTTAAAAAAGAAAAATTGAGATTAAACTGTACACTGACTCAAAATATTATAATTTTATCGTAGATTTACCTTTAGTCTTTTTTTTTTTGAAGCTGCAAACATGTAATTGGAACAAAACTAATATTATTCGAATGGTTCATATTAAAACTAAAAGTGTCTTTAATCAATTGAGTGAAAATGAGTTGTCTTCGTGGATGGAATGATGATATGATACAAAGAGAGCTTGAAAAATGAATGGTAATTGAGTGCCGACGAGGGCATAAGGATTGAGTGACATTTAAACGGTGTTTCCTTTTTGGTGGTGGGAACGGAACGCACATGCTTCCACATGCGATTTTCTTGCCAAATTTGATGTATGTCTTTTATATGGTGGGACCAATCTTCCGTATACGATATACTATTTCATTCTATATTTTTGTAATAGATAGGATTTGTTTTTTGTTATTCTTTTATTTTTAATGTAATCGTAAAAATAAACGGAAATGTAAAAACCACAAAGACGAAACCCCTATAATGCATTGGACTGGACAACAAAGTGCATCGGTCAAAACCTTGATTGACATTGGCCATAGGAAGCAACAAACAATGACTTAGAGAGGATAGATGAGACCCCGAGGACCCATAATAGGCTTCCCTCTCTTCTCTTACACCCTCTTCTCGAGTTGTAACAAAGAAAAGAAGAGAAGAAAAAAGAAAGTAAGGAGAGAAAAGAAGAGAAAATAAAGGAAAAGAAACTTGTCATTTGTGTTCCCGAGTTGGAGAAAAATAGAAGAAAAGTTAAACATTTTATTTTTTCTCTCCAATTCCTTTCAAATCGGAAGGAAAGTTAGGAGAGAAAGTCATCCCTCCATTTCTTTCCACTTTTTTCCTTTAATGAAACACAGGAACACCAATTTCTTTTACTTTTCTCTCACTTCCATCCATTTCTTTTCTTTTCTCTCCTTAAATTGAACTCAGGAACGAGATTTTAGTCTCTTGGTCGGACCTCATCTAGTGGGGGGCAGCGGCATGCGGTGACCACTGATACAACAAGAGGCGATACAAAAACATTGTCCGCCTACCTATGGTCTGATATCCGCAAAATATATCTTTCTGTCATGCAATCAATCACCATTTTCATTAGCATGCATACCAAACACATTGAGATTGATGTGCAGACATGGTCCTTGCTTAGTTCATATAGATTATATATGTATTAACTACTTCTCAATTTGCTAATATTCTCACAAAAGGATTGCCTAATCATTGTTTGTTACCACTACTTTTCAAGCTATACATTCTTCCCAACGTATGTATAGAGAGGGAGGGGGTGTTAGACTATTTTTAGTAGTTAGTTTTGCAATTGGAGATTTTTGTTAGGATAGTGACTGACAACCACACTACCATATTCTGAGACACATGTTGTAGTTCATATATACAGACGACGCACATGATATATACATATTTGATGTAATCTTTTAGGAAAAATTAAAATGCAAGACATTCTCTTTTTCTCTCGTTTTCTTTTCTCTTTTCCATCTTTAGAAACCATCTTAACACACTTATCTCGGAAATTGTCTTAATAACTATATATCAATTTAACTTGAGTACTTGACCTTGGTTCATAGTCCAAATGGGTTTGGTTTCTCTTTTAAGATGCCATGCGTGTCAATTTTTGTATTTGAAAAAAATATATGTACATTATTTTATATTAAAATTTTAAAACGCCTCCAGTAATAAGCAATAGCCACCAAAATTTAAAAGGAGCCATTTGTATTATTGCCACTTCTTTACTCGACAAAAAGGTCGTTGGTCCTTTCATAATATGTTTTGTTGGTCATATTGATGAATATGTGAAGTGTTTGCTCCATCCTTTGGGCCTTTTCTATTATGAAAAAATATATGATTGGGCCTAGTTTGAACACCTCGATTGAATCCATACCATGATGTATTTGTTAAAAGGAGGAAGATCAGTCTTCTATAAGTATTTGGCTGATTAAATATTATTAACTGTTGAACATTCTTTTGATTGAATCGACAAATACTAGTTTTCTGTTATCATTTTTTGATTTGAATGTTACACAGATCGAGGACATGCATCTATTGTCTAAAATATGTAAAAATATTTATAACCGCTAAAATAACAATTTTGTTTTATCCCCTAGTTATATTTTCTACAAGGGTTGTTTTAATTTTACGTATATATGATATCCAAAATCATGAAATGTAATAAGTTTATAACAATGATCGTAAACACAGATCTATTGTATTTTTGTAACTCATATATGAAGAATTTGGTATTAACACCGATCAAATCAAAGTTTATTAAGGTTCCAGAATAAATACATGAAGATTTCCTATAACTAAGGAAGAGATAAAAACACACGAAAAGATAAGAACGTAAATGGGATAAGAAGATAACAATTAATTAATTTCAACACTCTCCCTCAAGCTGGAGCATGAAGATCACGAATGCCCAACTTGTTAAGTAAGAATTGGAGTCGTTCAGCACCCAAGGGCTTAGTAAGGAGATCGGCAATCTGATGTTTGGACTCAATGGAGAGAGGCTTAATGTCACAGGAATCCACACGTTCACGAACAAAATAGCAATCCAACTCAACGTGTTTTGTTCGTTCGTGGAAGACAGGATTATTGGCTATGTGACGCGCAGCTTGATTGTCGCAAAACAAAGGAGTAGGATCAGCTATATAAATATTGAAATCTTGCAACAGCCATCGGAACCAAAGGACTTCACTAACAGTCGTTGCCATGGCCTTATATTCCGCTTCAGCGGAGGAACGCGAGACCACGGACTGCTTCTTTGTCTTCCAGGATACTGGGGAGCCACCTAAGAGTAAAATATAACCGGTACGTGATCTTCGTGTAGTAACACAACCAAGCCAGTCGGCATCACAATAAGCGGCAAGGTGAAAGTCTCGATGTTTGGGAATGAAAATTCCTTGACCAGGGGTAGCCTTAAGATATCGCAAAATTCTGGTAACTGCCTTCATGTGTTCCTCACGTGGGTCAGAGACAAACTGACTTAGGACGTTTACAGAATACGCGATATCAGGTCTAGTAGCTTGTAAATACAACAAACGACCAATGATGCGTCGATATTGCTTGACATCAGTTCGAGGACTGTCAAGAAATTTGTCAATCTTCGTGCGTTGTTCCATAGGGAACATGCTAGGGCGACTGCCAAGTAGACCGCAATCTTCAAGAATATCAATAGTGTATTTCCGTTGGCTCATAACGAGACCATCTGAAGTTTTTGCTACTTCAATTCCAAGGAAATATTTGAGAGGACCCAAATCCTTGATGCTAAAGGCTTTGTCGAGATGTTGTTTAGTAGAGTCGATCTTGGAAACATGATTTCCCGTGATGATAACATCATCAACATAAATGAGAACAGCAGCAAACAAATCACCCTCTTGAATCGTAAAAAGAGAATGATCAGCTCGGGACTGCTTATAACCAAAGTCAACTAAAGCGTTAGTGAACTTTTGGTACCATGTGCGCGAGGCCTGCTTTAAACCATATAACGACTTCTTCAATTTGCATACACGAGTGTCATCCCGTTTTGAAAACCCCTGTGGAATCTTCATATAAACATCTTCTTCTAGTTCGCCATGTAAAAAGGCGTTATTAACATCCAATTGATGTAACTTCCAATTTCTTTTGACAGCGACTATTAAAAAACAACGGACCGTCACGAGCTTAGCAACCGGAGCAAAAGTATCATGATAATCAACGCCTTCAATTTGGGTGAAACCCTTTGCTACTAAATGCGCTTTATATCTTTCGATGTCACCATTAGGCTTATATTTAATCTTGTAGACCCATTTAGATTCAATGGCCTGTTTGCCTTCCGGTAGGTCTTCTAGAGACCACGTATCATTTTGTTCCAGGGCTTTAATCTCATCTTGCATAGCTTTTCGCCACTTCTCATCCTTCATGGCTTGGTAAAAAGTTTTGGGCTCACTATTTTTTGTAATGGCTGCCAAGTAAGCTTTATGTGAGTCAAAAAAAGCATCATATGAAACGTAGTTAGCAATGGGATATACTGTCGAAGAAGGCTGATCAGCAGCGGTTTGTGTGTGGTCTATCGAAGGTGGCAGATCGACATCAAAATCACGGAAACATGCTGGTTGACTTCTGTTTCTTTTTGTCTCGTCAGTTGATCTTCGTCGTTGACGGGCGAAGTGATCTGTCCCTCTTCAAGTATGTCTTGTGTAGCTGTGTTGTGAGGTTCAAACAACCTATGAACTTCATTTTCATCTTCAAAGATTTGCCCTGTCAAATCGCTTGAAGAATGGGTTTCCTCATCAACCCGGAGACCCTCTTTACCAAAACTACTTTCAATAGTGTCTTCGTGCCATGTGGGAATTTCAAAGGAATCCCGATTATGACCCTCTTTCTTTAGTTTCATATAAGGAAAAACTTTTTCAAAAAACTGGACATCACGCGAAACTACAATCTTTCCATGTTCCACATCATAAACTTTGTACCCTTTGGTCTCAATAAGATAACCAATGAAAACTCCTAGTCTTCCCTTTGGTTCGAATTTGTCTCCCCCTGTCACCGTACTGTGGTAATACGCGAGACATCCCATGGTTCTCATTCCCTCATAATCAGGTTTTTCACCAAAAATAATTTCGTAAGGAGTTTTATGGTGAATAACTTTAGATGGCAATCTATTAATGATGTAGGTAGCTGGTTCAATACACTCACCCCAGAAATTTTTCGGTAGGCTTCCTTGGAACATCAAAGCGCGAGCTGTCTCAAGTAAGTGGCGATGTTTGTGTTCGACCACCCCATTCTATTGGGGTGTATACGGGCACGTAGTTTCAAATAATATTCCTTCTTGTAAGTAAAAATCTTTCATTTTGTTGGATGTGAACTCCCCTCCGTTGTCACGTCTAATTCTTTTAATTCACTTCCCAAACTGGGTTTCAATCATCTTGTGAAAGTTAATCAAACAATCACTTGCTTCATCTTTATGTTTAATAAGATAAACCCAAACAGCACGGCTATAATCATCGACGATGGTGAGAAAGAAACTTGCATGAGTTGTTGAAGGTTTTCTATATTTGCCCCACACATCACAGTGAATAAGTTCAAAGCATTCATTTGATTTAATAAAACTCTTAGGAAAAACAGAACGAGTGTGTTTCGCTTTCACACAAGCATGGCAAACATCGTCTTTAAAATTAAAAGAAACATTTCTCAAAAAATCAATGTGACTAAGTTTCGAGATATTGGCATGACCAAGTCTCGAATGCCAGACTTCTCCATCGGTCTTCAAACTCATGACTCTTCTATCACCCTTCAACACACTCATTCGATATAGACCACGCACGCATTTACCCGCTCCAATCAACTTCTTCGAGTGTAAGTCCGGCATTATACAAAAATCCGGGTAAAAGCCAACAAAACAATTTAGTTCTTTTGATAGTCGACTCACGGATAATAAATTGCAGTTAAATCTGGGAATATATAAAACCCCTCCAATATTAGTTTCACTATTTAGGATGGTATCCCCCGTAGCTTCAACAGAGATGCTTTTCTCCATTTGGTATTACTACGGGTGTTTCAGAATGAGCCTTTGATAGATTTTTAAGCATGTCACATTTGTGAAAAATGTGATCAGTCGAGCCCGAATTAATGATCCAGTCATCATTTTTCGCATTGGACTTACCTGCCATGTTAGCTTTGCGTGATACTTCACCTTGCGTCTTATCGTTTCTGAAAGATGCTTCAATAAGACCTGGTACTGGTTGTTAGACAACCCTCCTATGTTGGATGCTTCACTGTCGACATGTGCTACCTTTGATTTGCCTTTCTCATTCTTCGTTTTTCCAGGCCGCCAATCTGGATATCCAAGAATTTTGAAACAGCCCTCTTTCTTGTGACCATCTCGATCACAAAAGGTGCAATGCTCCTGTCTGGAATCTTTTTGCCCACCTTTATCTCCAACATTGTTTCGCTTACTAACACTATCGTGCCTTTCACGAGAATAATTCTGGAATGCAGCAAGTTCAACATGGCTTTCTTTGGAGGCTACAATTGATCGTTGTTGCTCATCTTCAGATGCAATCCTGTAAGCCTCCCTGAGTGTGGGATTTGGTTTCATTGAGAGGACTTGAGTTTGAATGGTTGAGAGCTCATTGTCGAGGCCTATAAGGAACTCATATAAATGTTCCTTTTCCTGAAATTCGTTTAAACGTTTTCCGATTTCACAGGTACATCGACCACAGGTACATAGGGGTGTGGGTAGGACCGAGGATATCTCATCCCAAAGGCTCCTAGCCGAAACAGAATTGTTACCTTGTCTTGTTATGGTGAGTTTTTGTTTCAACTCATACGCTCGGGGAGCACTCTCTTTACCGAAACATTCCTTTAGATCGGTCCAAATTTCTGCTGAGGTATTAGCGTATTTGACACTTCCTCTGATGGTCTTCTACATGGATGTCGTCATCCACCCCTTTATCATGGCATCACATCGCATCCATGGCATGTAGGTGTTGTCCTTTTCATCAGGCTTCGGAATGGTCTACAAATCCCATCTTGTTCTTTGCAAACAGGAAGTTCGCCATCTCTTGGACCCAATCACTGTAATTGCTGTCGGTGAGGGGATCGTTGGTCTGCATCTGTCTTGGTGAGTCAGAGGCATGGATGTAATAGGGTGAGCTAGTGTCAATTGTTTCATTCTTGGGGTTTGCTGTTCCTTCGCTGGTCATGGCGTCGGACTTAGGGTTGACGCTTTATCTAGGTATCCTGCTCTGATACCATGAAGAATTTGGTATTAACACCGATCAAATCAAAGTTTATTAAGGTTCCAGAATAAATACATGAAGATTTCCTATAACTAAGGAAGAGATAAAAACACAGGAAAAGATAAGAACGTAAATGGGATAAGAAGATAACAATTAATTAATTTCAACAATATATTACAAGCTTTAAATAATAATTTTATTAATATATCTAGCATTTAAAAACCTTAACCTATCAATTAAAGCCCCCTAAATGATTTACTACAACGTTTCTTTGTTTATCATATATTGAAAATACTTACTATTATCATATCTTTCAATAGCCCACTTAACCTTTGAGTTAAATTCAAAGCTTCCACACAATCGATGCTTGAAAGGCAGTCTAAAACTGCTTTCTGAATTGAAACCCCGGAAGTAGGCCTGACAATGGAGCGGGTTTTGACTCTGATCCGATCCAAACCCTTAAGAATTATATGGGTTTGGAGCATAGTTTTTGATTCGTTTACCCGTTAACGACCCATACCCGCTAACCCTTTTATTAAAAGGGTCGGGTATGGATCATCACTAATCCGCTCCGTTTATAACCCGCCCCATATAAATTTTGAATTATTGATTTATATTTTATATTGCTTAAAGTTTAATTTTAATTCAATTCAAAAGTCCAACGGGAAAAGGCCAAAGTCCAAACTGTTTATACATAAGAATCAAGGAGTCGACTTCTAGACTTTCAGTCTTCTACTAAGAACTATGATGTCATTTCATTTATATTTCATCAAGCAATCATCATATTTCATTCATAAATCAATAAATTCATTCATCAACTGAAAGAAAGTTTGTCATTGCTATTTTCTATCACTACAATTGACAGTAAAAAATAAATCAGAAGTTACTACAATAGTGATTTTTAATTCCAATCGGAAGTCCTCAAGTACGTAATGTGTTTTCTAAATCAACATTTGTTTTATTTAAGAAATATTATTTTATAAATTAATTAAAATGTGTTTGATAATTCAAAAAGCCTATGAGTTATGGGGCGGGTTTGGATATCCGTTGATTTGGTGGATAAGGGTATGGATTTGATTACTCAAAACCCTGCGGGTTACGGAGCGGGTTTGGATCGGATTTTGAAATTTGTTAAAAGGGTTTGGATCAAGGTCAATTCGATCCAAACCCGCCCCATTGCCAGGTCTACCCGGAAGATAAGTCAGCGTTGGTCCCTTCCCCTTGGTCCACCTTCGAGGTCAACCAAAGTGGATTGGGGATCCCTTTGAGCCACCCATACAATCTTTCTTTTCTCGTTAGTCCACACTCTTAACTTCTATTTCGACATTTTAAGCTTATGTTTAAAAGAAACCATAACATTTGTTTCCTGAATCCACCAGTCCATGATTCTTCTATAACCTTTGCAAAGTCATCATTAAGGGGCCAAAAATGAAATAAACGAAATGAAGTGGGACATAATCACTAATAATGTCTCTCCACAAAATTGGTCTTTAATCTGAAATATTATGATCAAGAAGTGGGGCATCCCCATTTTTACAGCAATCTTGAAACTTTTTATTTATGCTTATTTAAAATAGAGTTTATTTATCAATGCGGGATTTGGTCCCGTAAAAATATTTCCGAAGAAATGTTTTTTTATTGATTTATAAAAGCTTAGGATCTCATAATTAATACAAAACAAAAGCTGTTACAGTATTGTTTCAGGGATTTCTCTGCAATTCATCCTAAGGATCATTTTAATCATCGTTGTTGACAATACTGTTACAAGGATTTCTTCCCAATACGTGTAAGTAGGGTAAACTACATCAAATGGGCACGGAGTCTATCACCTCCAGGTTATACATCTGCATGTGTTCCACGAGATTGTCATCAATTAGCCTGGTGGTCGTCATCTATATTCTGTTAGATGACTGCATCGCTTAGTACAATAGTACTAGTAAGTTAGGGCCATTTATTTTATTTTCATCTCCCTCATTATTCGATTCCTCTCTGATTACTCATCACTACCTAGTATATGATAGGTAAAAAAAATACATATATAGTAAATCATATAAAAATCATCTTATATTATTTCATTTAAAACACAAAACATCTTTGCAGATAAGCACGTATAACATTTAATTATCCAAATAATATATATATATATATATGTGTGTGTGTGTGTGTGTGTGTGTGCATATATATATATATATATATATATATATATATATATATATAAGATGAAAGTAACTATGCACTCACTTGATAAATATGGATGCCTCGGAATTTAGGTAGAACTTCACCTTAGAACTTTATCTTTTCCTTTGATGTGACCTTGGTACAAATATCACTATGTGTTAGTCTTATATTACAGACGGCTAATGATAATCTCAATGTCTACATCAAGATCTACCTGTTGGGTTTTGAGCATTCTAACATTCCTAAGGTGTTCATGCAACCCTAAATACATTGGATCTATTTTTTCACTAATTATACATGCAAAGGTGTTTCCAAGGTACTAAACCTATGAATAGCATACAAAGATGTAAACTACACAAGATACTAGTTAGTGTAATATACCTTTTCATATGGCTGGAAGTCTTGATGCATTTGGCCTTAAGAGCTTAGCCCCAATAGTGTGCAAGCCTCAAGTAGAATCACAACACATCAAGGACAAAGGTAGGACTTGAGAGAGAATCTCCATACACTCTAAAACCTTCATGAACTCCAAGAACATGCACCCACACACTAGGGTTGGCTGTTTTTAGGTCATCATATATGTATTTATATGTGTTGAATTCTAAGAGTCATAGGTAAAACCCAAACCCATACCCATGGGTTTTACAATCCATGGTTCATGTGGCACAACTCTTTATGTATCCATACATAAACTTGGTCCAACATGGATCATCAGCCCAGCACATATAAATATAAGTAATTAACATAATTAGTCCCCATATATTTAATTAGTCTCTTTTTGATCACTAAATCAATTCCAAATTAATTCTTGATCAATACTAATTAAAACCATATGATTTCATATTAATATATTAGTACTTATAATATATTAATAAATCATATATAACCTTCTCTCAAGAGTCCATCCTAACAAATTGTCCTGATCATATGCAACCCAAATGGACCATGCTACTCTCGTGTCAAGTACATACCAATAATAGTTATGGGCTTAGACATTTAATCCAACATTCTCACACTTGGATAACTCTAAAACTATTATTGCAAGTATGACTTCATAACCCGACTAGCAATCATAGCTCTTAAAGCCGATGTCGAACTCTGAACAAATCAAATGATGCGTCCATTAGATAAGTGATCATATATTCCTCCATTCTAGATATCATATGGAGTGACACACGGATTATAATCATTATCTTTGTCCATTTTTTGTTTCCCGATTTTTGATTTATGACAACGGACTAATTGAACAAATCAAATTAGTCCAGGCTTGGCCAAGCACTTAGGGGTGTCATCACTAAATCATCGAGGGGACCACAGATATCGCCTTTTATCCTTATGAGGTAAAAGGAATGTATCAACTTCGTCTCGTATGCTTGTTCTAACTACTTGTTGAATCATACATAAAGACACGTTTTATAACATCAAGTTACTGATGAGTTTTTATACAATCAATGTGTAACCAACTCATAGTCAACAACTCATATCTCTAGGTTTGAAGAATATAATATATTATCATCTCATGATTCACTCGTGATAAAATCCATGAAGTGATTCAAATGAGCGTGGGTTTAATCCAATATTCGAATCTTATTCCAAGAGCAGTCATGAACATTGCAACTAATTCTGGCCACCTAAACAGACTACAGACTCATTCATGACAATCTTGCCTCAATACCTACTTCCAATGTATGATCGACTGTGAATGGTTTGAATAAACTAGTTATTTGGGAAGTCAAAACATGCAAAGTGAAACCAAGAATAATACTAATCATATCTAGCCCCAACACTTTGAGAGTAAATAAAAACACCTTTTATCTAAGCACCATATTGATTACTCATTATCCATGTAATGTTTCGAATTATCAACTTAATACTTGAACTAAAACAATAGTCATGCCATGCTCCAAGCATGCACACTATGTTTACCTATGGTCCTTTATTTTGTGAAAAAGATCAACTGAACACGACTCCAATGATGCTCATTTCACAATCTCAATCCCTTTTGTAAATATAAGAATGCCAAACTCTTTCCATTTACTATAATCTGTGAGATTCTAAACTTTTATGCAATGATTCTCTTGTAACGACTATGCATAAAAGTCACAAAGACTTGGCAACAGACATTAGAAAGGATTGCAATGGAGATCAATTCCATGGAAATGAAGTCTCATATTCAAAGTACATTCCTTTGAACATCCTTCTTTGCATTAAGTTTTCTAATCTTATACAGATTCAGAGAATAACTTCCACGTATGGAAACAATTCCACATTTCCACTTTTATCATCACTTTTGAACAAGAGTTGACTCTTTTCAAAATATGTCAATATGGTCCTTTCTAAACTTTACATTATACTTCCAATTGTTCACGAACAACCAATCTTTGGTAAACCTCATATTGTCCTCGACAAATGTTTAATCATTTTAGTCATATCCAGTTCTATTCCTTTTTCCTTCTTAATGCCCTAAGAATCTGGAAAATTTTGAATGGATGTAATCGATCCTATACTCGAAGTATATGCAACACGATTCACGCTTTAAAATTTTTATTTGCCATGTTCTCACAATTCGAACTATGAAGAGGGATGTCGTAATCATAATCGAATTTTGAGAACGCAACATATATAGAATTTCATTATGTTGAACCATTCCAACATAACATTCATATATATCTTTGACTAAATTTGATTAAAATCTCAATCTAAGCTTGTAGAATTGGAATGAAGTATAAAATCCTCTCGCTTAATTATAGCAAAACAACTTTTCAAAGCGTATTGAAACTTTCGTTTTCTATAATTAACATTGCGAACCTGTAACACTAAACATAATAATCATGCTCCCACTAGCATGATAATTACAATTTAACTACCATAACAATTTATGTTCCTACTAGCTTTCACATGTACCCATAAATCAGCTGGACTTCTAGAAATCAATACTTTATTGACTTTCCTACCAAAGTTCAGTTTTCTGATACGAGATGCTTTGATAAGACTTTATCAAAATCATACACCTTTTCTTAGATAGCTTGCATGTGTGTCTAAACATTTTTAGAACTATGAAAAGGGATGCTGTAATCATAGTCTCAATTGTTTAGACCTTTGCCATTTCTCACAAGTCTATGTTAGCGTGCCGGTTGATCACACGCGCTCCACTAATGACTTTGAGAATGCAAATATCATAATTGCTATCTACTGAAAATCTACTTAGTGAAAGAGTTTCCTCACCATCATTTTCATGAATCGGAGAGAAACCTTATGACATTTAGATTTTCTATGGCGTAAATGTTCCTATCCATGCGAATTTGTCATAACCATAATCATAAGACAAGGTTAGTGACAAAACCAAACTCATATGGACTGAACTTGTTTTAATCTTAATTTCTTGCCACCTGGCAACATAGGGCCTACCATTGCTTACAGGTTGTTATGTAAACAATTAAGAACTCATAGAACTCACAAGCATAGTCAACTTTTAACTGGAATAGACACAAAAATAAGAATATGTCAACACGATAGGTTACAAACCTCAAGTCATAGGCTAGTGATTAACAATACTCTTGATTAGTTCTTGAAACTATCTCAAGATCTTTTAAGACTCCTACTGACCTCTTGACATATAAGATTCTCTTGTCAAGAACCATTCCTTGACAAACAAATATTCAAGAGTTAGGATGGATTCTTATCAAGATAAACACTTCTCACAATTGGTCTCAGTTGGTTTTTGTCTTATCCAAAACATCACAACTTACCAATCTCAAATGTACAAGAGTAAGAAACATGTTACTCTACATTTGATAAGTGTTATAAACCTTTCTTAAAATTATATCACTCAAGTTACAATCTTAGAGTATGAATCTAAGACTTGTTTTGGAATGAAGTATGATTTATCTTTTGATATGACCATTTCCACAATTCATGATTCCTCTCCTTAGCCAAACAAATGCACTAAGGTGTCTTTAGAGGATCAATTGTGAGACAGTTTTTATAATCACTAATATAATCAGTAAAACAAGATACTCAAGTACTCTCCCATCTCTTCAGATTGGAGAAACTTTTATATTTCTGCCTAATTTGATTCTTTTAATTCATTCTGCCTATCATTGAAACCTTTCCAATGTTTCAGAATTACACTTAAACTTGTAAGCATAACCATATTTACTAAACTTTAGTAAATCATAATGAATAACCTTATTAGCCTTTGTGGTGGACCTGACCAGTACACAACCTAATGTACCCGATCCTTAGTCCTTCACTTGACTCACATGTAGATATGAACAAGGAATTAGTATTAATTTACAAAAGATGAATATTCTCATTCATCATACAATACAAGTTGCATGATTCCAAGTTTCTATCCAACTGAAACTTGGATGATGAGAATCTTTCCTTATTTGGTAAATTATAACACTACCACAAATGAAAGAATCAAATCCATTTTCCAATATTGCTATCAAAGAAATCATATAAACGACATTTTTGTCACAAATTCCAATGTAAGGATACTTAAAATAAATAAAATCAAAACTTTTCATTTATTTAAAACTTGCGGAAAAAACTTATCCTTACAATGCAAATACATATGAAAACATGTTGTTATCTATTCCTAAGCAATATACCACAACTCTTAAGCAGCAACTCAAAATTCTGATCAATGAACCATGCGATCGAAATCCATCTATTCGTGATCAGAATCAGCTTACTCTTTCTTTAAGCTTCCGTACTTTTATTTGATTCTATAAAACATCAAAATGTAATTACATTACATCATGTATTAAGAATCTCCAAATAGGAACTTTATAGAATTAGATAGTGGACTTTACCTGAAGTAGAGTCAAACCGTTTTTGACTTTACCATCCTTATAATCTTTCAGGTAAAATGAGCAGCTTTGCAACCAATGTCCCTTCTCTTGGCAATAGAAACATATGGACTCTTTGGTAATGGGACTATCTCAGACTTAGCCTTTCTCTTTACATTTTGGTCAACCAAGTTGACTATGGCCGAACCCTTTCCATTGGAAAGAGAAAGCTTTTCTGGATATCCAATGTTACCATTGTCAATGTCCATGGAAGTTTGGGAAGTTGATCTTCTAATCAAAATTGCTTTACCAGTGCTCCAAATCATTGCTGATTCAGCAGCATCAAGCAAATAGGTAAGATCATTAAGGGTCATGTCATAGTCTGTTACATGGTAGTCCTTAAAGAACTCACTATGTGACTTAGAAAGTGATTGAAGAACCCATTCAACAGTCAACTTCCTTAAGACTTTGACACCCATTCTCCCAGCTTGCCAATATGTGACTTAATCCCCAAGATGTAAGCACATATAGACTTTGCTTTCCAAATAGGGATTAAGTGACCTTGAACTTATAGGTCAGGGAAAATTATTGGAGGAGGTGGAGGAAGTGAAGTATGATGTCTAGTCCTATTAATGCACAACAAATGGATTGATCTTTCACCTTGATTGCCATTTGGGATATCATCTTCTCTAGGAAAGTTGTTTCAAAAAGGATGAGGAAGACCATAGTTATCTGAACTTAGACATCTATGAGGGAGAAATTCAAGTTTCAGTTGATTTAAGTCCTTAACATAACACCCAATATGAAATATTAAGGCTAGGACTCAACAAACTATTTTATAACTTGGAAGAGGGATGCCGTAATCCAAGCTACAAAATATTTGAAGGTAGGTAAATTACGATTTACCAATTTCCACCATGAAAAACAAAATAAATTATTAATTTTTAATTGGATTTGAAACTCCTAGATCTATTGAGATTCATTGAAATTTCAATGACATGTTTAAATCTCGATTGTGCCCTTTCAAGTTTGTGACTGGGATGCCGAGGATCACAAACAAGGTGTGAATAACCATGCAAATTGACTTGGTACCCTTAATTTTAGCACCCAATCGATGTGACGGTTAACCATACGCACTTCACCGATCTATGATAAAACTTAAGTCACCCTTTGCCACATATTGTCAGTCCCATGTTAGTGTGCCGGTTAACCACACACGCTCTACTAATGACTTAACAAGGGTGCAAAGTGCAATTTCATGTGTTAGCACCATTTCACATTTTCCTAAGTAACTAAGATTGGGAATATATAAGAGTTTAGTTACTTAGTATTTATCATTATACTTTTAATGAAAGGAGAATTAGAGTTCTATCCTACCCGTTCGACTAACGACCCTCCACCAGTCAAGGAAGCGGTGGGTGAGAGTAGACACCCATTAAACTACCATTTTATAGGTAGTAACCTTATACCCCCCCCCCCCCCCCCCTTATAGACTGGCTTCATGAATGAGGTCTAATAACAGTAATATTGACTTTACTCTTATACACACACACACACACATATATCTTACTATCTTATAATACATACATATTTAAAGTCTTAAATACAACTTACTATACTTGGTTTACAACAAAAATAAGCATATCTTAAAAAATTGTCTTAAAAACAACTAATAAAGCCTTATGTACAACTATCTATATTCATCTATAATTGGACGCGCTTAAAAACATATTTCAAAATCTTTTGAATTTTTTTGAAATGTGTGGATAGCAGGAGGCTAATACTCTTTCAGCCAATAGACTCCCTTCACACGGATCCAATTCTCGACTTTTGTTTGATCCAACGGATGAAAATCAATAAAATATATCAACGGATTGCCTATTCTCTCCACTCAGATACTCCCATCGCACACACTCCCCTCATTCGTTAGAGTTTAAGAATAAATTCCACAAAAAACCCTAAAATCTCCCATCGCACATACTCACCTTCTACCGTCACCTCCAACATTCCCTTCTATTTTTATGTGGTCTCTCCTAGCTCTAAACCATCTCACACCGACTTCTCTACCAAAAACACAACCACAACAACCGACTTCCAGGAGCAGGCGATATTCTTTCTCTCTGAGATATGTTTACAAAACGTAGGCATGTTCCGTCTAAAATCCCAATATATGAGCTTATGTTTGATTTTTTAGTCTGCGTTTTGTAGTTGATAAGCGATTCTTACTTACTTTCTGTTCGATTTTGTTTTTTATTTTAATGATTGTTTTATGCTCTTTGTACAAGATGAAGGTTCGATGATGTGAAGGTTTATGTGGATTAACCGTCATTGATTTTTCTTTTTAAGGTTATAGATATGGATCGTGATCTAAAACCGCCTTTATTCTTTTTCTACATCACTGCCTCTTTCTAATTCACCATATTTATTAATTTTATGTTAGTGGATGTAGATCTATGTCTAAGGTTCTGACACATCCGATTTTGTTAATATGTTTGTACACAAACGTTTTGTTTTATTCGTTAGAAAAAATGATGCCATGAAAGAGATAATTCAATATATATATATATATATATATATATATATATATATATATATATATATATATATATATATATATATATATATATATATATATATATATATATATATATATATATATATATATATATATTTTGCGATGTGTTTGCGTGTCTTCTTTTATGTATTCTTGACCATTATACCGATTAACTATCTTGTGTTTTGGTTAATGATATGTGATTATCTATTGATATGTTTGTATGAGTTTCAGTGTTAGCTCAGTGATTAGCTTCTGAATTTGAAAAATACGATGTTTGGGAGGGGGATTGTGAACCACTAAATACATGCCTTTTTTGAGTTTTAAACGTTCAGGGACATTTACAGCATGTTTTTTGATGTTTTTCTTTGACTATGTTCTAAACAATTGAAGCTGCATTTATGTGAGATCGAGCTGGACACTGGCTGCGTTTTAAGTATATCGCAACATTTAGTGGGTATTTCGTTTTGCATATATGTAGTTTCAAATAGCAAATATTGTATAACTTCAATTGTTCAACCATATACTGTTTTTTAATGGCAATGAGAATTTTTTTGGAGTGTATTTGATTGAATAACAAATATTATCTTTACATCAGCCTCAAAGGTTACTGTTGTAAATACTTTGATGGATTTTGTTTGCTTTTGATCATTGTAATTAATGTTGGGGTACTAGCTTACCCACTATAGCACAATAGTGTTTAGACTGGTCGGAGCCCACTCACGTGTTTTAAGAAAAAAGAGAAAACGGCGTTAAAGGTCGTGGTGGTGGTAACGAAATATAACGTGGAAACTAATAACGTGCAATAATGGGGAGGTGGGGCGGTGTTTGCGCCGTTATAACATTCAATAACGACCCCTTTGGCGTTGCCCACACCCAAGTGTCTTTATGTTTGTAGCATAGAAACGAAAATTTTCGACCATGAAGATACAAAAAATTAATTAAGTCGAGAATTGATGAAACTCTGTGTTATAATTTTCCTTTTATTCATATATTTATTTTCCACCATAAAAAATTGTATTCCACAATTAAAAAGTTTAAATGAATATTATTACGCTTACATTATTATGTTTTAAGGAAACATACAAATTTAAAACTTAGGAAAAAATATTTTTCAAATGATACTTTACAATAATTTTTTGAGACCGAACTACTAGAATTAAAAAAAAAACTATTTTTTCAATTTCAAATGAATAATATATAAAGTATTACCAAATCACCTTTATGTTTGTTAGATATTTCTATTAACGATAGCTTTCCAAAAAGAAAATATTCATAAATGTGACAACGGAAAAAAATTAAAATATGGAGATATACGGTGAACTATATATTGCTTTTAGTACATAGAATACAGAATGAAAAACTAAAATTTAAAATGATATACCGTTTTACTTTTATTTCTAAAAACTTATAGTGTTATGTTATTTGACATTATATTATGTTAACACCTATAATTAAGTTATTTTAAATATGTTTTAAATATATCAGAAAATTTCAGAAGAATAGAAAATTATTATTTTTTAACAAATCCCAAATCAATAAACTTTAGATAATAAAATAGGTTGTTTTATTATAAATATATAACAAATATATATATATATATATATATATATATATATATATATATATATATATATATATATATATATATATATATATGTTATATATTTTGTTTTTTGGGTTATGCTGGGAATTGGTTAAGAGAAAATTGAACTGACGGGGAAGAAAATATTTTTTTCCTGAAAAGAAATTAACACTGAAAAATAAACAATTCAACCTCTGCACTAGCTAGAAACTAATCGACGAAAGGAACTATCCAACATAAAACAATATGCCAAAAGACTAAAACAAATTATCTAACACAAAAACGAAACCAAACGCCGCATGAAAACTATCTCTTACCGCCGCATCGCGCGGGTATGCTACTAGTATATATATATATATATATATATATATATATATATATATATATATATATATATATATATATATATATATATATATATATATTAAACTTATAATAATATAAGGTATAATGGCTGAATTTTAACTTTTAAAACTCTAGGGTTTAGAACAAAATGTTTCAAAGTGAGACTTTGCGTTTACAAATTCCAAAACTTGAGGGCAAGTTTTGAACTATTCAAATACTTTTGGTATCCATAACTTATGAGTTTAATATATATTTTATGAAAAGACTCTTGACATTTCATAACTTGAGGACAAGTTATGGAGTTTATAAAAACATTTATGTAAAAGACTCTTCAAGTTCCATAACTTGAGGACAAGTTATGAAAGACTTAAAACCATTTTATGATGACATTTAAAAATGAGACTTTTCACTTTCCATAACTTGAGGACAAGTTATGGATTTCACCAAAAACAATTAGATCAAAAAATCCAACTAAGAAAATCAAACAATTTGCCTATGATCTAATTAAACTCATAAGTTAATATAATTCATATCAAACAAGTTTCAAGAAATTAGCCTAATCATATAAACTAATACAAATCATGAAACTTTGACAATTATCTTTTATTTGGATGAGAATCATCATTACCATATCATCAAAATCAAATTTTATGAACTAAAATATTTTGTGGTAATGATTCTAATCCAAAACCGGCCAAAAAACTCGGAAAACTGCCCACTAGAGCACCAACGCGGCGAGCACATGAACTGGACTCGTCGAGTTGGACTTTTTCTGAGTGGACTCGAAGAGTTCGCTGTCCAGAATGCAGAAAATTCGATTTTTTTAACTTTGAAAATTACATTTGCATCAAATATAATAGAAAACATCCTAGGCTCTGATACCGTTGTTGGGTTTTAGTATACTAAAACATCCTATGGTGCACATACAACCCTAAATGTTTTGGCTCTGATACCATTGTTGGGTTTTAGTATACTAAAACATCATATGGTGCACATACAACCCTAAATGTTTTGGATCTATGTTTCTCTAATTATACATGCAATATTGCAAAGCATTAAGCCTACAACTAGCATACAAAATGATATAATCAACATAAAAGGGAGTTACAGAGTTACATCTTTGTTGTAGCTTGTAGAACTTCTTGAGTTTGGCCTTTTAGAACTTAGTGCCCCAAGTGTTGCACCTTAAATGGAATCACAACACACCTAGAAAAAGGAGGCTTTTGACAGAGTATTTCTTGCACCAAAATCGGCTCAATGATCTCCAAGAACACTAGTGTGTCTAGTAGTCAATTTTGGATGCTAATGGGCTTCTTATATAGTGTGGCAAGATTAGGGTTACACCATGTAAATCCTAATGTGCATGACCTTCCATATTCCTTAGGCTCCATGGGTTTAAATCTCCATGGATCATCCATGGGTTGTCACATGGGTTTAGCCCAAATGGACCATGCTACTCTCGGGTCAAGTACATACCAATTATAGTTATGGGCTTAGGCACCTAATCCAACAGGTATGCCTAGCGTACCAAGTTGAAGTCACGATCTGGATTAGCCGAGTACACCCAACGTACATCATTCTGTTGGGAGTTGGACTTGACGTGTTTTTAGGCTTCGCATCTTGGGCCACTTCTTTGGACTAGTTGCTTTGGGCCATTTTGGTGAAGTGAATTATTGGGCTTAGGATAAGGCCATATGGGGTTTGGGCCCAATTTGTAAAATTAGGTCATTAGTGTTCCTTTATGGATCTTTAGGTTTTGGGATTTTGGGCCTCAGTTTTGGTTCAGGTTGGGCCAGGGGTAAAATGGTCATTTTACCCCAAGTATGGATTATGGATCAAAGATTGGAACCCAATTGGTAATTGGATGTTGTTTTGATATTGATAGTTCTGAAATCTGTTAGCTAGCACCCAGGGATCGTCTGTGTGTTTCGGCAGTGCGAGGTGAGTCTTCTAACTGGGTTTAGCGGGTCGAAGGCAGCAATGTCGACCCATGGTTTTATGTTACAATGCTAGATGTTTGCATAACTCTTGCAAGCATTATGAGATAGTTTGTTGATGAGTATATTGTATGCTGAATATTAGTATCTGTGTTATACTTATCGAGTGAGGCCCGACACCGGGCGGGCCTGATGACTGTATGATATGCTATAGTCTTTGTGATTATTGCATGTACTACCATGCTTATATGTTTTATGATTATATGGTTATATGGTTATGTGTGTAACGGGCGAGGTCCGGTGACTGGAAAATATGCTAGTGTTTATGATCGTTTTATATGTTAGCATGATTATGTGATATATTGTATGTGTATAGTGGGAAAGGCCCAGGAACATGCAAGGCCTGAGAATAATAGATCTGTAATCCGAGCGGGGCTTGATATTGGGCGGAGCCCGAGGCCGAGTGGGACTCGAGACCGGGCGAGGCCCGATGGAGGGCATGGGCCTAGAATGTGATTTATGTATATATGGTATGTGGTATCTTGGGGAACTCACTAAGCTTTGTGCTTACGGTTTGTAATTTATGTTTCAGGTACTTCGGTTTTCAAAATGGAAGGGTTTGGGATGATTACAGAGCATATGCCACATGTTCCGCATACCGTGAATTACTCTGATTTTATGATGTTTTGCTAAATCTTGATTACCTTGGTTTATGGAGTTGTTATGTATTAACGATTTATTAGTCTAAAAATGAAAATTTTATGTCATTATTTTGGGACGTTACACCCATGTTCAAAATCAGAGAATACGTACAAAAAACTATTTGGCTAAACCCTAGTTACCGACTAAGAAGCAGCATGTCAGTGTTTGGAACCACCAAGTAATGATTTTTTTTCATTATTCACAAAACATTATTGATCTAAAAATACGATATCATAAAGTAAGCATTGAAACCTTATGTTCATAAAATACAGTTATACAAATGATATTTTGTAAACAAAACAAAACAGGTCATTACTTATTTTGTGATATTTTTTAGAACAATGAAATCTTTATTTATCGAATGAAATCACAAGATACCGCAACTTTTGTAAAAAGTTAAAGATGAAAGTTAGTATCAATAATAATAATAATAATAATAATAATAATAATAATAATAATAATAATAATAATAATAAGAAGAAGAAGAACTAGAACAACAACAACATTCAATATCATGTTGGTGATTTTAATGTTATCAACATATTTTAGTCTAATTATTAATAATATTGAGATATGTTGAGTTCTATTTACTCTACGAGACTGAAGATGCGGGGTGCACACTCGGAGTGATAAATTTGAACTCAGTATACGGGTGTCCAAGGGCAGTGCCTCTGGGTACAGGTTTCCAAGGGCAACTGTAACAACCGAAAAATACAACGAATTTTAAATTTTTCAAAAACATCTCAATTCCAATAATTCTTTACAAAAAGGGTTTTCAATACAAAACATTTAATGTGTTCCCAGAATCATAACACTACAAAATCATGAGGAGCGGTACGATCACGCCTTCGCCTTGCCACGATCTCCTGAAGAACCTGAAAAACATGAAACCACAACTGTAAGCCCGAAAGCTTAGTGAGATATCCCCAAAATACCAACCACAAATACCATACACGCATAACATGCCATAACATATCCGATCACAGAACAGCCATGCTCTCCGGGTCTACTGTGTGACTGGTCTGCCGCACCGGCCTACAGTCCACCTGATCCACCCTCTGAGTCTATCTGCATACATCGAGTCTACAGTGTGATTGGTCCGCCCGTTCCCGGGCCTTCAATCCACCTGGTCCACTCTCTGAGTCTACAGTATGACTGGCCCGCCCGCACCGGGCCTTCAGTCTGTCTGGTCCACTCTCCGAGCCTTTGGCACGTCTAGTCCGCCCCTATCAGGACCTACAGCCTATCCGGACCGCTCGCTGGGCCTACGGGACAACCGATCCGCCCTGGGTATCTTGGCCTACTGCACACAGCAGGACCCGCCTCAACCCAACTCCAGTCCAAGCAACCATGTGCACATACATACATACAATCATAAAGAAAATCACAGTCCACAAGTAGATCTAACAGATCACATAACATAACATCATCCTAACCAGGATACTGACCTAACAGGTCTCTAGCATAGCGCCTCCCTATCTCTTAGGATACCGATCTCAATCAGGCCTCTAACATATACCATCCTAACTCTTAGGATGCAAACATATCTAAGCAACAGCATATCAATAACATAGCAACAACTACCCGGATCTCAATCCGATAAGGGCCGGCCTTGGTGCCTTAGACCCCGTTGATATAGTGAGGATAACTCACCTCGAAACTACCGACTGAACAGATAACCCGAACTGCTCCGATCACTGATATGATGTCTACCACTGGACAATTGCCAATGCACTGAACTCAAAACAACAATCAACAATTACCAAAATACCCCTGGAACCACTGGTCAACCCTTGGTCAAAGACAAGGTCAAAGTCAACCCTTGACTGACCCTACTCGTCGAGTCAACCCTATGACTCGCCGAGTTCCTATACTCAGAACTTTACTCAATCCGCGACCTAACTCGCCGAGTCACCCCGAGACTCGCCGAGTCCAGCAACTCTGAGTCCACTCGCATACAAGTCACCGATTCATCCCTTGACTCACCGATTCTCGACTCGAACAGAAAATATTGGGACTCTTCGACAAGACTCGCCGAGCCCAAGAACAGACTCGCCGAGTCTAAGGCTATCTTCAACCTACTCGCCGAGTTGTTCATACAAATCGCCGAGTTCCAGGCCATCCTCATCCAACTCGCCGAGTTGTTCTTCCAACTCGTCGAGTTCCAGCTCATATTCAAGCAACTCGTCGAGTACACCCATGTGACTCGCCGAGTACCACCGGTCTGAATCCAATCAGAAGCATTCCAGGCCATGCCATTGCTCCAAAACATAGATCTAGCCTCCTACAACCCATCCATCACGTAAAGTGGTAAACTTTACGTGAATCCAAAGAGATCTATGCATATAACACATTAGGGCTAAGGTTTGGGACAAGATAGCTTCATCCAACACTCAACACAGGAACTTTTATGCATTCTAACTCTTCTCCATCCCAGATCTGAGGTAGCAACCTCAGATCTAGCCTTTAAACTCCAATACATCCAAAGGATATGATCTCAACACCCCCAAAATGAAGAATCTAGACAATATCAGCTCAAACAATGGAAAGATACCTCAAAAGGAAGCTCCAGGAGAAGATTTTCCCGAATCCTTGCAAAGCCCTTTGATCCAAGCCTCTTCTTCTTTGGAATCTCTTCAATAACCACCTCTTCAAGCTCCAAATTGCTCAACAATGGTGCTTCTCCACGATTTTAGGGTTTCTGGAACTTAAGGGGGAACAAAGAGGCTAGGAGGAAAACATAATGATCTTTATATAGGGCTCAACCCCGAGAATTAGGGTTTTCTCCACTCAGCGCCTACTCGCCGAGTCCATCATGCTGACTCGCCGAGTCGGCTACTTAACACGCGACCCAGTTGCGACTCTACTCGCCGAGTCCACCAATGGACTCGTCGAGTCACTCATGCCCAAATACTCTTTTAGCCCTTCCACTCTACTCTTGATATTTCGGGATGTTACAATTCTCCCCCACTTAAATTAGGCTTCGCCCTTGAAGCCTGCAGTAGCTCAACTCCAAAGTTACTCCCGCAACGCGCCACCTGGCCTCAACCAGGCCAGGTCCCTCAGGGCATACCCAATCGAAACTTGAACACACTCTCCCTTCCATACGGTGCCCTGACCACCGTCTCAAAACGGGCACCGGATTCACCCTCTGACAACTTCACTTAACCCCTGAGTACTACCCATAATGCAACACTGCTCCAAATCACAACCATACTCGACTCATAAAAGCTATAAAACCATGAACCATCGGATCCCCGGTCCAAATCCCACTATATCCATTCCGTGACGACGGAAAGACCCATTCTCTATCTCAGAGCAACTCCCACGAGTCCTCCTCTTACAATCACATACACATGCTGAACTAGCTCTAGCACCCTCAGGTTGGGAAAACCCGATACACTGATGACACCCTCAAACATCCCCCAGGATGAACCACTAATACATGCCCAATCCCCTGAACAGAATCACACTGAGAGTCCAGGACTCTCCCCCTGCATCCTTTCCAAGCCTCTTGGCTCTACACCTGCGGAATTCCTTCTGCAACCTCAGCAGACATCCCAAACCGGATGAGCTTCTATTCCACTTCCGCAACCACGATGCTCAAAAACCATACTCAAAATATTCTAATCATAACTCTGCTCTGCCGCTTTCACTTCTGTGAACTTGCACTCCCTCTCGGAGTTACACACCTTTCTCTCTTCCTTTTCCAAGGAATCCACTTGGCCACATTGTCACTCCAACAGGTGCCACGGTGCTCGCCCAACGCGACACCACCCTCTTTGCGTATCCGCTATCCACATACTCTAGCTCTCATCGCAGGGGCTCTCAAGCCCATGCACTATCTCAACTCATCAAGATCACTACCCGGGGCCAAACCTTCTAATGCAAACACACTGCAACATACCCCAAACCATATCCTCAACAGATCCAACAATACCTACAGAGTCTTTAGCATGATTGGACCGCCTCACCAGGCCTTCAGCCCATCTGGACCACTCTCTCAGAACCTTCAGCCAATCTGGACCGCTCTCAGTGCCTTCAGTTTGGCTGGACCATTCTCCGAGCCTTCGGTCTGACTGGTACGCCTTCCGGCCTTCAGTCTATCCGGACCGCTCAACTATCAACCAACATTCCAAGCTATCCCCCCTCGGGATTCCTCCCATGCATACCGCTCTAGCCCTCTAGGGTTCCGAACTCTAACTCCATCGTACATACTCGATCCCGACCTGCTCCCAGGCCCTCCACAATACTATGCCCTAGGTTTGTATCCCGCCCCACATGCCTGACACTCGCTCCTATCAACCTATACTCTAGGCTGATAGAACACTGCTGAATCCCAACAGCTAAGCACCCTCAAATACTCATCGATCTCCCGGAGAATTTTCCAATTCTCCCCCACTTAAAGCACTGACCAACAACCACCGGTCGCCATTAACGACCTTCCAGAACAATCCACACAAAGAGAACACTTACACACTGACTGCTTCTCATAATCATAAACAACCCTCAGCAAAACACATCTCCTCACTGATCAATCCGCTCAAAAAGAATCCGATCTCCAATTATCCTCTCCACGACTGCAGATGCTACCCGACATTCAACCCAATGCCGCATCTCCACTAATAACCCTCACGAAAGATAACCAATAACAGCACAAACACCAAACTATAACCATACCAAACCCTTAGGGAACAACGGATACCAAAATGAAAACCCGAAACCCAAACCATAACCAAAAACTCCAACCCGCAAAACGATGAATATCACAACGAAAACCAAACAAAATACCGGCTCATGAACATTACACCACAATAATCACAAGATAACAAGATATCAAGAAAGAAACATACCCGCAGCTGCATCCGGTACTGCCCTGACCTCCTCTGCCGCAAGCTGATAAGCACGACCCTGAGCTCGCGGGGGCTTTGCTCCACCCTGACCTCCACCTGTGATCCTCAAAGTGGCCGGTGCTGGAGCCTGCACCGATCCTGCAGCAAACTGTGGACAGTTGGCCCTCAAATGTTCAACCTGATGACAATGATAACAGATCCTCAAATCCCGAACTGGCGCTGACTGCCGACAATCCCTCGCATAGTGCCCATCCCTTCCGCACTTGCGGCATGCACCACCGGTCCTACAAACCCCGGTGTGACCCTTCCCACACTTCCCACAAGTGTGGCTGCTCAAATCCCCCACTCTAACATCAACGGTCTTGGACCGTTTTGGCGCCAACTGCGACTGCATCGGAGCCTGCCTCAACTCACGCATCTGCAACTCAATCTCTAACTCACGCCGCCTAGCGGCCTCCTGCAACTCCAACAAGGTCTCGCACCTCTGCGCAGACACAAACTGTCTGATGTCCCTCTTGAGCATGCTCAGATATCGGGACATCTGGGCCTGCTCCGAAGCGAACTCTGGGCAAAACATCGCCCTCTTAGTGAACATCCTGGTGATCTCAGTCACCGACTCCGAATCCTGCTTCAGCTCAAGGAGCTCCTGAGCCAATCTTTCCCTCTCAACTTGCGGAACATAACGAGTACTGAACATTTCTCTGAACTGATCCCACGAAACCGCATCCCTCTGCGCATCCGAATATGACCCCGTGGTCAATCTCCACCAATCCTTCGCCCCGAGCCTCAACAGGTTCAGAGCACACCTCACCCTATGATCAGCATGGCATGAACACGTGAAGAAACACCCCTCCACGTCTGACAACCACCTCATAGCAACAATCGGGTACTGAACTACGTCGAATATGGGAGGCTTCGTCTTATCGAAGTCCGATACTGAAAACCCCGACTAGCTCCTCCCCCTGCCGCTGCTACAGCTGATGTAGCCGCGGCGGCAGCCGTCTCGGTGAGAGCCGCATAGCGCTCATCAAAATACTCAACCATGGCGGTCTTAATCGACCCAAACAGCTCTGACAACTCAGCCCGGAACAACTCAACAATCTCGTCACGCAGGATCTCACGAATCCTCGCATCCAACTCGTTCGTGCTCATCTGTCCGATAACCTCGGGCGGCACCGATTCGCCCGGAACTCTCTCTCCAGCTCCCGATCCTGACCCGGATCCACTCTCATCATGCATCGGAATCTCCATACTGAAAAGAACACCACACAAAATCTCAGACTCTTCCCACACCCTGGGATCCAACTCTCTCTCAACCCACCCTAGAGATCATGGTTTCCCTGATACGCATATGGGTCCTGTGCTTTCAGTAGTACGGGCCCATACTACCTTCCACACCTACCCACATTTGCATGAAGTACTACCACAATACCCTAGAGAACATGCATAACAACGATCAACCCTCACTACTAGAGGAACACTGAGAATCTCCCATAAGGGACCCTAGGCTACAGACATCACAAATCAGGCAACATATCATGAAATCCTGAAGATCCCTAGCCTATCACTAGCATGCTGTTCTATCAAAGCTCAAAACATATAACATGCATGGTATTTTGGGGTTACTTACTGGCTCCGGCTGATCGTACCTCCATGTCCTCCTTTACTCATTTTGAAAACAATTTTTAACTACTCTTTTGAAAACTCTCCTCGATTTGAGACTGGAGTCACACGAGTGTTTCTCCAATTCACTCAAACAAAGGCTCTGATACCAACTTGTAACAACCGAAAAATACAACCAATTTTAAATTTTTCAAAAACATCTCAATTCCAATAATTCTTTACAAAAAGGGTTTTCAATACAAAACATTTAACGTGTTCCCAGAATCACAACACTACAAAATCATGAGGAGCGGTACGATCACGCCTTCGCCTTGCCACGATCTCCTGAAGAACCTGAAAAACATGAAACCACAACTGTAAGCCCGAAAGCTTAGTGAGATATCCCCAAAATACCAACCACAAATACCATACACGCATAACATGCCATAACATATCCGATCACAAAACAGCCATGCTCTCCGGGTCTACTATGTGACTGGTCCGCCGCACCGGCCTACAGTCCACCTGATCCACCCTCTGAGTCTATCTGCATACATCGAGTCTACAGTGTGATTGGTCCGCCCGTTCCCGGGCCTTCAATCCACCTGGTCCACTCTCTGAGTCTACAGTATGACTGGCCCGCCCGCACCGGGCCTTCAGTCTGTCTGGTCCATTCTCCGAGCCTTCGGCACGTCTAGTCCGTCCCTATCGGGACCTACAGCCTATCCGGACCGCTCGCTGGGCCTACGGGACAACCGGTCCGCCTTGGGTATCTTGGCCTACTGCACACAGCAGGACCCGCCTCAACCCAACTCCAGTCCAAGCAACCATGTGCACATACATACATACAATCATAAAGAAAATCACAGTCCACAAGTAGATCTAACAGATCACATAACATAACATCATCCTAACCAGGATACTGACCTAACATGTCTCTAGCATAGCGCCTCCCTATCTCTTAGGATACCGATCTCAATCAGGCCTCTAACATATACCATCCTAACTCTTAGGATGCAAACATATCTCAGCAACAGCATATCAATAACATAGCAACAACTACCCGGATCTCAATCCGATAAGGGCCGGCCTTGGTGCCTTAGACCCCGTTGATATAGTGAGGATAACTCACCTCGAAACTGCCGACTGAACAGATAACCCGAACTGCTCCGATCACTGATACGATCTCTACCACTGGACAATCACCAATGCACTGAACTCAAAACAACAATCAGCAATTACCAAAATACCCCTGGAACCACTGGTCAACCCTTGGTCAAAGACAAGGTCAAAGTCAACCCCTGACTGACCCTACTCGCCGAGTCAACCCTATGACTTGCCGAGTTCCCATACTCAGAACTTTACTCAATCCACGACCTAACTCGCCGAGTCACCCCGAGACTCGCCAAGTCCAGCAACTCTGAGTCCACTCGCATACAACTCACCGAGTCATCCCTTGACTCACCGATTCTCGACTCGAACAGAAAATATTGGGACTCTTCGACAAGACTCGCCGAGCCCAAGAACAGACTCGCCGAGTCTAAGGCTATCTTCAACCTACTCGCCGAGTTGTTCATACAAATCGCCGAGTTCCAGGCCATCCTCATCCAACTCGCCGAGTTGTTCTTCCAACTCATCGAGTTCCAGCTCATATTCAAGCAACTCGTCGAGTACACCCATGTGACTCGCCGAGTACCACCGGTCTGAATCCAATCAGAAGCATTCCAGGCCATGCCATTGCTCCAAAACATAGATCTAGCCTCCTACAACCCATCCATCACGTAAAGTGGTAAACTTTACGTGAATCCAAAGAGATCTATGCATACAACACATTAGGGCTAAGGTTTGGGACAAGATAGCTTCATCCAACACTCAACACAGGAACTTTTATGCATTCTAACTCTTCTCCATCCCAGATCTGAGGTAGCAACCTCAGATCTAGCCTTTAAACTCCAATACATCCAAAGGATATGATCTCAACACCCCCAAAATGAAGAATCTAGACAATATCAGCTCAAACAATGGAAAGATACCTCAAAAGGAAGCTCCAGGAGAAGATTTTCCCGAATCCTTGCAAAGCCCTTTGATCCAAGCCTCTTCTTCTTTGGAATCTCTTCAATAACCACCTCTTCAAGCTCCAAATTGCTCAACAATGGTGCTTCTCCACGATTTTAGGGTTTCTGGAACTTAAGGGGGAACAAAGAGGCTAGGAGGAAAACATAATGATCTTTATATAGGGTTCAACCCCGAGAATTAGGGTTTTCTCCACTCAACGCCTACTCGCCGAGTCCATCATGCTGACTCGCCGTGTCGACTACTTAACACGCGACCCAGTCGCGACTCTACTCGCTGAGTCCACCAATGGACTCACCGAGTCACTCATGCCCAAATACTCTTTTAGCCCTTCCACTCTACTCTTGATATTTCGAGATGTTACAGCAACACCCCTAACATGGTCGATGGGCAGATCCCCTGGTGGTGATTCTGATAACTACCTTTCAACCAGCTAAACAAATATCATTATCATGAAAGGGTCCAGACAAATATTTTCCCATTAAAAAGGTTTATGAAATCATATTGTTTGTTGTGTCCAATAACTACTTTTCAACCACCCTTTTGGTGCCAAATTCGGATGTTAACCACCATATAACTGCCAACTTCCTTCTATATAAGGAAGATGGAAATACAATTCAAAGATTAGAATCTAGTACACGAAAATGAGACACTTTGTATTTCTATATCTCAAAGAACACTCAAAAAACATGGTAATCTGTGTTTTCAAATTAGATTGGTCTTGAAATCTAATTTGATCTCTTGAATTATCCCATGGATGTGCATTCTTGTAATCTGAGGAATATGGGTTTAATTATAGATTTCAGAAAGTGATTTCCAAACCACAATTCAAGAGATTATCTAAGTTTACATATTGTTGTTTTGATTCCCTAAATTCTAACGTATCATTATCATGACGAATGTATTACCAAAATGAATAATTTTATATAGAGTAATTTTTTTAAGAAAAAGATGTCGATTATAACTTTATACAAATATACGTTGCTTGAATGAAACTTCTAAAAAAATTTATGTGTAAAGGAATAAGTATTGGTAACACCATTTTTTTGAACTAGCATTTTAGACTTTAAGTTCTATGTTATGGCGAAGAACTTGTTTGCGATTAATTAAAAAGAAAAATATAAAAAAAAATTATGTAAAAGACAAAAAACGCAATTTTAATGTACGAAATAACTTTTTGCAATTCGTATAAAGAATATGATTTACAAATATCAACAATCCACATATATTACGGTGACGATTATATCATACAAAGTGACCACAAAAGTGTAAAAATAAAGTTTCGGTCCAAAAAATGTAAAAGTTTATAACTTTTAAATAAAAGGAATATTAATAAAACCAAAAACAATAAAGAAAATTATGTAAGTGACTAAAATCGTAAATTCAAAATATAATGAGTAAAATCACAATTTATAAAATACAAAAAAAGAAATAAACTGTTATATCAAAAAATTTACGAAAAAAAAATATATATATAAATATAAAAATTTGCTATGAGTAAAACCTAAATCTTTATTTCCAGAAAGGATGTTATTTTTTTATTTTTTTTAATTACATTTTGGTATTAATTTGATTTGATTTGATTTTAGCTATTACATGGGAATGTGACGGACATTGCAATTTAATATATATTTAACACATATGTAATGTAATATTAATGACACATGTAAAATAATGGACCCTTCAAGGGAAGTCAGCTTAAACCCAAATCTTGAATATAGGAAAAGGGTATGGACCGCTTGTGTTTTTATTTTTTAATTTTTATTTTTTTTAATTTTTTTTATTATGTATGTTCCCTTTATCGAAAGAATATTCTTCTTCGTTTCTTCTTTTTTTCTCTATAACATTTTCCCTTGCCATGTAATTAATTACAAAGAATTATTGAGCACCGCATTCTGCTGGCATCATCTTATATCTTGACGTATCTTTACAATATGAGTAAAACATATGTTTTCTTCTTACCCAATTCAAACCAGCCATCTGCTGTTTTGATAGCGTTGCGTACTCTTTTCCTTCAACAGGATCCAAGCTCGAAACGGTTGCATTCGTTGAACATCCAGCAGTAGCCACTGGCGAGCTTGTTTTCTGCATCGAACAGCCTACCATTTCCAGTTCACCCATCGAAGCCACAAATGGTGCGTACTTATAGTTCACAGGGTACTTTCCTCCTTTTGTCGCCCACTCTGAAGCGTCCCATATGGTTGCATACAGCGACATTGGCTTGGATGGGTACACAGATGAAACAGCTTGATTATGGATCACCTCTCTTACAGGTATATTGTCTACTAGAAACCTGGAAAGATTACAGAAAGTTTATCAGTTAAGGTTTCATGAACTTGATGACTAGTGCGTAAATCAGTAAATGGAGGTTGCAACTAACAATTGTTCAAGTTTTTGGAAACTTACACAATGTGGTGATTGTTCCAAAGGATGGTGTATTGATGAAACTGCTGAGTGGGATCAAACCAGAGGTAAACCTTTTCTTCTCTTCCGGTTTTGACACTTCCATTGCCATACATATTTGTTTGGAGAACCCATTGCCTTCTTTTCTCGTGGCCAAGTAATTCAAAGTCTATCTCATCATGGTTATGTGGAAATACATCTGCATTAGACATCTGAAAATGCATGCGACGACAAAAATCAAATCAGACCATCTTTATAAGACAGAAATAAGTACTGGTAAGAAGCTAAGAAAAATAAAACTTACATAGAAAGCGAGTACTACCCCTGAAGTAAACCCCATTGGCAGCTTTATTGCAGCACTAAAGAATCCATGGTAGTATGTGTTCTTTGAAATCAATCCAGAACCTATATACCAAACGAATGGAATCAAGAAAACAAGAACCACACATATATACACACAAATGTTGTATAGATTGATACTTTTTTGTCAGAAACTGCTTAATTCAAAACTAGTTTACAGTGTTTACCTGAGGTTTTGTCTAAAATGATATCAGCATATGATCCGTTGCTTTTCAGATGAATATTTGATGATCCAAACAAAGTTGACATCCCTTGGGTGATGGGTATACGAGGGAAACGGTTTGTTAATTGCTCAACTGATGGTGGCCGATAAACTGGACCTCGAGAAGAAACGGATGAGAGTAAACCGATAAAGATAACATGACAAAAAAGGAGAAAATGTGCCATGAAACTTTGTATGGATAGTGGATAGAAGAGGATTAAGATTTAAGATTATTGTGTGTGTATTTATGGAGGGTGAATTAGATTTATTTATAGTGGAATTATGCAATTTGCAAGTTGCTTGGCTGTTGCAAAGCTGGATGTATCTTTGTGAAGATAGTGACAAAACATAAACGATTCCTAATTGATTCATGTCGGATGATTGGGGATCGCTTTTAGTTGTTTTGTTGGATTTGGTTTAGAATGCACCGGTTTATGATGAATGTTCAAGTTCAATTCTATGATGAGATGGTAGGTGATTTGGAGAGGTTATAAAAAGGGTAGGTGGGAGGGTCCATACGAACTAACGTAACCGATCAATTCAATTGGAGACAAGCGTCAGCTTCATATATTTTTGTTTTTCTTTTTAATTTTATATACATTTTTTAAGTTATATTGGGTTTAAAAAAAATTATACTCTAGTACTAGTAATCTAAGTTCTAAAAAGTTTTAACTTTATACGATCCGTTTGAACAAAGTCGAAACATTTTTTTTAAGGGAAAATATATTGTAGGCACTTAATTTTCCAATTTGGTCATTAAAATTTTAATTTTTGTGTAATAAACTATTAAACTCACATTTTACTTGTCAAATAAGCCATTTTTTTCGATTTTATACGCTTCCCAGTTGGCATTGTCTACGTATCAGTTAAAACAATTAAAATATATTTTTCTGTTGATCCGATAACACCTAAGATATGTCATGTCAATAAATGAAATAAGATACTTAAAACTAATCCTCTTCACCTGCCGACCTCCATTCTTCATTTTTCACTTTAAACGAACCTCCCGAGCTAGGGTTTTGAAGCAATTTTGTGATTGAGTTGAAGAATCAAAGAAGTTGCTGCAATGGCACCATCGGACCCTAATGGACTGTTCTCGATGGTGGAACTCAACCATCAAGGAGTGTTTACTCGTAACCCTTTCTCTTCCATAGACGGTGTGAAAACCATGTTCAATGATGTTGATTTTCTGCTATGACATATTTTGTGTGTTTGACCTTATTTAAACATTTCATGCATGAAGAATGTAAAAAGATGCACTACCGTGAACCATGTCTTTCCCTGATGGATGTGTTTAATCCCATTTCAGATGATGTGGAATATGTTGCTTTTATTTTGATGCTTGTGGAACAGATGTTATAATTTTTATTTATGTGTATTATATTGGGGTGGTGTCGATGAGTGGTTTGATGATGAAGATAATGAAGATGAGGAACGTGAGTCTTGTACATATGGTGAAAATGAAGATAAAATAGATGATCTTATGAATATGGATGTGGAATTCAGTGAAAATGAAGTGAATATGAACATGACATCTAATGATCCTTTCTTGAATAAGTTATGTGTTGATGTGAAGGAGGACAACATTGTAGATGATGATGATGGGAGAGAAATTAAACCTAACATCCAAGTTCATTATATTTTTAATGAGTTAGTTCACTTGAAAAAACAAAAACCCATTCTTTGAATGAGATTTAAGGATTTAAGGCAAGTAAAATCAATGTTGTGGCTAATAGATATCAATTGTGTTTTGAAAAGAATGGTAGAAAAAAAGACTTCTAGTAAGGTGTACTAAGGGTGCTCGCACATTTAGAGTATAGGCTTCTTTGTAAAAACCAGTTACAAGTAAACATTGCTTTCGAGTTATCAATTAAATTTCAAGGATTTAAACCTTGGTCATGATGTGAGCACTTGTATATCACGACGTAACCGTGTCCAAGGAAACGTGCATCCTATTTAATTGTCACGACGTGACAACCCCTGCATGCCAAAACCCTAATTTTGGGGATTATCCCTCTATCACCTCTCTTCACCCTCCAAAAACCCTAATCTTCCATTATTGATATTTGAGCTCCATTTTTGGTGATTTGAAGCCTTGAAAAGGAAGGGAAGGTATTTGCTGCATCATTTCAGCTTGTTAGCCTCTCTCTCATCATCTTGCGTAGCATTAGGACTCTTATAAGTCCTCAAGTCCCTTCCTTTTTAGCTCATGCTTATTAGATCTAGTGTTTGGTTCACTTTTCTTATCATTTATGGAGGCTTGAGTGTTGGGATCTCATAAAGTTGGCAACTTTATGAGTTCTCAAGACTCCTTTGATACCATTTATCCCAGATCTAGAATATTAGTGAGTTTTGTGTTTTTTCATGGGATTTGATCTCATTTTCCCTTGATTTTGACCTAGTTTGTGTTTGGGACATGCATGTCTAAAAAGCTACGAATTTTATGGTATTCTAAGATGGAGAAAGCTTTATGGAAGTTTTGTTTGCATGGCTTAAAGGATTACGAGCTTAAGGCATTAATTTATCCAGAACGTTCCTCACGATGTCACGCTTTGATCGTCACGATGTGACGAGGGTCTGATCTGCGATTATTTTGTCTTCATTATGCCACGACGTGGCGAGCAGCTGAATAACCTTTAGAGAGTTGACTTTAACTTGACCTTTGACTTTTTGACTAAGTTTAACTTTAGGTCAAACTTAAGGTTTTGGGTTGTAGTTTGATGTTTGGTCCCTGTTTGCTGTACAGGTGACATGTAGAGTTAACTAGTTATCAGATCTGTGATCAGCACTATTATCTTCTAGACTGCAAGGTGCGTTTTCTCATTAAACTTTGTACTGTAGTATGTGTCCTTGTATATAGGATGTTGTTATGCTGTAGTGATCTATTATATAGGTATATCTGCATGATTACCTATATTTTCTGCTTACCGATTATCTGTTTGCATATATCGATATAGTGTGGTGGGGTTAAGGCGGTATGAATTTACGCTATAGGCCAACAAACCCGAGGCAATCCAGTCAAATGTTATGGACTAGGGGGCAATCCAATCTGAGGACTTTGGGCCCGAGGGCAATCCGGTCTAGTGATTATTGGCCAAGGGCAATCCAGTTTTATACTGTGAGACCAGTGTGCATGTATTGTATATATATTATTGTGTGGAGTATTTTGGGGGAAAATCACTAAGCTTTGACTTACAGTTGTTGATTTTAATGTTTTTAGGTACATCAGATGATCGAGGTAAGGCGAAGGCATGCTCGTACACATGCTCCTGGTGATTTATGTTTTGAGAGATTATATGATACTCTGATTTTATGGATTTGATTTAAAAACAATGGTCGATCACTTAGGGTTTTTGTGAAAATGTTTGGTAAAAATGAAAATTTTTATCATGGTTTTTAGGATGTTACAAGTTGGTATAAGATGAAAGGTTTTGAGCACTATAACAACCTTAAGGTGCACATACAACCCTAGATGTTTTGGATCTAAGTTTTCTCTAGTTATACATGCAAATGGTTCACAAAACACCACCAACAATTTGGAGAACTTGAGAGAGATTACTTAGCACTCAAAATCGGCTTTATAAACTCTAAGAACACAAGGGTAGCCGATTTTAGGCCATGGGGACATATATATATATATATATATATATATATATATATATATATATATATATATATATATATATATATATATATATAGTGTACGAATCCAAGAGTCATGGGTAAACCCTAATCCAAGTGGGCTAACTCCTCATGGAACTTACATAAACTTAGACCATCATGGATCAATAGCCCAAACCATATATATCATTGATTTAAATAATCAGTCCTCGTTAATTTAATTAGTCTCTTTTGATCACTAAATTAATTAGTCTCTTTTGATCACTGATTTAATTATTCTCAATTATTCATCCTAACATATTGTTTTGGAGAATGCAACCCAAAATGGACCATGCTACTCTCGGGTCAAATACATACAAACTATAGTTATGGACTTAGACACCTTATCCAACAGTCTCCCACTTGGATAAGTCTAATAACTATAGTTGCAAGTACAAATTCAAGAACCGACTAGCAATCGTAGCTCTTAAAAGTCGTTGTCGAACTCTGACGTGCCATTTTAAATAAGGGATCATATAATCCTCTGTTCTTCAAGATATCAGTCGGACAAATACATGGAACAATGTCATACTTATTGTCCAGCAGTTTGTTTCTCGATTTCCGATTTGTTTGACATAGAACTTAATTAAACACATCAATTGAGTTCTGACCGGGCACAACACATAAGTAAAAACAAAATCATTGAGGGGCCCAAGATATAGCTTTTAATCCTCCAAGGATCAAAAGGAATAGATAAACTTTCACTCATATGCTTGTACTAACTACTCGTTAAATCATACACAATAGCACATTTTATAGCATCAAGTTACTGATGCGGTTTCATACTATCAATGTACAACCAACTCATAGTCAACAACTCATATCTCTTGGATTGAAGACTATATGATATTATTGTCTCACAATCACTAGTGATAAATTCCTTGACGTGATTCAAGTGAGAGTGGGTTTAATCCAATACTCAGACCTTATGAGCACTCCTGAATAGCCCAAACCATATATATATATATATATATATATATATATATATATATATATATATATATATATCATTGATTTACATAATCAGTCGCCGTTAATTTAATTAGTCTCTTTTGATCACTAAATTAATTCCAAATTAATTCTTGATCAATACTAATTAAATAACATGATTTCATATTAATATATTATCCTTGCAATATATTAATAAATCATAAATAACCTCTTTCTCAATTGTTCATCCTAACATATTGTTTTGGTGAATGCAACCCAAAATGGACCATGCTACTCTCAGGTCAAGTACATACCAATTATATTTATGGACTTAGACACCTTATCCAACATAAGAGCCCTAGTTTAAGAGAATTGGATGAAAATTTGTGTGATTCCAAACACAAACTACGAATCTGCAAAACCTTTTTGATAATTAAATTCAAAAATAATCAAAGTAGAGGATGTGATGTGTACAATCAGTCGGAGCCAAGGAGAGTTATTCCTCAAGATACCAACACTTGTATTATTTGTATTAGTGATATGTTAGAAATGCATTCTAGTTTATAGGCAAAGGATCTTCATGAATGCATTATATAATTTCCTGATTTATAATGTCTGATAGCCTATGGAAATTCTTGATATACTATTTGGAACTGCCATTATTACTGTAGTTTCTTAGTGTGTGAATCATGGTTATACATAACTAAGATTTTATATCCTAAGAATGTTTGATTTAGCCTTATTTCATGTGCCTTGTATGGTTGTAAGCTTAGGGTAGAATCAATTATTCGTCTGTCTATCGAATCCAGTGTTACGTATTATTGGCATACACAAAGCGTATGCATGGTTAATGGAAGTTTCATGAGTTGGTTTGGCTGTTAGGGAGCCATATTAAGGAGTGAGTAACCACTCTTGAAAGGGTGAGTATAGCATGTATGTGTATCCTGGTTGCTTGGGCCTTGTGATCGGGAAGTACTTGACGATCTTTCGAGAAAAATACGGTATGTGTGGAATGTTGTATGGACCTATGCTACTACAAACATAGGACCCATACATGTGTCGAGGAATTCACAATTTCCAAAGATTAAGTGATCGAGTGATGATGTGTTACAGTAAAATGTGATGTTCTAATGTGTTCCGGTTTATTTTCAGTACGGTGATCATGAGAGGTTCAGATCAGGAGTTGATGGTCCAGAGAGGCCAGGATTAACTGATGATGAGATTTGCAAGATAATCACCACCCAGGTAGCTATAGAAGTGAAGTAGGTGATCTCGGAGATGTTTGGGTATGTCATGATTGAGTTGGTCGACGAGCATATGCCGTCTTCTCTAAGGTTGTTGTCTTCGCAGCCACTACAAGCGTAGCTGTTTTAGGGGAGAGGGGCATATGATGTAGTACTAGGACTCCAGCAACACAGAGCCTCCAGATTTCGATGGGGTAAAGGACCCGATCGTCTCCATGAGGTAGATATCTTATTTGGAGGGTTTTTTCATCACATGCTCGTTCCCAGAGGACCAAAAGGTCAAGTTCGCCTTGAACCTTCTTCGTTTGAAGGCGTAGGATTGGTAGAAGCTGGTGACCGGTTCTTATTCTCCTGCAGAGCAGACCGAAATGACTTGGGAGAAGTTCACAAAGATGTTCCACTTTGAGTATGTCCTATTGGTGGATATGGAGAGGTTAGCCCAGGAGTACATGTCGTTGAAGTAGACGATAGAGTTGGTGACGAAGATCACCGAGATGTTTACTGAGAGAGTCCTTTTCTGCCCCGGTTATGATACTTCAGAGCAAGTTCAAATTTCCCATTACTTGAGCATGCTCGAGAAGGAGATTCGTGAGTTTGTGTTAACACAACAATATCGTTCCTTTTTTAGCTGTAATTATTCACACGGATGAGAGAGATTGAGATTGAGACCTAGGAGAGAGAGAGGGGGGGGGGAGAAGCAGACCCCAGTTCAGAATCAGCCAACTACAAAGTGGTTCAAGCCCACCAATTCACGATCCATAGGTTAGAGGGGCCGCACTTGTGACAAGTGCGGTAAGGCACATGAGGGAGCATGTTGATTAGCGATTGGGTGCCAAATTTGATCTGATCGACGCTTGTCGGCATAGATCTTCTGTCGATTTTGAGATGTCTGGACTCTACTCTAAACTTGTTGAATCAACTCGATAGCCTTGAGTACCACTTCGATACTCCCCATGAATCTATGACCTACCTCACCTCAACAAATCAAGGTCCTGCATTTCCTCCCATAGAGCATCTCAAAGGGAGGTCGATCAATGTTGGTGTGATAACTGTTGTTATACTAAATTTCACTAACGGAAGATACGTATCCCAACTCCCACCGAAGTCCAATACACACACTCGAAGCATATCCTCCAGGGTTTGAATAGTCCACTCGCTCTAATTGTCAGTATGTGGGTGGAACGCCGTGCTGAAATGTAGACGAGTACCATACTCATCGTGGAACCTCTTCCAAAATCTGGAAGTAAACCAGATGTCCCTGTCTGAAACCACTAAAACCGGCACCCCATATCATGCCACGACCTCTGTATATCTCAGCCACCTTCTCCACAGTGATACTCTCTTGAATCGGAATAAAATGTGCACTCTAGGTCAATTAATCTATGATAACCCAAATTGAATCCACTCCGCGCGTAGTCCGAGGCAACTTCATAATGAAGTCCATGGCAATCTCCTCCCATTTCCAGACGGAGATGTCTAATGGCTGCATCTTGTCGTGAGGCCACTGATGCTTGGCCTTGTCTTTCCTACAACTCAAGCACCTCTCCACGTACCAATCTATATTCCACTTCATACAGGGCCACCAATAATTAGGACGAAGATCTCCGTACATATTCGCCGACCTGGGATGAATAGAGAATCTCAATTTGTGCACCTCCTCCATCAGAATCTCACATACACCACCCCAATACATAACCCATACTCTCCGATAGAGAGTCAATAACACTCATCTATCATAATCAAAGGAAGCTACCTGACCCACTATGCGCTCACTCTTCCGGTGCTCTTCCTTCATAGCTTCAACCCAACCCTCTCGAATCCGCTCCAAAAGTGGAGTAATCACGGCCATCCTCATACAAAGATCCCTGATCAGAGCCGCAACTGTCTTGCAGCTAATTGCATCAGCCACCATATTGGCCTTCCCTAGATGATAAAGGATCTCACAATCATAATCCTTCACCACATCCAACAACTAGCGCTGCCTAATGTTCAGATTCGGCTGATCCATCAGATACCTTAGGCTTTTGTGATCCGTGTAAATAGTATTGTGGACCCCATAGACGCAAAATCTTGAGGGCAAAAACAATAATTGTAGTTGTTATAAAATCGATTTTACAAAATGAAATCAGATTTTAGATGGTCAAATGTCATATTAGCCCATCGAACTTTTTCGCGTTTTTTTTAAAAGGTCACTAAACTGTTTTTTTTTTGCACATTAAAGGAATATACTTTCATTTGACCGTTTTAAGTACCCTTATGTTACCTTTTATCCGGTTGAAAGGTAATATACATGCCACGAGGGAAAATGTCGGTGACACGTCATTTAATGAAATGGCCACGTGTGGTACACTTGTATTAATTTGTTATGAAATAAATAGTTTGCGTTATACAATATCCTCTCCCTTATTGAAGAAAACCCTCATCCCACCATAGTAACTGAAGATCTATGGCTATATTCCTCTCAATCAAAGTTCATTTCCAAGGTGTGTTAATCAACAAACCTTTTTGCTATTCTGATGGTGTTCGTCATGTGTTCAAGAATGTCGATTTTGCTAGTATGTCATATAATGAGTTTGTGGGTTTTCTTGAACGATTCACACAAAAGAAATGTGAGAAACTTTATTATTGTCAACCCGATTTACAAATCCCAGAAGGCTTAACCTTGATTTCGAATGAACTTCAATATCAAGAATTTATAGACATTGCTTATCAATGTGGAGTACAAGTTCTTTTTTACATGGACCATTTTGGTACTACTATGCACGTAAGTAAGGCAAATGAAAATGAAAATAAGGATAATTGTTCTGTGAAGTCAAACATGTCAATCGAAGGGGAAGAAGGTATTGGCCTAACTGACTTCATGAGTCCACAAGAAAGCAACATGGAAGGAGTAACCTATGAAGGAGTCAGTCAGGCAAATGGAAATGAGGAGTTCATAGAAGGTGATCCAAAAGATGATGAAGATGATAATGTCCCAGATGAAACCGATGTTTAATGAAGACATACCTTGGAAGAAACAGTTGCCAATTCTAGGTATGAGGTTCACCAACCCTCAATAATTAAAATTTATGATTTGTAATTATGTTGTAGAAAATGGGTATCAACTGTAATTTGAAAAAAAAACAACAGTAAAAGGTTATTGGTTAAGTGTAGTATTAGTCAATGCACATTTAGGCTGTAGGCATCATGGATGAGTGAGGAGAACTCATTCCAAATCAAGTACGTTATCATTGACCACAATTATGAAAGAAACTTTAAGTTAGGGTTAATTGTTAATTACAGATGGATTGGTAGTCATTTCACAAGGGAAGTTCTTGAGAATCATAAATTCAATGTTAGGATGTTAAAAGAGGAAGTAAAGACTAAATTTGGCATAGAGGTTAGTATGGGACAATGTAGGAGAGCCAAGCAACATACAATGTCTCTTGTTGAAGGTACCATAGTGGAAAATGATGCAAAGTTGTGGTCTTATGGTGAAGAGATAAAAAGCTCTAATCCAGGGTCAACAGTCAAGTTGTCTGTGAACTCTATATCATATGGGAAAACTTACTTTAGTAGGATATATATATATATATATATATATATATATATATATGTGTGTGTGTGTGTGTGTGTTTTCATGCACTAAAGGAGGGTTGGAGAAGTGGATGTAGATGGATAATAACCTTAGATGAGTGTTTTCTAAAAGGAATGTGTATTGGTAAGTTATTATGTGTTGTTGGTAGGGATGGTAACAATCATATATACCCAATAGCTTGGGCTGTAGTTTGTATTGAAAATAAAGACAACTGGAAAATGGTTATTAGAAAACTTGCAAGAAGATCTGCATCTTGAAGGTGGGTTTGATAACACATTGATGTCAGGTCAACATAAGGTATGTTTCTACTATATAATGTCATACCTAGTTTCTTTCAAATGTGATATACTTATGAATATTATGATGATGTAAATGCAGGGGATAATTGAAGCAGTGAAAGATTTATTTCCAGAGATAGAACATAGGCAATGTGCCATGCATGTTCTTTCCAATTTCAAGAAGAAATTCCTTGGGGCTCAATATGAGAAATTATTTTGGATGGTAACAATCATATATACCCAATAGCTCGGGTTGTCGTGTGTTTTGAAAATAAAGACAACTGGAAATGGTTCTTAGAAAACTTGCAAGAAGATCTGCATCTTGAAGGTGGGTTTGATAACATATTGATGTCAGGTCAACATAAGGTATGTTTCTACTTTATAATGCCATACCTAGTTTCTTTCAAATGTGATATACTTATGAATATTATCATGATGTAAATGTAGGGGATAATTGAAGTAGTGAAAGATTTATTTCCAGAGATAGAACATAGGCAATGTGCCAGGCATGTTCTTTCCAATTTCAAGAAGAAATTCCCTGGGGCTTAATATGAAAAAATTATTTTGGAAGGCTTTTAAGGCCTCGATTGAACCTCTTTTTAATTCTGCAATGAAAGAGATTTAAATGATTAGCCCTGCTGCTTATGTGCATCTTATGTAAGGAATCGAAACTCATGGTCAAGAGAATTTTTTTCAAATAGGAAGGGGATGTGATGCAGTTGAGAATGGGTTGTCTGAAAGCTTTAACAATGTTCAAATGATTAGCACTATAGTCAACGCAAACACGAACCCTGATCAACGACATCACTGCAACTCCAACAACACCCATCATGGTCACTTTCCTTTTCAAGTAGTGTATCTCCTCCTTAAACTCGACAAGCTGTTGTCGCATGTCATCTCTCAATTCCTCCTTCTGAACTTCGATTTCCATGGCGTGAAGTTCATAATCAGTTGGTAAGTCTAGTTTCGAAGCTGGTAAACCACCATAGGAGAAGCTTTCTTCTGAGGCCATCTCCTTGACTTATAGGTGGGAAAAAAACGAATTCGGTGGTATTATGTGAAGGTTACGGATTAGGGTAATAAAGTGGTGGGGACGATGGATTTATAAGGGGGGCCATTAACGATGACTTGGCAATTCTTGGGGACCAAGATTACAACAATAATATTCCATGGTGGTGCCACATGTCACAAAAATATGGGATAAACCTTTTACAATCGGTAAAAGGATGCAAATAGATGGTCAAATGAAAGTATATTCCTTTAATGTGCAAAAAAAATAGTTTAGTGACCTTTTAAAAAAACGCAAAATGTTCGATGGGCTAATATGAAATTTGCCCATTTTAGATTGAATCAAGAACACAAAGAGTAAATAAGATTTGGATGGCTCGATTATACTTTTGAAGGTTACAAAGAATGATTAGAGTACGAATAGTGAATGCTCAAAAAGTTCCTCAAACTCTACAAGCAACCCTTATATATAGGTACTCAGAAGTAACAAAAATACATAAAGGTTAGACACTTAAGCTTCGACATACAAATGAGCCTTTATGGAATACATACAACATAAATAAAATACAGACTTCGATATTAAGACAGACTCGACACCCTTCGACACCTCACAACATAATTCACCCCAACATTCTCCCCCTTTGTGAGCAGTGTCGAATCCTAATTCATTAGCATCTTGGTAGCCCTATGAAGAACCCTTCTAACCTCCATGTACCAAACAATAGTTCTTCAAACTTCAGCTATGTCTCCTTCAGTGTTTTTCTTGCATTTATTTATAGGAACAAGTAGATTTGTATATTAAGAGTTAGTGTATCTTTCAACATCCTCAACTCTGAATATAAACTTTGCATTCTTGTTATTTTTATTCTTCCCCACAAAAATTATTCCCAGTAGGTTTAAGACAAATTTTCCATTTTCAAAATTCTTCAAGCTTCCCACCCCTTTCAACAACGATTGTGGCATAGTGATTTGTTTTCGCATTTGCAAGGCCAACTCAACATCCATTAAAGTAAGACAATTATAATAATTGTCAATGAAAAGCTTTATATGAGCAAACCCAAGAAAGATATCTTCTTTGCTAGTCACTTGTAGTTTCGAAGCATCAACCCCACTTAGAATTTTTGCTACACATATGAGATCATTAAGATTCATCAAGGGAAAATGAGCTACATAGAAATCACAATCCACATTATTGGCTATAATTATGTGATAACGAAAGTTCTTCAATAACCCTTCAAATAACTAATCTCTGGTTATTCCCAACACCTTGACAATCTTTACTAATGATCATATCTCTTCTTCCTTCTTCCCCAACACAACATGAAATCTCATTTTCAATCTCTTGAACTCATCTTTGTGTTCGAACTTATCTATCAATTGAATATGATGTTAAATGAATGTCATATGGTTGATAGGAAAATCCAGTTGGTTGAAGTTCAGATTTTCTATCTTATAGCTCTTCTTTGGGACATTGAGAAAATCATCCATGTTACCAAGAGAAACTATATGTTCAATTTTTTCATAACAATATGGTTTCATTGGGTCACCCTTTTCAAGACCTGGTAGGTCTCCTTGCCTTTGTCTTATAGTGCTTTGAATTTGTCTTTGACTTTCCATTTCCTTTTCTAAGGCAATCTTCTTCTCTTCTTTAGTTGGGTCTTTGTTTTATTTCTTCCTTTGATGGAGGTGGCTTCGAACTTGATCCACAAAAAAATGAACCAATTACAACACCTTTTGTTAAAGGTTTCGATGTCATGATCGTTGAAGTAGTAAATGTTGAAGTTGGAAGCGAATTAGGAATCTGTATGCTCATAACCTTCCCCTCAACCTTTCCCTGAGATTGATCGTTTGACGAACCAGTATCAACTCCTTTCAAAACCCCAATACCACCCTTTTCTCCCATTGCACCCCTGTTTTAACAGGTAGGGCATCAGTTGGCATGATATTGAAAAACTTCATGAGAGGGGCAAGAGCAGCTTTGAGATTAGATTCCAAAGAAGAAAACATTTTAGACACTATTTCTTGTGACACCAAAGATGAAGGAGAAACTTGGATGTTTGAAATTAATCCCTTCAAATTTTCCAACAACTCTTCCGGTTTGGCAAATCCCTTCAAATCAGACAATGACATCGTATCAACCTTGATGATTAGTGAATTGTAGATTTCCACAACATGCTTTATAACATCAACAATTATATCCACCTTCTTGTGAAGATTCAACACTATCAACCTCCTTTGTCATCTTAGAATGAAGTTCCTCAACTTTAAAATTCACATCCTCTTGCACTTTATTTACTGCTTCAACGAACAAAATGTGTCATTCTTTTGCAACATCCCTCAAATCCCTTACCTCATGAACAAAAGAATCAGACTGATGCTTCATCCATTTTTCTGTATTCGTTTCAATCTGCTCCAACAATGCTTTCAATCAAAGTTCTTGAGATTTAAGCATGAAATCAACTTCTATTATAGATACACTATTACGACCCTCAACATCTGCTTGAAACTGTAATAAAGAGTTTAACTTCTGATTGAGAATCTTGAACTGCTTACCAGACATAAGCATATGATCTGGAATATTTTCTTCTTCAGGATCAAATGGGATACAACAAAAGAAACCATATAATCATCATCATCATCTTGTCCTACTTTCGAAGTAGACTTGGGATCATCAATTGATTGTGAAGGAAACAATGAAGTGATTGGTTGATTAAGGATGTGTTGATAAGTGGGTGAAGTAGTAGAAATGGGTAATGATATAGGAGTTGGTGTGTAAAATGGTGGTAACGAAGTGGAAGTATCAATCACAGTAGTTTTGAATGTAGATGAAGGAATGATAGAAACAGGAATAGATGAAGTAGAGACATTTGAAACACCTTGAGCTTCATGCATCGACATCCCATCACCCTTTTTGACATTTGTGTACATATTCTATATGTTCGCAGTGATGCCTGAAGTTTGTACCTCCTCCAAATTGGACTCAACAACCAAAACTTTGGGTGGTATGACCAAAGTCAGCTTTAGGATGGATGGGTTCAAAAAATCACCCAGATTAGTGGTTGTGTCAATAACAGATGTTTGCACATTGCCACCAAGACTTCCTGTCGCCTAGAAAGTCGATTTGACTAAAGAGTCCCTCTGAGGTGATGGAAAGCCCATATCATCATCGCGAAGTGGAGACTGAGACTTGCCACTATCTTCAAACTCAGTTTCAGAAACAACCTCATCCAAATTATCATCCACTTGCTTTTGATTCTTTGTGATTTTCTTCACCATATCCTGAGCCCTTCGTTTCTTTGATGATGGAGAAACAAGAGCTGTGATTTCACGAATCATAACCCTCTTTCGACTCAATTGAGGTTTATGAATCTTCTTGTGACTAGAAACACCTTTGGGTGAAGAAATAGACTTCTTAGGTGCCTCTTTGACATTAGGCTGATCTGGTGAATGACGAGGCCTATTTGTCATTTTCTTTAATCTCTTGAGAACACTAGACTTTGAAGGTAATACTTCCTTCACAGTTCTTTAGGATCAGGAACTTGAACAAGCTTTGTAACGTCCTTCTGAATAGGAACAGGATCAGGCTTCGATGGACTAGCGTTGGTAACCTTCTTTATAATCTTGCCACATTTGGAAGTAATTCCTATTTTCAAGAGAACACTTGTTTCAATAGAAGGATTGATGGTTTGAAGATAAGCCACAAGAACTGGGTTCGTTGGATCCACCTTACGAAGCATGGCATCCGAAATACGAGCAACTGTAGCAAACACCTCCAAATCATCTTCGACTGACTTGGTATCTTGATACAAAACAAATTCTGCTGTTAGAACATCATTTAGAACCATAACTCTCTTTTTTTCATACACATATTGTCACACCCCAAAACCGGAACGGCAAAAATGTTCGGGGGTAGAGGACGTCATGTTTAGTATCACAAGACATACATCATAGTAATCAAAGTAATGAACAACCATTTCATTAGAAAGAAAGTGTTTATAATGTGCGTGTTCACAAAACATAGAATACATATGTAAATAACAAAACAAGACTTGAAGCTATACCGCTCCATCTTCTGAATTCCCAGCGCGAGTACCTGTCTACTAGTCTCCTGAGAATACAAGTTATTTTGAAAGAGTTGATCAGCAATTAAGCTGGTGAGTTCATAAGATTTTAGTGATGTAAGTAAGTTGTAAGAAAGTTTAGTAAGTTGTAGTATGTTGTAAGTTTTATTTAGAAAAGTTCACCTGTTCCTTCAGAAAATCCTATATCTCCTACTTTGATGGAAGATAAGTAAAAATGGCTCGGCAATCCTTTCTATGACTACTAAGTGGATACAAGTTATATAGAACTCAGAATAAACAAACAATCAATTGTGTGTATCTGCCCTAAGCCCACAACCAAACAAGGAATAGGGAATGAAGCAGAAGGCACATATCCCATTGTTTGTTAGATTGTCGTTGTATATAACCCTGGCGTAATCACTTGGTACTCACGGAGTTAATTGTAATAGTTCCTTTATATTTTATTAAAAGATTCTTTAAGAAAACCCTGATTTCTTATAATAAAAATGGTAACCACAGTGGTTACTTCTATAATCACTTAGTTTATATTGGTTATATATAATATAATATCGAATAGATAGTTAATTGTGTGAATCCGTCCTAAGCCCACAACCTAACAAGGAACAGGAAGTAAGGCGGAAAACACACATCCAACTACCTATCGGGTATTAGTTATATATAACCCTGATGTATAAACTAAGGTATTATAGATTTAATCACCTAAGGTCCTTTAAGTTATACTGGTTTAATAAAATGGATTAAACCCTTTACTGGTAAGTTTCTAGTTTTATCTACCAAATGTTCTATTTAAAAAGTATGTTTTGTACTAGAAAAATGTGCATTGAATTAGTGTCCTATGACCTGACCCATAGCTGATACCCCTTATGATGACTTAATATATACGGAATATATATATATATATATATATATATATATATATATATATATATATATATATATATATATATATATATATATATATATAACTAAGATCGAATGGATAATAGGTTGGGTGAATCCGCTCTAAGCCCACAACTAAACAAGGAACATGAAAAGAAGCGGAAAGCACACATCCTATAACCTGTCGGATCCCATTAATTATATATTTCTTGATGTGTACATTAAGGAATCAAAAGGTTAGCCTTATGGTCCCTTTCTACGAATTTTTCAAGTTATGAATAAGTTATGTATCTTATTTATTATCGTCGGGTACTCTGTTGGTGTACCTTTTTTATAAATAAATAACTTAGGTTGGATATAACTATTACCTCGTGCCTGCTAACCCCGGTACGTGAAATCGTACTGGTGTCAATGCAAACCCGGAAAGATATATTATTAAGTTTTATCACCTCGTGTCTGCTAACCCTGGTACGTGAAATCGTACTGGTGTTAATGCAAACCCGGAAATATATATTATTAAGTTTTATCACCTCGTGTCTACTAACCCTGGTACGTGAAATCGTACTGGTGTCAATGCAAACTCGGAAATATATATTATTAAGTTTTATCAACTCGTGTCTGCTACTTGGAATGTGAAATCGTACTGGTGTCAATGCAAACCCGAAATATACATTATTTAGCTTTATCACCTCGTGTCTGGTAACCCTGGTATGTGAAATCGTACTGGTGTCAACGCAAACCGGGAAATATATATTATTAAGTTTTATCATCTCGTGTCTGCTAACCCTGGTACATGAAATCGTACTAGTGTCAATGCAAACCCGAAAAGATATATAATTAAGTTTTATCACCTCGTGTCTGCTAACCCTGGTACATGAAATTGTACTGGTGTCAATGCAAACCCGGAAAGATATATTATTAAGTTTATAACCTCGTGTCTGCTAACCCTGGTACGTGAAATCGTACTGGTGTCAATGCAAACACAAAAAAATATATTATTAAGTTTTATCACCTCGTGTCTGCTAACCCTGGTACGTGAAATCGTACTGGTGTCAATGTAGAGCCGGAAAGATATATTAACGTGTTTTTCCCGGTACTTAGTATAGTATGTTCCTCTTTGTACTTGTTATCGTGTATTCCTCTATGTACTTGTTATAGTATGAACTGAACCCCTAAACTATACCTATTATAGTTTACTAGTATTGTACTTGAATTGTTATTGAAAAGACTCATTTTACTACTAAGTTACGCTTGTACTTTAAGAACGGAGTTTTGTTAAACTATAAAGTAACATAACTTTAAAAGAGTTTTTGAAATGTTTTGATCACTTATAAAAGACATAAGCAATCATTTGAAAGACGTTTATAACAACATTTACACAATTATCATTGTGTTCAACTTCTATCCCCCCCCCCCCAAAAAAAAGCATTTAAAATAGTTAAAAGGTTCATTACAGGGTATGAACTCACTTGATGTGGGTGATTCAAACAAATACACGTGTAAGGATGAGAAGTTCCACGAATGAAGTCCCGAAACTTAACAAGTCCCAAATGAAATAATATGGCATATATTGGCATAAATATAATGTTTAGAAGCAACCAAAGAAACACCTCACGGGACTTGGGAACACTTTGTCCAAGTGTTGGAATCACATGTGATTGATCAAGGGAGAGTTCACGGTCATAGAGTTTATGGTCCTAGAGGTTTACGGTCTAGGGTGTTTATGGTCAAGGGTGTTTACGGTCTCGGGTGTTTACGGTCTAGGATGTTTACGCTCAAGGAGTTTACAACCGTAAACTCCGGGAAAATCATGCAAACGGTTGTTTCTTGGTGCATATTCATAGTTTCTAAGGTATATGGAAGGATACTTACAATTTGGAAGTTAGAAGAAGAGTTCACGGCCCAAGAACCACTATGTGTTCTTGGTGTTGTTGGTGATCTTGAAGATCAAACCCAAATCGAAGTTAGTGGATGAAATCAAAGGGTGAATCATGAAGAAAAGATGTATGAACTCACAGAATGGAAGGAATTACTTACATTTTCGAGGATTTGAAGGATGATCCTTTGATACTTGAGAGTGAAATTGAGTTTCTAGAGTTGTAAAGGGAAGAAATGATCAAAATGATCATAATATATATATATATATATATATATATATATATATATATATATATATATATATAGGATGGAGTTTATGATCACCTTGACCGTAAACACATGGCTCCTGATCGTAAACTCCTCATAAAGAGGTTTACGGTTTGCTGGATGGCTTAGAACTTCCGTTGATACTTCCAAACACTTATTCCATGAGTGTATTAGGCTAAAAATCCTTTGAATGACCTTTAACAAGGCTAGAACTCATTAGAACTGAGTCGGACATTCAGTTGAGTTGACTGACTGAGCTTTCAAAGAAAAAATTTCGGGTTGTCACACATATTTCAAGATTAAACTCCAATACCTTGCACAAGATACACCATTAGCAACACTTGTGTGGGCAATACTTTTACCAAACTCCTACCATAATTGAGTTGCAAAATCCACCTACAGATCATAATACAAACCAGTAACCATCGCATACACCTCAAGCTTTGCTTTATCCAACCCAACACATCGACCAGTCAAGCATCTAATAAAAATGCCAAATAGAAAATTCTAGATACACGGTAAGGATGACTTCTTGAAATCACTGATCTTGGTAAGTTGGGATTGATGACTGTTGAGTATTTGATATATTGAAACTAATTTGGTATGTTTGTTTATTTCGGGAAGACTTTTTAGGGTTAATCGTTTTATGATTCCCTACGGTGCCTTTACAATAGAAGTTCTTAATCGAGATCTTCTAAGGCATTTTATTTATATTAATGCATTAGTTTTATATTTATGGTAGATTTTTTATGTTCCCTATAAATAATCATTAGGTTAGCTTTTGGAAAGAGCTTTTTACCAGATTAGGTTTTTCACTGTACGTTCATATCATATTCAATATACTCAAAAACCTTTATCAGATTACTTGCATATTATGGTGATTGATTCTTAATTGTTCTTGATATTCAACATTCGTCATCTCGAATTTATTCTTAACAAGTGGTATCAGAGCGGGTTCTTGTAGATCTCAGCGATTTTTGCAAGAATCAATCTTGTTTATGGTGATATTTTATCATGAATCTCACATTGGTCTTCAATTTTTGTAAGTTTTCTGAAAAGAAAAAGTCTAATACCTCGTTTTATTGCAAAATCTTGTTCTGATCTGTTATCTTCTACTCATTATTTCATCTGATATGTTCTTGAATCCTGTTCTGGAAGAGAACTAGAAGAAAATATTCATGTTTATTCGAATTTATGTGTTCAGATCTACTTTATCTCTCTAAAATCCATCTCATATATGTTTTCTCTCTCTAGAATTCTTAACAAATCTACTTCCTCTCTTTTCAAGTTCTGTCACTTGTTGAAGATCTAATGGATCTTTTATTCTGTAACTCCATTTTAGAACTTGGATTAAAGGTTACTAAACCAATCCATGGTGTAGACAAAGTGACTTTGTTTCATGTTTTTGGTGATTTTACGTTAAGGGATGTTACTGAGTTATGTAATTTTTTTGTTGATGGGAAAATAATTGAATACTTATATGTCAATGAATGTGAATTACAAAAGAATGAGAGAACAACAGACTGATTTCGTATTATCTATGGATATTTAGATTGGGAAAATAAACAACGAAAGTTAGAGAAAGAAAGAAAGAAAAAGAAGATGTTATTGGTGTTCTTGGAGAGGTTCATGATGTTCTTCAAGTTTCTAAAGAAAAAGTGACTCCAGATGTTCTTGTTGAGGGGGAGTCAAGTGTTTTAAGTTTTTCAGAAGCTTCACAATCTAAATCTAGTTGTTCTGAAGATGAATCTCAAAGCAAATCTTCGGAAATCGTGAAAGTAAAGACATTTTGTTCGATTGGAAGAACATCATATGATTTTTTGTGTTCAGATGATGTTTTTGAAGGATTTGTTCCTTACAGAAAGCCAATAATTCAAGATGTTCGGATTTATCAAACTCCTAGGAATTGTGTTCAAAATTCTTCAAATGTTCAGATTTAGAAAGACGAAAAGGTTGTTCAGATCCGAAATTTATTTCTGAAGCCTAGAAATAAGAAAAGAAAGAAGAAGAACAAGAACAAGAGTAAAATGAAGAAGTGTTGGATGCCCATGGTACAAGTATCTAATGCATGTGAAAAGGTTCAGAAAGCTGAAGTCAAGAATGTTCAAAAGAAATTTTGTTCACATTTTTCTCCAGATGAATATGGTAAAAGTTGGAGAAAAGAGAAAAGAATATTTGGTTGGTTCAATGAATTTTTTGGAAATTTTTGTTTTCCAACTAAAATGCGGGTATTATTTTCAAAAGATGATTGTTTCTCTTCAAATAAATGGGTGTGCAAAAACTTACTTCAATGCTGAATCTTAAATGGGTACCAAAAGTGTCTTAAAATTTTGTCTTTTATTAAAAAAACAAAAAATGAGACAAAATCTGGTGAAATGTAATGAAAAATCATTCAAAGATATGAAATTGTGTTGAAAAAAAATCAATTTTATTGATTTTTAATTGTTGGAAATAACAAAAAGGTGAAAAGAATTGAAAAAGTGGGTGAAAAATGACATTTTCTGCAAAAAGATGGCTGCAATCTGACATTACAGCATAAAGTGGGCTGAAACTATCAGTTTACTGTATCAGAAGGGGTGGGGTTACTTTAGGAGTTATTGACGAAAATTGGTTAGTTTCGGAGTTAAGGGCGAAATTTGTCATTTTATTAAAATACGAGGGATGTTTTCGGTTTTTTAGCCATCTTGTTGCGTCTCATTCCTGTGTTCGTTCCTTTGAAACGGAGATGACGAACAACTAATTTACGAAAGTCACAAGATGCGAACGACCAATATGCGAATGTCACTTGATGCGAAAGTCTCAATCGGAATCAGAAGCTACGAATGCGAATCTACTGTTCATCTCCGAGGCTCGCAATAGTTCGTAGCTCTGTCATTCGCAGTTCAAGGTTGGCAATCCTCCATTCGCATTTAGAGATTCGGTGTTTCAAGGCTCGTTTATGAAATTGCAATTAATTGTAAACGAAGGCTCGTATGTAATGGATGTTTTCGCAACTCTTGGTCTCGTAATCGGAGGAAATAGCTTTCGTAATTTTTGGAATAAGGATTCACATCGACATCAACTGAAAACGAAGGTCTCGGAATCATAATTGATTACTCAGAATTTGAAGTCTCTTGCTGTTCGATTTAACAAACACAAGATTGGAGTTCTAAACTCGATATTGAAACGGAAACGGGAAATCCTTTTGATTTCGGAAATTGAAAGTCGCACAAATCTTTGAAATACCGATTCAGAGCATTCTTATAATGACAATTCTGAAACCGATTTCAAAGGATTTAGATTTATATGTTGATTTCGGACGCACAACTCAGAATCGGAATTCACAGGTTCTCAATCCGATTTTCGGAAATTAAAATCAGAAATCGGATTTCATCTTTATATACGTTCGGAATTGGAATTTGAAATGAGAGAACTCGTGATGGGATGAGTTCGTATCCAATATTCGCATTTGGAAGTTCTTAGGCGATTGGAATTTGGCATGTTTATAATCGATTTTGACTTTTTTGGTCAAACAGCATTCTTTTCCCGTTCGTATGAAGCATTCTTTTCCCGTTCGTATGAAGAAGAAGACATAAGTTTCAATTCCAGTCCCTGATTGTTTGCAAACTTTACAGTTTCAACCCCCTTGGAAGATGTTATTTGTTTTAGCATTAAAATGAAGAAAATGGGATATATTTTCATCTTTTGCCCTCTGACTTTAAGAACTTCACAGATTTAACCTCATATCCAAAATTCTTTTCAAATTCTTTGGATTTTACCATTTTTACCCCTTTTTCCAAAAAAATTCATTTCTAATCTTTTTCTTTAGTCTTATTCTTTTTAAACCCTGCTAAATATATGCTTCTTACTCCATTCTTTTTTGCCCAATATTTAAAAATCGAAAAATACAAAATTAATTTTTGTTATTTTTTCGGTTTTAATTTTTGAGAATTGGGAGTAATCTAAAAGGGATTTATATCATCTGATTTGACGGATTTCGAAGATTGTTGGTGATTTTTCTTAACTTTCCGAATTCTCTCCATGGTATTTGTTGAAGATTCAAGGGGAAGTTCGTATTTGGAATATTATTTTTATTTCTCTCGCTTTGAAGACCACATGTACTGATGAGTCTCACAATTTAGGGGGAGAAATGCCAAGAATATCGAAAATCGTGATTTTCATCAGTTTCAACATTTAGGGGAGATTGTTGAGTATTTGAGATATTGAAACTGATTTGGCATGTTTGGTTATTTAAGGAAGCCTTTTTAGGGTTAATCGTTTTATGATTCCCTACGGTGCGTTTACGGTAAAAGTTCTTAATTGAGCTCTTCTAAGACATTTGTTTTATATTAAGACATTGGTTTTATATTTATCGTAGAGTTTTTATGTTCCCTATAAATAATCATTAGGTTATCTTTTGGAAAGAGCTTTTTACAAGATTAGGTTTTTCGCAGTACGTTCATATCATATTCAATATACACAAAAACCGTTATCAGATTACTTGCATATTATGGTGATTGATTCTTGATTGTTCTTGATATTCCGCATTCGTCATCTCGGATTTATTCTTAACAATGATCCATCTCATTGAACATATGAACAATTTGTTCATTCGTAACCTCATAAAAAGGTTCAACGTTAGGAATGTTCAAGATTTAAGCAAAGTGCTTCTTTGTCAGTTTGTATTTCTTCTTATTGGTGAGTTGAAAAGTAACCACCTTAGTCATCTTGTTGAACATAGCAGTTGATCCAGCAAATGATAACCAGGTCATCGGTACAGAAAAGGAAGATGACATTATTGTAGACAACACCGAGTGATTCAAAACAACGATTAACATCTGCAATTCTTCTGGGTACTTAGAGAAATATGGCTGAACTCTGTAGTTGGTACTTTGAATCTTCTATAAAGGTTGAGATGTGGCATCATCCATTGTTTGAGAAGGATCAACATTCACATTTATGGCCGCCATTATTAGGGTTTGAAGTTTTGAGAGAACAATGAAAGATAAGGAAAAAGAATTGGGGAAAATATAACAATGAAAGATAAGGACGGAGAATTGGGGAAAATCTTGAATGTGATCGCATAAAGTGTGAACGAGATACCCCAAAATCCTTTTAGGCGTAAACCCCAAGTTTGAATTTGAAATGGTTATTCATTAATAGCATGCCACGTGTCTCCTTGAAAATTGGACATATAGCCGTAAAAGTCTCCACATCTGAAAAGTGATGAGCACTTTTTCCTTGAAAACCATGAAGCAACCAAACTGTCACAACAAATAGTCGTTTCGTGTGCCCCAAGAGGATAAGATCCATCAGTGAACCGTCGGCGTGGAGGTTGGGCTCTTTCTCTTTTGGGTTTAGAAGTGAAGTCATATGTCATACGTTTCGAAATCGTCAGACTGAGTTGGTATTACTCAGAACCTCATGGATTTTGGTGTGTGCATAAGTGTATCAAAGAAGATGATGAGAAAAAATATATAATAAAACTTTAGTTCTATGATGTCAATTAAAGAATCAACATAAAGATGGTAAGATCCCAGGCAAAGATCACTTCACTCAACTTCGGGATAGAAGTTGAACAGCTTGTGTGGTTTCCCGTGAATTACAATCGAATACTCATATAGGAGTATCGAAAGGATTTTTTTGATGAGGCTTCGAAGGTTGGCTAAACTTTGGTCATGAACACAACTTAACATAAGTGTGAATTCGATGATCAAAATTACTTGTGTGACCAGTGTAGTAAGTGACAAGGTAAGGTTAGTGAAACTATAAGTGACTAAGAAACGAATTGATATTCAGACAGAAACCATATTTCAAGAACATTTTATCAAGACTACTCATAATGAAAGAATATTCAGACATAAACGAAAAATAAAATGTTGGATCTTTTTGAGTAAAAATGTCTCGGGTGTGGAACATTTTATCAATACCACTCATAACGAAGGAATACGATTTTGAATATCGAAGATGGGTACAGAAGCAAATGTTTCGTTAAAATCTTGAACATAAAGTTCACCGTCACTTACTTAAACAGTTAGAAATTTTGGGTTTTACCATCATCACGGTCTCATGAATCAGGATCATTACCATAGACTTTTTATATACCTAAATCCTAGTTGGTTTGAACCAAAGATCTCTTGGGTATATGTCATTTTGTGTGATTGTGAAAGAATAGTATGGTGAAAAAGAGTGGTTTAGAAACGAAGTGTACATCTGCTATAGGTAGACCAAGCAGGAAACTCTTAACTCGATATGAGAAAAGTAAGGTAGTTCAATGACAAATGTGAATATAGCCTGATTGGGAAGGAATCCTCGTAATGAGAAATCCATTAAGGCTTTGAAACACAATGAGTCGTTAAGCTTGGGAAAACATGCTGCAACATGCTTCTAGGGACTCCTAACTTGTACAAAGGATAAAATGAATACCTTTCCCTAAAGCTACAAATCTAGTTCCACCAGAAGATTTCGATAACAGATTACACAAAAACTTGGTAATCATCCAGTAAAAATGAAAAATATATTTGGATTTTTGTTTATGAAAGGAAATAACAAAAATAAGAAAATCTTTTTGGGATTTTTATTTTTGAAAATGAAACAATAAAATATCAGAAAATCTTTTTGGTATTTTTGTTTTTGAAAATGAAACAACAAAAATAAAAAATGTTTTTGGTATTTTTGTTTTTGAAAATGAAACAACAAAAATAAGAAAATCTTTTGGTATTTTTTTTTTGAAAATGAAACAACAAAATAAGAAAATCTTTTTGATATATATATATATATATATATATATATATATATATATATATATATATATATATATATATATATATATATATATATATATATATCAAATGAAAAGTGAAAAGACTATGGAGAATAAGAGAAGTTTACCAGACAAACGAAATGAAAATTATCGACATGGAAAGGTGATATATCGACACAACATTTGTTCTCGGAAAAGAGAAGAGTATTCTGAATCGTTTAAAGGAAAGTCGAAATCGAAGCATGTCGAACGCTGAACCATGAACAGTAACTTCTGATTCGATCAGCGAAATGTTGACTTCTCTTCTTGTTGCTTTATGATGACGAATTTGGAATTGCACTCGCATCAAGCATGCCTAGTCCTGACAAAATTCTTAGAAAAGATTTTGCATCCAAAGGTTTAGTAAAAGTATCAGTTAGTTGATCTGTTGTTTTTACAAAGTGAACCTCGATGTTTCCATCATCAACATGATTCTTGATAAAATGATATCGAAGTGCGATATATTTGGTCTTCGAATGTTGCATTGGATTATGGCGGATTCGAATGGCACTTTGTGAATCGCAATACAATGGAATCTTCTTCATGTTGATTTCATAATCACGAAGTTGAATTTGTATCCAACTGACTTGAGAAGTGCAAGCTACATCAGCAACATATTCTGCTTCTACTGTGGAAATCGAAACACAAGTTTGCTTCTTCGATTGCCAACTAACAAGTTTCCTATCCAATAATTGGCATCCACCAAAAGTGCTTTTCCTGTCGAGTTGACAACCACTAAGATCAACATCTGAAAAGGCTAGAACAAAGAATCCAGTCTTCGAAGGGTACCATAACCCCATCAAAACTGTTCCTTTGAGATATCGAAAAATGTTCTTCACAGCATTCATATAGGGTTCTCTGGGATTCGATTGATATCTAACACAATTACAAACAACAAACATTATATCAGGTCAACTTGCAGTTAAGTAAAGTAACGAACCGATCATGCTCCTGTATAACGTAATGTCGACTTCAGGCTTGTCCAACGAAGGGCCCAAGCATGTTCCAACAGCCATCGAAACTTGCAATTTCAAACTATTCGTCAGGCCAAAATTTTCAAGCAAATTGCGAGAATACTTCTCTTGATTTATAAAAATACCATCTCTGCTTTGATGAATATTTAATCCCAGAAAATTACTAATTTTTTCCATCATACTCATTTCGAACAGATTTATAAAAATTATTGATTAATAAAAATACCATTTGTTGATTAAAAGCTTGTTGTCTATTCGAAAACCTTCTTTGACTATTAAATTGTTCAAAATTCCTCTGATTTTGAAAATTATTCTTTTGTAAATTTTGTTGAGAAAACCTTGCATTTTGATGATTAGGAACATAATTCCTTTGAGATTGGTTTTGAACAACATGTGCAATTTTAGGTTTCTGAACAACCTAAGATTGATTCGGTTTTCGAACTTTTGATTGATCGTTTAAAAAATTGTTTTTGAGTAGATTTGTTATGAACAAAAGACTTATTTTGAGAAGAAGTCTTAATTTGTTCAGTCATTTTCTTATCAGATGATTTTGTTCACAAAACTTTTTGTTTCTTGCGTAACTCAACATTTTTCTAATAAACCTTTTTCCTTGCTTTAGACATTGAAATTCCTTCATCTTTTGAGATCTTTTGAATTTGTTCATAAAACATTTGTGCTTTTGTGGTTTGAGTTTGAGAATCAAACTCATTTGAAGGTTTTTCATCATTTACTTTATCTTTCTTAACCTCCCAAATCCTTTTTGGCTTTTGTCTCTGAAATGTGGAAGAATTTTTGTTGATATTATTTTTGACAGTGCTTTGAGTTGAGAAAAATCCTTCTTTCAAAACTTCTTTGTTGTCCTCAACAGCAAGTTGGTTGATCTCCGGTTTTACTTTGTCACCATTTCCTGAGATAACAAACACTTGATTATGAAAGACAACTTTATCTGTGCACTTGAAATTCTGATGCACCACAGAATTCGATTCAAGATAATGAGGACCTTTTTCCTTCATTACCTTGTTGAATTTCTCTGTTTCCTTATACACTTAGTCAACAACAACTCGTGGAATAGTTGTGTCACCAGAATCAGCTTCGTTATCATCATCACTATCAGTTTGACTGTCTTCGACAGTTACACGATCAAGGTCATGAACTTTCGAAGTCGAGGGTTGGTCGGTGTTATTCTTAATCAAAGATTCATCATATTTTATTTAACCTTGTTTATAAAAGTGACATTAATGATAGATAACTTTGAACAGTCAACAACTTCCTCCTCCTCAATTTCACTGATATCATCATAATCATCTTCGATATCAGCAAACTTGGTTTGGACCCATAAACGGTGTGGTCGGTTTACTATACAATCGAGATTATCTCAACTTTTTTTTTCAATAGAAATCGATGCGAGGCTAATTTTCTGCACAATCTACTGAATCGAAGTTTGAGAGCTCATCATCGATGAAAGAAAAACAATTAAGAGGGTGTTTGGATAAATAGTTTTTAGCTTATTAACTTATTGCTTATTTGCTTATTGCGGTGGGAATACACATTTTTTTAAAATGTGTTCGGATTAGCTTATTGCGGTGGGAATAAACAATAAGCAATAAGCATTTTAAGTGTTTGGCAAACAAAACAACTTATATGAGTAAAATGACCAATAAGCAATAAGCAATAAGCATTCCCCCCTTGCATATTAAAATCAACTTATTTGGTTATTCCTACCGCAATAAGCTGATTTTTAAAGACTCATATCCAAACACTTATTTTTGCTTATTGCGGTGGGATTAAACAATAAGCAATAAACAGCCTATTTTTTTTCCTATCCAAACACCCCCTAAAATCAGAAAATGGTACACAATTTTTTTTTATATAGTATGTGGATTTTGATATTTATACCTTATGCTAATTTCATAATAAAAGATGCTTTTAGGATTCGGAACTCTACAATCCATAATTTAATGTAGTTCTTCTCTTATTTCTTATTTGTAACTAATTTGTATTCTAAGTCATGCGATAGGCTATAATTTATGAATTGAACCAGGAGTCGCCATATAAATTTATGAATTAGAAATTCTATCAAATCCAAATGTTGATTTACTTTATCATCATAACAGATTATAAAATATGCATAAATATATACATAAGTAAGTGTTTGTTAAACCAACATAAGCATAATTAATGAAACTTTGTCTACTTACATGGCTGCTAATGTACATCCACACATGAACAAATATCCTTTTTGTTAATGCTAGTTTGCACTAATACAATCCAGATATAAATGAAGGAATATGCAATGAAACAAAGCGTTCTGAAAGTTAAAATCACTTCTGTAAACAAATTTTTTTTCATTTTAATAACAAAATTTTAGGGTGTACTTAGATAAATTAATAGCAGGAAATTAACAGACTTTCGATTATTTGCACTTGATAACTGATAGAACACTCCAAATTATGTGTCACAGGTGTTAGTGTCCTTGTTGAATATGCAATTAATGTTGAATTCTTCAAGAATTCATTCTTCAAGAATGTATTATTAAATTCTGCAAAACAAAAGGAAATGGCCGAGTTCGATCAGGAGAAACACAATAAGGGGTTGCTGAGATGAAAATTTTTTTAATTCTTTTTTGTCATTGTATTCTGTTAGCTATACGTCTATTATTTGTAAGAATATTTATGCATTTTCATTAACTTTGGAAATTTATGAACATATATATTGTAGTTATTCTTTATATGATGGTAAAAACATTGTTATTCTTCAAAATATTAATTCTGTCAGAATATATATATTCTATCACAATATCTTTTTATTGTAATTCACACCGTACTCACAAAAATACTTTTTCGGAATGACCAAATAAAAAAAATTCCCAAAAATAAGATTTTTAAAATTAATAGAATCAATTATCTTTCAATCTGGATTTTCCATTTTTAAATCTAGCTAAATTAACTAAAATACCCATACAATGGTATTAGTGCGACTATATCGTACATACCCACCCATTGTAATACAATACACCCTAAATCACATCCATTTGTTCTTTTTCATCTATTGGTCTAGAATCGTTCCTACGACCACACGATATTTGTTGTCCACAATATAACCTAGCCCTATATATATATATATATATATATATATATATATATATATATATATATATATATATATATATATATATATATATATATATATACACATTATCTGTAAGACCCATGTATTACATGAGTTAATTTTAAAGAAAATTTAAATATAAAAGACTAAATTTTTGAAACCTTTGGATTTCTAAGAAAATTAGAAAAAATAATGAATTGATAAAATTGAAATGCTTTTTTATATTTTAAATTTTAAAAAATAATAATAATTTAAATAAATAAACAAAAGAAACTAATACACTTCAATTTGAGAACTATGAAATTAAAATATAAGTCCATTAATGAAATTGAAATCTATTTATTACTATATTTATTGTAATTATTACATTAAATATTATATGAAATTTAATAAAATAGGAAAACTCATAAAATGACATGTGGAAAAATAATTAATTCAAAATAACCACAAAATGACATTTGGCAAATTGAAAGAAAATGTGACATGTGGCAAAAAAATCTTTAATATATATATATATATATATATATATATATATATATATATATATATATATATATATATATATATATATATATATATATATAAGATCAAGCTGAGACATACATAATTTTATGAGACCGTGAGACTAATTTTTTATAGTCAAATATTCCAATATTCTAGTATTCGTAAAAATAAAATATGCATAATATTTTAAAATTATATGTTTTGGAGTACTTTAATATAAAGTGTGTTAACAATGTTATTTTAGAATATTGTATTATTACACATATTATATTTTTATAAATACTGGAATATTAGAATATTTCATTAGAAAAAGTGGTCTCAAGGTCTCAAGAAAATCGGCCGACTCACATGAATTAACCTAACCATATATATATATATATATATATATATATATATATATATATATATATATATATATATATATATATATATATATATATATATATATATATATATATATATATATATATTCGTGCGGTGCGTAAGATTAGTATAACATAATAAAATGGACGAGTTGCATCTCAAAAACGACTTACATTGAAAATATGACATATACATGACACTTAATTAATTATTCTTTTGAAACAACACAAAAAAACAATCATATAAAACATATTTCTTTAAAATTATACACACGACCCTATATAACATATAATTGATAACATATATCTTGTCTAATTTACATTAACAATTTAACAACATCATACGACAATTTTATCAAACTAATACTAAAACCAAAAAAATATATAAAAGAATTAGTATATAAATAACTTAGCAATTAAAAGCTCAAACATATTAAAATTCATCGAAAAATGGTCAGATTATCTCAAACCAACACAAAAACCTTTATGTTCGTGTTCTTTTTGAATTTTGTGTATGTTTTGTAAGTGTCTTCTTAAAAGATTGGTCTTTCCATTAACTGCTTATTAAACATGTGAGTTATAAAACCTTTGAATGATTAAATCATTGCTAATATGACTTTTGATAAGTATTAGTTGGGAGAGTGCTTATAATTAATATGATTTGAGCAAAAATGTCTCTACTATATATAAAATAGAGATATTTTTTGCTTAAATCATATAAATTTGAACTCCATATATATATATATATATATATATATATATATATATATATATATATATATATATATATATATATATATCTCGAAATAGAGGAATAAGAAAAGAAAATAAGATGATTAAATAAAAAGAAGAAAAGCTAATGGTGGATCGGCCATGAGAGAGAGAGAGAGAGAATACACAGAAAAAGAAGAAGAAGATGGCCGACTAAAAGTAACAGATGTGTAACGACTCAATTTTCACGTCCAAAAATTTCATTTTTAAATCAATACTTTGGAAAACATTTGTGAATAAACATCGTTTGATCCTATCATTTCATAAACATATTTCGTGTCCAAAAACCAAAACATAAAAACAACCATAATGTCAGAGTACAAATCCTAAAATAACTCATGGTGCGAAAAACAATGTGCATGTATGATGTGTTGCTACCGCGCCAACTCCTTCCCCTTCGAAGAAGATGTAACTTAAACAAAACTATAAACTGTAAGCACGAAACTTAGTGAGTTCCCCCATCGTACCACATACCATACAATCACATAACATACAAATACTGTCAAACATATCTGGGTGCCCGACCTACCCCTTCGGTCCTTTCGACCGGACACTGCCTGGCATATCTGGGTGCTGGCCTCCCCTTCGGTCCTTTCGACCGGACACTACCTGGCATATCTGGGTGCCAGCTCCCCGTCGGTCCTTTCGACCGGATACTGAGGACTATTTCACTCCTACTACTACTACAACTATCACATAACATCATAACATGCTAGAACATAAACATATCAAGTAGCAGTAAACCTAGATGAATATCACGAAGACAATCATCTAACATACAACTCCTATTGGTGGGCCGGCATTGTGGCCGTGGACCCACCGCTACTGGAAGGTAACTCATCTCAAAAGGTTGGCTGCTGAAAAGTTGATCCGCAAATGTTTGACAACTGCTCCGGTGATCCCCCGACTATATTTCCATAAAACACTTAATCAGACATTGGTACTATTCCCAGGGTAAAATGACTATTTTACCCCTCACCGATTCCAAACCAAATTCAAGTCAAAGTCAAAGTCAACTTCCAGTTGACCCGACTCGCCGAGTTGGCTTGCCAACTGGTCAAGTCCATATCTAGTCGATTGTCTTTACTCCCGTCTCTACTCGTCGAGTAAGGCATTGACTCGACGAGTTCACTTCCTAACTGATACTCAATGGTCCTTCATCCAACTCGCCGAGTTGTATGAACAACTCGTCGAGCTAATCTTCATCCGATGAACACGTTCTGTCCTCGACTCGCCGAGTTCGTTCATGCACTCACCGAGTACCATGAATTTCCAAAACAATTTGCTTAGTCCGGAACGTTGGGTCACTCCCCGGGACTCCCTAAAACCTTTCCACACTCATCTGGTCCTTTTGACCCTTATTGATATGGGACAGAACCCTTGGACTCACCGAGTCCTGGAATGGACTCGCCGAGTAGGTCACATCCCCTCCTTAAAGCTTCGATTTTTGATGTACAACACTTGTCCAAAAGGTAGATCCAAGCCCCTAAACTCGATCTAGCACATAAAGTTACAAACTTTACGTGCATGCATGGGACTTTTGAGCTTAAAAGGATCTAAAATGGTTCTTTTGTTGCATGGGGCCTTCCTTGGGTGCAAAAGCAACCCAAATCTGTCTTGTGACTCCAATAATGACATGATCCAGAAGCTCAAACCCCCAACCATGTTTGCAAACATGGTTGGCCACCAAAAATGGCTTATAAAAGCCCTAAATCACCTCAAAGAGGGATCTAACAAATGAATGAGCAAGGTTCAGACTTTATACCTTCTGTAGACTGCAAATGATGAACCAAACTCGAATCCTTCAGTCTCCTCTTGATCCTTCTATGCTCTTCCTTCTTCCTTGAGGTCAAAACTCACAAGAATCACTCAAAAGCCTTAGAGTTTCTCAAGAACGACTAGGGTTTGCTATGAGAAGTGTTTGGAAGCATAAAGGGGGGAATGGAGGTTGCATAAGGTCGTTTAAATAGGGTGTAAACCCCTGGATTACGGTTTTTGTCCAGACAGAGGCTACTCGCCGAGTTCGAGACCCGACTCGTCGAGTCCGCAACTTAAACATCGCATCTCATCCCACTTCTACTCGGCGAGTTGGTCCTTCAAGTCACCGAGTCCAAGGCCAAAAATGCAAAATAACTGAAGATTTAATAACAGAATACGTACCAAGAACCAGGTGCTACAAATCTCCCCCACTTATTTTAGACTTCGTCCTCGAAGCCTGCTGCTCGATCCTGGAACAGCTCTGGGTAATGCTCCATCATCTCATCCATCGGCTCCCATGTCCATTCCGAGCCCTTGCGGTGCTGCCATTGCACCTTTACCAGCTCAATCCTCTTGTTCCTCAGATCCTTCGACTTTCGGTCGAGGATCGCTACAGGCCGCTCGATGTAATTCAGGATGCCATCAACCTGAATGTCCTCCAAGGGTACTACTGCTGAGTCGTCCACTAGACACTTCCTAAACTGAGAGACATGGAAAGTGTTGTGTATCTGACTGAGTTCGGCTGGCAAATCTAGCCTATATGCCACCTTGCCCACCCGGGCTATAACCCTGAACAGTTCAATATACCTTGGGCCCAACTTGCTCCGCTTCCTGAATTGAATGACGCCTTTCCAAGGTGACACTTTCAGGAGAACCATATCTCCGACCTGGAACTCCAGGTCGGATCGATGCTTATCGGCATAACTTTTCTGCCGACTCTGAGTAGTCTGAAGCCTGCTCCGGACCTGCTGAATCTTCTCTGTTGTCTTGAGCACTAATTCGGTGCTCCCCATGACCCTCTGGCCAACCTCACCCTAGCATATCGGGGTCCTGCACCTCCTCCCATACAACATCTCGAAAGGAGGACGGTCGATGCTCGCATGATAGCTATTATTATACGAGAACTCCGCCAATGGAAGGTAGGTATCCCAGCTACCTCCGAAGTCTAAAACATATGCCTGCAGCATGTCCTCCAGAGTCTGGATGGTCCGCTCGCTCTGGCCATCCGTCTGCGGGTGAAAGACGGTGCTGAAATGCAGACGAGTACCCAACTCGTCGTGGAATTTCTTCCAAAACCTGGATGTGAACCGCACATCTCTATCTGAAATCACCGAAACTAGCAATCCATGCCGGGCCACCACCTCTCTGATATAGATATCGGCCAATTTCTTGGCCGAGATGCTCTACTGAATTGGGATAAAATGGGCGCTCTTGGTCAATCGATCCACGATGACCCATATCGAATCCACTCCCCGCGCGGTCCTGGGAGGCTTGGTGATAAAATCCATCGTAATATCCTCCCATTTCCACAGCGGGATATCCAACGGCTGCATCTTGCCGTGAGGTCTATGATGCTCGGCCTTGACCTTCCTGCAGTTCAAGCACCGCTCCACATACCATGCCACACCCCGCTTCATGTAGGGCCACCAATAGTCCAGACGAAGATCCCTATACATCTTCGTCGCCCCAGGATGTATGCAGAATCAGGATTTGTGCGCTTCCTCCATCAAGATCTGACGCACGCCTCCGAGGTATGGCACCCACACCCTGCGGTGTAATGTCAACAATCCCCTGTTGTCATAGTCGAAGGACGAAACCTGACCCACTATACGCTCACTCTTTCGATGTTCCTCCTTCATGGCCTCCTGCTGGGCCTCCCGAATCCGCTCCAATAACAGAGTCACCATTGTTATCCGCATGCAGATACCCCTGATTGTGACAACCCGATATTTCGAGACAATGTAATGTAAAACAAATCAAATCTAGGTCAAAATATAACTTTCCTAAAATTTTATTTGGGTTAAATAAAGTAGTAGGAATCGTATCAAGGTTTTCGTACATATAAAAAACCCTAAAATCCGAGTTATAACGAAGAAGTTATGACCCACCGAAGATTCTCGGCAAAATCGGCAACAGCGATTAAACGAAAAACGCGAAATTTCAATGCAATAGTTTTTAGCCTTAAGTATCTAAATGAAAGTTATAGATAACCTCAAACTATGAGCATACATAAAAAGAACGTCCAAATCTGACTTCGGATGTGGAAGTTATGAATTTTTGAAGAAATTCCTTAATCACGTCATTTTAACAAATAAATAATAAAAATAATTTCAGAATTTGCCAACGGAGTCTAAACGAAAGTTGTAGATCTTGGTCTCACCTTCGCGTGGATATAAAGAACGTCAAAAACGGAGTTCGTATGAAGGAGATATGAATTTTTGAAGTTTATTTAAAATAAATATAAATTTAATTATAAACTCCTGGTATTATCCGAAGGGGGAGTCATCGGATAGGACCGGAGTACGCCCTGCGTACCTTCGTACGCCCCGCGTACTCAGATCAAGGGCCTCGGATCGTCCACATCGCCCTATGCGAAGCTTCCGACCCGCCCGTCCGACCCGCCGTCCCATCCGAAGTGCGTAAGCGATGACGTCTCGTACGTGCTGCGTACCCTCGTACGCCCAGCGTACCGAGGCGGTTCAGCACCCCTATAAAAGGGATGCGAGGCTTTCCGAAAATTTTGCTCATTCTCTCTTTTTCTCTCACGATCTTGCCTCGATTTCCGTGCCCGTTCAAACCCGAAGCTCTGGTCTTTTTGCTCAAGACCCGAGGGTCGATTTTACTCCCGAGATTCCCGAGAATCCCGAGAAAAATCCGTTTCCCGAGACGAAACTCTGCCCGGTTTTCCATCTCTCTTTCTTCAATCAATCAAGTGAGTTCTTACCCCTTTAATCAACCTTTGAAATGATTTTAAATGTTTTAAATACTTATGGGGGGATACAAGTTAAATACTTATAGTTATTGCTTCAATCACATGTGATTGCATTAATCATATGTGATTAATAACTAGGGAAACCAATGATTTTATCACTGTTCAAACTGTCTATCAAACTGTTTTACTTCAAAATGTTTTACAAACCCATTTACTTTTCAAATTTATATTACAACTGTGATTTAAACAAATGTTCCTTATACTTAAACTGTTTTAATCAAACCTATGCCTTCAAATTGTTTTACAGATCGACATCAAGTCGATCTTTCCTTAAAATAATACTTATGTTTCTAATGTCTTATAAAGACTTATTTATTCTTTTTATATTATAAATTGCATGCCCATATATGTATAGATGTATAAATAATGTTTAAAGGGCTTAGGAAGGCCATCCACCCTATTTCCTTTCTCTCGATTTGGATGTGGTCTGGTGGGATTTCGGGTGAGCATCCGAAGGTCGTTTCAATATTAATCAAATATCAAATATACATATATAGACATATAAGTACTTCCATATTCATACGTACTAGACACATCATTAGTGAGTTACCATCGGGGTAACACAGGATCATACTATTACAACTGTTAGATCAATGAGTCAGTTCATTCATGAGTCTATACATTACTATACTATGAGAACATATACAACTATACTAGAACGAGAAACATTACCCTTACATTAATACGTTGCCAATTGTGATCCACTGTATTGGAGCATGCCTTAAATGTCATGGCCCGAGTTGCAGCCAGAATTCTCTTGGAGGGAGAGCGTTGAGTTTGCATATAGATCTATATTGGATTGACTATCCTACACCTTGCTGCTAGCTACAGCCGGACCTGCAGGTCTACGGGTGCCAAACGTCATTCCGTTATTACGACCGTTCTTTATGTCGTTGTTATCTGTCGATAGTATGGTGCAATTATCACATTATACCTTAATATAAATCCGGTTTAAGGTAGTTAGTACAGCAGTAGTTACTATAAAACTAAACTACAGTACTACAAAGATTTACCCATTACATATTTTAGTGATAACCTCACTTGAACTTTAATGTACAAACTATATTTTGTTAAAAGATAGTTGCACTTGGGAAATCACACACTTTTACAACAAACGAGCATACAAAACAGTTAAAGCCTTGGTAGAAGGCTACTTTGTTAGAAAATATAGGTTTTTCTGAGAGATTCAAACTTTTACAAACACTTACATACATTTCACGAACTTATTCTTTAGACAGGTTCAAACGTTTTGATAACAGACGTCGACATTAAAATACTTATGAACTCACCAGCTTAATGCTGATAAACTCTTTCAAAATAACTTGTATTCTCAGGTCATCAGTAGACAGGTACCGATGCCAGCTTTTGAGATGATGGAGCGCATTCAAGACTCATCATATTATTATTTTGATTTACGTTATATTTTTGGTGTCTAAAACTGTACAGAACACGCTTGTATTAAAATTATATATTTAATGCAATGGATGATGTTGTTTGCTTATTTACATTTACTGTGTTGTGATTACTTTACATGACGTCCTCCGCCCCAGAACGTTTCCGCCGTTCTTGGTTTTGGGGTGTGACAGATTGGTATCAGAGCATTGTTTATAGTGAATCAAGTATATCAACCCATAAAAGATATACTAAACTATAAACCCATTTGGGATTAAACTCTGACTAAGAGTCTATACTTTAAATATTAAAATATTTAATTAAGTATACTAGTCTGCATTCATACTAAAATCAGTGTCACAATGACAAGAACAAAAGTATTACGATTGTTAAATATCACAAGTGAGCTCGGGGATGTATGGTCAGTCCTGGGAATGGCATAGCTTGATCAACTATGCTGGTCCTAGGAGTGATTAGCATATGCCCTAGAATGGTTGTGATAGGTTAACAAGTCTAAAAACTTACCAACAATACTACAAGAAGATCAGTAGAACTTAAGCTAAAATTACTATAGGTGTATTTTGTACTACTAGTTACACGTATACTACATTCTTAGACCTCCCTTCTCGCGTAGATCAAATAGCTAGATTTCCATCACGGCGACCCGTACTTTCCAAATGAAGGCAATACCGGGTGGATCGATGAAGAGCCCGAGGTTGAGCATCAAATCCCTTTGGATGATCACCTCGCAGAAGGCTTTTCTGATGGATCCGACTCCGAGCCTGAAATCAACAACCTACCGCTCGTAGGTCAAACCCCGAACAACAACCCTCGACCAGCTTTTCCAGGTCCTACTCCCTTGTGGGCAATCAACTTGAATCGCTGGAGTGATGAACAGGGTCAACCCTTACCATACTTAGGGGACCGAAACTTTTACAACGTCAGCAATGGTGGCTCTACTGACCGAGCTCTGCCTGTCATTATCCGCAGAATAGCTCGTAATGTCGAGCAAGGTCGAGCAGCCATCAACCGGGTCATGGAGATTGATGCCAACTCAGGTGTCAACACAGTCCGCATCCACCGTCTTGAAGAAGACATGGAACAGACCCGGAGAATAAATGAAACCCTGCAGCAGCAGTTGACTGCCTCACGAGCTGAAATCTTGGAACTTCGAGCTCGTAAGAGGACTCAGGATCGACACCTTCAAGAGGTGTTTCGTCAAGTGTCCGACCCCAGGGCTCGCCCGCGGATTTCCCATCGCCGTTAGACGATGTCTAGTGCATCTCTGTCTTTTGATTAAAGAATAGCCTTTAACATCTGTGCTCTAAGTAGCACTTGTCTGTAAAATATTCCTAACTTTCAGTACTCAAATTAGGAATCTAAGAACTGTCAAACTTTTCTATATGGTATGATGTAAGACCTACTGTTAGGTCGATTTTCCCTGAACTTATTACATCAGTAATACCAGTATTATTGAGATCTATCTATCTGTGGGAAAATCTATACACTTGTGCTTTCCTACTAATATTTCTTATTGTGATTTCAAACACTCTTTCAACTGTTGGGCTATGGTTAGTTAGTCCATGTGTCACTCTCACGTTGCTTACAAATTGATTCTTACCATTCTTTTTCTCATCTTTATAAACTTATAGCTGAAAGATGCCTCCTCGCAAGACTCCCAGGAATAGGAATAATCCTGCACCTCCACCACCTCCTCCGCCTCCGGTCATCGATACTGTAGCCCTGAATGCTGCCGTAGCTGCAGCAGTGGCAACTGCCATGACTCAGTATCACTCTTCTGATGCCAGCAGAGGTGGAACCCCTGTGGAATCAACCCCGGTTGAAACCCCTGTGCGCTCGAGAGAGTCCTCATACAAGGATTTCACAAATTGCAAACCGAAGCCTTTTTACGGCACCGGCAGAGTCATTGCCCTCTCGCAATGGCTCGAGAAGACTGAATCAGTCTTCAAAATCTGTTCATGCCCTACGGCGAGTAAAGTCAAGTACGCCGCATGCACCTTTGAAGGAAAGGCCCTGACATGGTGGAACGGCCATGTTAAGGCACTAACTCTCGTTGTAGCCAACGACATAGGCTGGGAATCAATGAAAGACCTCATGACTGAGGAATACTGCTCAAGGGGTGAGATCCAGAAATTGGAGCAGGAACTTTGGAACTTGACAATGAAGGGCACCAACGTGGTCGCTTATACTGCCCGATTCAGCGAGCTGGTGGTCCTCTGCCCCAATATGGTTCCCACCAAGGGGAAGAAGATCGAGAGGTACATATGGGGGCTAGTGCCTCCGTATCAGGGGAATGTTCTAGCATCAAACCCCGCTACCTTAGACAGTGCCAAACGATTGGCACAACGACTCATTGACCATGGAGTCAAAACACCTGCAACCACAACCACCCTAGCCATCCCGGAACCCTCCAAACCCGCTGATACTAAGCGGAAATTCTGGGATGAAAAGAAAAAGCAGCAGGCTGCCAAAAAGCAGCAAATAGTGGCAATTCATGCCACAATAGCCCCTACTGCTGCTACTACTGCTCCGGTGAGTTGGTATGCTGGAAGTTCGCCCAAGTGCAACAAATGCAACTACCACCACAACGGCCCCTGCCGTGAAATGCAGTGCTCTAACTGCAACAGGAAAGGACACATCGTCCGTTTCTGTAAGTTCCCGGCACAACCTATCAACCAAGTCCCTGGCTCTGGCGCGAGCCCAACCTGCTATGGATGTGGCGAAGCAGGCCACTTTAAGAGGGACTGCTCCAAAGCGAGGAATGCTGGAGGAGCAGGGAGGGTACTAGCTATAGGCCATGGGGAAGCAGTTGCTGACCCGACAGTAGTGACTGGTACGTTCCTCCTCGATAACTCCTATGCATGCATTCTGTTCGATAGTGGAGCGGAGCGAAGCTTCGTAAACCATAAGTTTGCTCGCATGCTTAATCAACCACCGCACGCACTCAAAGAACTATTCACAGTAGAAATGGCTAATGGAAAAACTGAAAGTACGAGTAGCATATACTTAGGTTGTACCCTAACTCTAGATAACCACTCATTCCCAATCAACCTCATGCCAGTCTCAATAAAAAGTTTCGACGTTATCATTGGCATGGATTGGTTAAGCCTTCATCGTGCCGGCATCATGTGCTTCAAGAAAGCAGTCCGTCTAAACCTTCCGTCTAACGAAACTCTTATAGTCTACGACGACAAACCCGGTGCAAGTCTTCGCATCATATCAAGTATTCAAGCACAGAAATACATGCGTAAGGAATACCATGCATTCCTTGCTCACGTCGTCGACACGAGCCTAGAAACGAAAGAACTAAAGAACATCCCAGTAGTGAGCGACTTCCCCGACATTTTCCCAGAAGAACTACCCGGTTTACCTCCGCAACGACAGGTCGAGTTCATAATCGACTTAGTCCCGGGAGCTACCCCAGTAGCCAAGTCACCCTACCGCTTAGCACCAGCTGAGATGCAGGACCTCTCTGGTCAACTTAACGAATTGCTCAGCAAGGGCTTTATAAGACCGAGTTTCTCACCTTGGGGAGCACTGGTCTTGTTCGTTAAGAAGAAAGACGGATCATTCTGTATGTGTATTGACTACAGAGAACTCAACAAACTGACGGTCAAGAATCGTTACCCTCTGCCTCGCATAGATGATCTATTCGACCAACTGCAAGGGACAAACTATTTTTCTAAGATTGATCTGAGATCCGGATATCACCAGTTACGAGTGCTAGAGCAGGATGTGCCGAAGACAGCCTTCCGAACTCGTTACGGACATTACGAGTTCGTGGTGATGCCATTCGGATTGACCAATGCGCCCGCAGTCTTCAGGGATCTGATGAATAGAGTATGCCGACCTTACTTGGATCAGTTCGTCATCGTTTTCATTGACGACATCCTGATCTACTCCCGAAGTAAGAAAGAGCATGGCGACCACCTGCGACAAGTTCTAGAGACATTACGAAAATAGAAGCTTTATGCGAAGTTCTCGAAATGTGAATTTTGGATCCGGAGAGTTGAATTCTTAGGACACGTAGTAAGCAAAGAGGGAATCCACGTGGACCCATCCAAAATTAAAGCCATTGAGAACTGGTCAGCACCGAAGACGCCTACAGAAATTCGTCAATTTCTAGGTCTCGCTGGCTACTACCGCAGATTCATTCAGAACTTCTCTCGAATAGCGAAACCCCTTACAAACCTAACCCAGAAAGGCGTGGCCTTTGACTGGGAAGAGAAACAAGAAAGAGCGTTCCAAACGCTCAAACGAGCCTTGTGCACCGTGCCAATACTATCCCTTCCCGAAGGAATAGAAGACTTCGTAGTCTATTGCGATGCATCGAATCAAGGGCTCGGATGTGTCCTGATGCAGCGAGGTAGAGTCATCGCCTACGCCTCGAGACAGTTGAAGACACACGAGGTTAACTACACGACCCACGATCTTGAACTAGGAGCAGTAGTGTTTGCTCTGAAGATCTGGAGACACTACTTGTATGGAACGAAGAGCACTATCTTTACCGACCACAAGAGTTTACAACACATTTTCGATCAAAAGGAGCTCAACATGAGACAACGACGGTGGGTCGAGCTACTCAGTGATTACGAATGCGATATTCGTTATCATCCGGGTAAAGCCAACGTAGTAGCAGACGCCCTAAGTCGGAAGGAATATTCTGGTCGCAAAGTCAAGTCATTATCGATAACCATCCATTCACACCTGACTAAGCAAATTCAGGCGGCTCAACTTGAGGCCATGAAACCTGAAAATGTGTCAAGTGAATCCCTTAGAGGAATGGACAAGAATTTAGAAGCCAAGGGTGACGGAGCTTTATATTTCATGAACCGGATCTGGACACCGAAACACGGTGGTTTCCGAGACCTGGTCATGACCGAGGCGCACAACACTCGGTATTCCGTCCACCCAGGTTCAGATAAGATGTATCTGGATCTTAAAAAGCTATACTGGTGGCCTAATATGAAAGCAGAGATTGCTACCTTCGTAAGTAAATGCCTTACTTGCGCAAAGGTTAAGGTCGAGTACCAGAAGCCCTCTGGTTTATTGCAACAACCAGAGATCCCGGAATGGAAGTGGGAGCGGATCACTATGGATTTCATAACCAAGTTGCCCAAGACAACGGGTGGACTTGACACCATATGGGTCATCGTTGATAGACTGACCAAGTCTGCACACTTCCTGCCTATCAAAGAAACCAACAAGATGGAGAAACTTACGAGAACATACATTAGGGAAATCGTACGGCTACATGGTGTACCTCTGTCCATTATCTCCGATAGAGATAGTAGGTTCACGTCAAGATTTTGGCAATCATTACAACATTCCCTAGGAACAAGGTTGGACATGAGCACGGCTTACCATCCTCAGACCGACGGACAGAGTGAGAGGACCATCCAAACACTGGAAGATATGTTGCGAGCCTACGTGATTGACTTTGGGAAGGCATGGGATACTCATTTACCCCTTGTCGAGTTTTTCTATAATAAAAGTTATCACACGAGCATCAAGGCTGCTCCATTTGAAGCTCTCTACGGCCGAAAGTGCAGATCCCCTCTGTGATGGGCTGAGGTGGGTGATACCCAATTAGCCAGGGGGCAAGCTTCCGACAGTACTCTCACCGGTCCGGAGATCATTCGGGAAACAACAGAAAAAATCGTTCAGATCCGTGAACGATTGAAAGCCTCTAGAGACCGACAGAAGAGCTACGCTGATAAACGAAGAAAACCTTTGGAATTTCAGGTAGGAGACCGAGTCCTTCTCAAAGTCTCTCCCTGGAAGGGTTTGATACGCTTCGGCAAGCGTGGGAAACTAAATTCGAGGTATATAGGGCCTTTCGTGATTCTTACAAGAGTCGGCCCCGTAGCTTACAAACTCGACCTACCTGTCGCACTTCGTAACGTACATTCTACATTCCACGTATCTAACTTGAAAAAGCGTCTATCCGACGAGACTCTTGTAATCCCACTCGACGAGATCGAGATCAACGAGAGCCTCAACTTCGTGGAAGAACCTGTAGAGATCATGGACCGTGAGGTCAAGCAGACAAAGCAAAGTCGTATCCCTATCGTGAAGGTTCGCTGGAATGCTAAGCGAGGACCGGAATTCACTTGGGAACGTGAGGATCAGATGAAACTGAAATACCCTCACCTTTTAGCTTAGTTATTTGTAATTTCTTACTTGCTTAAATTCTAATTTCGGGACGAAATTCCTTCTAACGGGGGGATGATGTGACAACCCGATATTTCGAGACAATGTAATGTAAAACAAATCAAATCTAGGTCAAAATATAACTTTCCTAAAATCTTATTTGGGTTAAATAAAGTAGTAGGAATCGTATCAAGGTTTTCGTACAAATAAAGAACCCTAAAATCCGAGTTATAACGAAGAAGTTATGACCCACCGAAGATTCTCGGCAAAACCGGCAACAACGATTAAACGAAAAACGCGAAATTTCAATGCAATAGTTTTTAGCCTTAAGTATCTAAATGAAAGTTATAGATAACCTCAAACTATGAGCATACATAAAAAGAACGTCCAAATCTGACTTCGGATGTGGAAGTTATGAATTTTTGAAGAAATTCCTTAATCACGTCATTTTAATAAATAAAAATAATTTCGGAATTTGCCAACGGAGTCTAAACGAAAGTTGTAGATCTTGGTCTCACCTTCGTGTGGATATAAAGAACGTCAAAAACGGAGTTCGTATGAAGGAGATATGAATTTTTGAAGTTTATTTAAAATAAATATAAATTTAATTATAAACTCCTGGTATTATCCGAAGGGGGAGTCATCGGATAGGACCGGAGTACGCCCTGCGTACCTTCGTACGCCCCGCGTACTCAGATCAAGGGCCTCGGATCGTCCACATCGCCCTATGCGAAGCTTCCGACCCGCCCGTCCAACCCGCCGTCCGTCCGACCCACCGTCCCATCCGAAGTGCGTAAGCGATGACGTCTCGTACGCGCTGCGTACCCTCGTACGCCCAGCGTACCAAGGCGGTTCAGCACCCCTATAAAAGGGATGCGAGGCTTTCCGAAAATTTTGCTCATTCTCTCTTTTTCTCTCACGATCTTGCCTCGATTTCCGTGCCCGTTCAAACCCGAAGCTCTGGTCTTTTTGCTCAAGACCCGAGGGTTGATTTTACTCCCGAGATTCCCGAGAATCCCGAGAAAAATCCGTTTCCCGAGACGAAACTCTGCCCGGTTTTCCATCTCGCTTTCTTCAATCAATCAAGTGAGTTCTTACCCCTTTAATCAACCTTTGAAATGATTTTAAATGTTTTAAATACTTATGGGGGGGATACAAGTTAAATACTTATAGTTATTACTTCAATCACATGTGATTGCATTAATCACATGTGATTAATAACTAGGGAAACCAGTGATTTTATCACTGTTCAAACTGTCTATCAAACTGTTTTACTTCAAAATGTTTTACAAACCCATTTACTTTTCAAATTTATATTACAACTGTGATTTAAACAAATGTTCCTTATACTTAAACTGTTTTAATCAAACCTATGCCTTCAAACTGTTTTACAGATCGACATCAAGTCGATCTTTCCTTAAAATAATACTTATGTTTCTAATGTCTTATAAAGACTTATTTATTCTTTTTATATTATAAATTGCATGCCCATATATGTATAGATGTATAAATAATGTTTAAAGGGCTTAGGAAGGCCATCCACCTTATTTCCTTTCTCTCGATTTGGATGTGGTCTGGTGGGATTTCGGGTGACCATCCGAAGGTCGTTTCAATATTAATCAAATATCAAATATACATATATAGACATATAAGTACTTCCATATTCATACGTACTAGACACATCATTAGTGAGTTACCATCGGGGTAACACAGGATCATACTATTACAACTGTTAGATCAATGAGTCAGTTCATTCATGAGTCTATACATTACTATACTATGAGAACATATACAACTATACTAGAACGAGAAACATTACCCTTACATTAATACATTGCCAATTGTGATCCACTGTATTGGAGCATGCCTTAAATGTCATGGCCCGAGTTGCAGCCAGAATTCTCTTGGAAGGAGAGCGTTGAGTTTGCGTATAGATCTATACTGGATTGACTATCCTACACCTTGCTGCTAGCTACAGCCGGACCTGCAGGTCTACGGGTGCCAAACGTCATTCCGTTATTACGACCGTTCTTTATGTCGTTGTTATCAGTCGATAGTATGGTGCAATTATCACATTATACCTTAATATAAATCCGGTTTAAGGTAGTTAGTACAGCAGTAGTTACTATAAAACTAAACTACAGTACTACAAAGATTTACCCATTACATATTTTAGTGATAACCTCACTTGAACTTTAATGTACAAACTATATTTTGTTAAAAGATAGTTGCACTTGGGAAATCACACACTTTTACAACAAACGAGCATACAAAACAGTTAAAGCCTTGGTAGAAGGCTACATTGTTAGAAAATATAGGTTTTTCTGAAAGATTCAAACTTTTACAAACACTTACATACATTTCACGAACTTATTCTTGAGACAGGTCCAAACGTTTTGATAACAGACGCCGACATTAAAATACTTATGAACTCACCAGCTTAATGCTGATAAACTCTTTCAAAATAACTTGTATTCTCAGGTCATCAGTAGACAGGTACCGATGCCAGCTTTTGAGATGATGGAGCGCATTCAAGACTCATCATATTATTATTTTGATTTACGTTATATTTTTGGTGTCTAAAACTGTACAGAACACGCTTGTATTAAAATTATATATTTAATGCAATTGATGATGTTGTTTGCTTATTTACATTTACTGTGTTGTGATTACTTTACATGACGTCCTCTGCCCCAGAACGTTTCCGCCGTTCTTGGTTTTGGGGTGTGACACTGATCGGCGCCGCCTTGCGGCTAAGCGCACCGGCCACCACATTGGCCTTACCCGGGTGATAAAGGATCTCGCAATCGTGATCCTTTACCACATCCATCCACCGACGCTGCCTCATGTTTAGATTCGGCTGATCCATGAGGTACCTCAAACTCTTATGGTCCGTGTAAATGGTACAGCGAACCCCATAGAGGTAATGACGCCAAATCTTGAGGGCGAAGACAACAGCCCCCAGCTCCAAGTCATGCGTCAGGTAATTCGCCTCATGAGGCTTTAGCTGCCTCGACGCGTAGGCGATGACATGCCCTCTCTGCATCAACACCGCGCCCAACCCTGAGATGGACGCATCGCAGTACACAACAAAATCCTCCATGCCCTCTGGCAGGGCTAAGATTGGCGTCTCACACAATCTCTGTCTCAGTGTCAGGAATGTTGTCTGCTGCTCAGGCCCCCAACGAAAGACCACAACCTTCCTTGTTAGCCTGGTCAATGGTACGGCTATCTTGGAGAAATCCTAGATGAATCTCCGATAATAGCCCGCTAATCCCAGGAAACTTCGAATCTCGGATGGAGACTTCGAAACCTCCCATCTCATCATGGCCTCCACCTTGGCCGGGTCTACCGAAATCCCGTTCTGGTTGACAAGGTGCCCAAGAAACTGCACCTCACGCAACCAAAACTCACATTTGGAGAACTTGGCATACGAGCTCTCCCTCCTCAAAGTCTCTAGCACCTCCCGCAGGTGCTCCTCGTGCTCCTCCTGCGTCTTGGAATAAACCAAGATATCATCAATAAACACTATCACTGACCGGTCTAACATCGGTCTACACACGCGGTTCATGAGGTCCATGAACGTGGCATGAGCATTGGTGAGCCCGAAGGGCATCACCACAAACTCGTAGTGGCCATCGCGCGTCCGAAACGCAATCTTCTGCACATCCTCCTCTCTGACCCTCATCTGATGATATCCTGAACGCAGATCAATCTTAGAGAACCAAGATGCTCCCAGTAACTGGTCAAAGAGGTCATCAATCCTCGTGAGTGGGTAACGGTTCTTCACAGTTACCTTATTCAGCTCCCTATAGTCTATACACATACGATGCGACCCCGTCCTTCTTCTTCAAAAACAGAATCGGGGCTCCCCAAGGCGAACTACTTGGCCTGATAAATCCCTTGTCTACCAGCTCCTGCAGCTGCGTAGACAACTCCTGCATCTTGGGAGGAACCAACCGATAGGGTTCCTTGGCTATCGGAGCCGCACCAGGGACTAGGTCGATCCTGAACTCCACCTGGCGCTCCGGAGGTATCCCAGGCAACTCCTCGGGGAATACATCTGCGAACTCTCGTACTACGGGCACCTCGCCCACCGTCGCTCTACTCGCATCCTGGGTATCCATAACATACGTGACATAACCTGTGCAACCCTGGTGGAGGTAACGCCTAGCTCTCGCTGCTGAACATAGGGCTGGTCCTCGCTGTGGCCTCTCGCCCTGAATCACCAACTCTCCCCCACTTGGGGTCCTGATCCGTACCAACTGCTGCGTGCAGTCGATCACTGCCCCATTGGGGATTAGCCAATCCATACCGATAATAACCTTGTTCCCCCGCAAAGGTATGGGAACCAGATCCACCAGATAACGCTCCTCAAAGAACCTCAGCACACAATCTCGAAACACCGTCGATGCTCGCACCGAACGGTCATCTGCAATCTCTACGTCTAGAGGGCAATCCAACATGCCTGAAGACTCGGAAAATCTCTTGCTGAGCGCAAGAGAAACAAATGATCGGGTAGCCCCCGAGTCAAACAACACCTGAACTGGAATACCGTTCACATGGAGCGATCCTAAATAGAGCACATAAATATAACATATCAAAATTACAGCATCATAAGATAAAGCATAAATAAGAAATCATACCCTTCCCCACATTGGGTGTGGCGCGTGCCTCCTTTGTAGTTAGCTGAAAGGCCCGGCTCCTCACCACTGGAGCCTCCGACTTGCCCTGTCGGCCATCTGTGATCCTCAAGGTCGCTGGAGCTGGCGCCTTCACTGGCGCTGATCCTGCTATCAACTGGGGGCAATTGGCCTTCTTATGGCCCCTCTGGTAGCAGTGGAAACACAGCAACTCATACATCGAAAAGACAGGTGTAGGGGCGGTACAATCCCTGCTAATATGCCCCGTCTTGCCACACTTGTAGCAGCCCGACGATCCCAACCTACACGCCCCCTCATGTGCCTTGCCTCGTTTCCTACAGCGGCCTCGGTTCTGTTGGCCTTTCGGCCTAGCATCTGATCCCTTAGGCTTCTTCCCCGAAGCCCTGTAACATGTCCCTCCTCTGCCTTCCTTTTCCGGATATGCTCCAGATCAATCCCCCTCTCCCTAGCCCTGGCAATCATGGAATCCAGGGTAGGGCAAGCTGAAAAACTAACATGCTCCCGAATGTCAGCTCGTAGCTGTTGGAATAGTGTCTAAGGCTGCAACTATATTAGGCAAGTATTTGACCCGGTTGTGCATGGTCCTTTTGGGTTGCCTTCACCATAGCAACTTGACAGGATGATTTATAATGAGAGAAGGAATATTATTAAGGAATAATGATATTGTTATTTGATTAATATAAGTCATAAATTAATTGGGAATTAATTTGGTGACTTAAAGAGATTAATTAAATAAAGGGGTATAAACTGTCAATTGTTTGATAGTTGCACTTTGGGCTATATATCCTTTAAGGATAAAGGGTGGACGATTTCTAGGGCTTAGGATAGCCATAAAATCGTCCAAGGCTTATCATGGAAAGGATTTGGATTGCTTAGGGCTTAAGTTATCCAATTAGGGTTTAAGGGTGAAACCCTAAGGAGCCTTACTAGTATAAATAGACCCCAAGGGTTAAGGAAATCGGCACTTGTGCTTTAGAAAGAAACCCTGGCCGATTTCTATCCTCTCTCCCCTCTCCTAAATCATCTTCTTGCTAGTTGGTGTTTGTAAGCCATTAGAGGAGTGACAATTGTGACTCTAAAGCCTCAAGGACAACAAGATCAAGCAAGTGATTCAAGGTAAGCTTCTAATCTCTAATTTCATATTGTTACTATTGTATATTAGCCATTAGAAGTCTTGGATTCAATGTATGTTCAATTAGAGAAACCTAGATCCAAGCATTAGGGTTGCATGTGCACATAGGAATGTTCATATGGCTATAACCCATCAGTGGTATCAGAGCCTAGATTGGTTTCTATTGAATTGATACTTTAATTGCTTGTTTGTTGCTAAAAAATTCGTTTTTTTTTGTCCTCTGGCTGATGAATTCGGCGAGTCCCATGGTGGTACTCGGTGAGTAGGCTCAACTCGGCGAGTCCATCTGGGTACTTGGTGAGTTCGAGCGTCACAAAGATGAAACTTCGGGATATCTTGCTGTTTATTTTTGAGATATTTGCCTTAATCATATTAGATCAATATAAATCCGATTTTATGATATATATATATATATATATATATATATATATATATATATATATATATATATATATATATATATATATATATATATATATGAGTATATTCTTGACCTAATTGAAGATATTTATCAATTAATAAAATATTTGTTTCCTTATGTGATAATTGATTAATTATTTTATTTTAATTGGTAAATTATTTTGCAAGAAATCATTAAATAAATCAAATATGGATAATTATGGAATTAATTGTTAATTAAGATTATTTGTTATTTGATCCTTTATGTTTTAAAATTTTAAAACTTTCCCTCAAGTTTTGAAATTTATGTTTTGTGATTAAAAGTTTAATTTTGACAATTTAAATTTCAAACCCCTAGAATTTTACAAGTTTAAAATCCAACCCTATACTAATATAATATTACAAGATTAATATATATATATATATATATATATATATATATATATATATATATATATATATATATGTATGTATAATTAAAATGCTAGTCTTACTGTTAGTAGGCCTCATTCACGAAGCCGGTCTATAAGGTGGGTATAAGGTTGCTGCCTATAAAATGGCACTTAATGGGTGTACACTCACACCAACCGCTTACTTGATCGGTGGAGGGTCGTTAGCCGAACGGGTAGGATAGGGCAACCTCATCTCCTCATTAAAAGTATAATATGAAATACAAAGTAACTACATGTTTTTCAAAAAATTTCCCAATCTTAGTTACTTTAGGAAAAGTGAATTGATGTAATCCCATGAAATTATACTTTGCACCCTTGCTAAGAAGTTAGTGGAGCGTGTGTGGTTTACCGGCACACTAATTGGTTCTAAGCGAAGGTGGCAAAGGGTGATTCATTGTTTATCATAGTTCGATGGAGCGTGTGTGGTTTACCGGCACATCGAATAGGTGATCGTTACAATGAAGACACCATGTGAATTTGCATGGTAATTCACACCCACTTTGTGATCCTCGGTATCCCAGTCACAAACGAGAGGGGCATATCGAGATTTAAACATGCCATTGAATAGTTTTAATGAATCTCATCTAAACCTATGAATTCTCAATACATTTAGAACTTAGAGTTATGTTTTGTGATGGAGAATTAGTGAATCGTCATTCACTTACCTTCATATTATTTGCATGTTGGATTACGGCATCCCTTTTCTAATATGTAAATATTGTTGTTGGATCCTAGCCCTAATTTTTCTTATTGGGTGAAAATTAGGGATTCATATTCTAATCTATCTTTGTCCTTTCTATTTGTAGATGTCGAACGCAAACAACGTTGCTGCTAGTTCATTCACATTGATGAGCCTTTGTCAAAAGGTCACTTCGATGGGACGAACTTTAGCGAATGGATAAGATACATTCGCACGATTGCTCGCTATGAGGACAAGGAGTATGTCCTCGATGAGAAGCTCGAGAAGATCAACCCAGAAGTCGCTACTCCGGCTGAAATGACGGCTTTTGAAACTGACGAGTGTGATGCAACGAAGGTACATTGCATCATGATAGCCACCATGAATGCCGAATTCCAAAAGTCCTATGAGGACATGTATCCGTACGAAATGCACCAAGACTTGTTGGAGAGATACCATTAGAACGCGAGGCAAGAGCGTTACGAGATTTTCACTAACATGATTTCCGCTAAAATGGGTCATGGAGAATCTCTTACTGTGCACTTGCAAAAGATGCAAAGGTATGTCGATCGTCTTTGCAAGTTGAATGTTGACTTTGGGGAAGACTTGGCGATCGACATGGTGCTTCACTCTTTGCCTCCATGTTACAATAAATTTAGGATGACCTACCACATGAACAAGGAAGAGGTCACCCTAAGCAAGCTCCAAGGTCTCCTTAGGGTTGCTGAAAGCAACCTAAAGGACAAGTCTGTTGCACCCCCTCCCAATCCACCCGCTGCTCCTGTTTTGGCCATTAGGCAAGGAAGAGGCAAGAAGAGGAAGGCTCCGTTTAAGAGCCACCGCAAGGGAAAGTCCCGAGATGGTTCATCTTCTAGTGGGACCAAAGTTGATCCTGCTAAACCCTGTCCTAACCCTAAGGAGGCAGAGTGTCACCACTGCCATAAAATAGGGCATTGGAAGAGAAGCTGCCTGGACTACCTGCAAGCCATAAGGGAAGGAAAGATCAAGCCATCTTTCGCAGGTATATACACAATTAAATCTAACGATTCATCTCATGCTATTTCTTGGGTCCTTGATACCGGTTGTGGTTACCATATTTGTTCTGAATTTCAGGGACTAAGAAGAAAAAGGGATGTGGAGCATGGAAGGATAAATCTAATCATGGGGAACAGAAGATCATCGCCTGTGACCAAGATTGGAGTGTATTCTTTAGTGCTTAGGAATGGTTTATGTTTAGCTTTGAACAATTGTTGCTATTCGCCAGAAATGGCTAGAAACATCATTTCATTTCATGGTTTGTTTAGAGAAGGTTTTAGATTTTCTTTTAATAATGAGAATGGTTCTATTCTTGCTTATCTAAATGGTGTCTTATATTTTGAAGCTATACCATGTAATGGAATTTATGAAACTGTTATGATTGTAGATAACTTAGGAAATGATGGTTTATGCATGGATTCTTCTAATGGTATGGATAGAGCATTCTTGTGGCATTGTCGTCTTGGACATGTCAACAAGAAGCGCATAGCCCAACTCCAAAAGGATGAAGTGTTGGAGTCATTCGACCTTAGGGAAGATGACACATGTGAGTCTTGTTTACTTGGAAAGATGACTAAGTCACCCTTCACAAGTACATGTGAAAGGGGTGAGGGTCTATTGGACCTAATACATACCGATGTATGTGGACCATTTAGATCAACCACGAAGGATGGGAACCGCTTCTATGTGACTTTTACCGATGACTATAGTAGATATGGGTATATCTACTTAATCAAGCAAAAGTCAGAAACTTTGTAAAAGTTAAAAGAGTTCAAGAATGAAGTGGAGAATCAATTGGGCAGGAAAATCAAGATGCTTCGATCCGATCGAGGAGGAGAGTACCTAAGTCTTGAATTCCTCGATTATCTCAAGGAGTGTGGAATAGTTTCCCAATTGACGCCACTTAGGACACCACAGTTGAATGGTGTGGCAGAAAGGTGTAATCGAACCTTGTTGGACATGGTTCGCTCTATGATGATTCGTGCTTCACTACCTATCTCTTTTTGGGGGTATGCCCTAGAGACTGCCGCCCATATCCTTAACCGAGTCCCTACTAAAAAGGTTGCCAAAACGCCTCACGAAATATGGACAGGGAAAGCTCCCTCGTTGGCACATATCAAGGTTTGGGGTTACAAGGCTTTCGTAAGACGAGATACTCACGACAAGCTCGAACCTCGTAGTGAGCGATGTATTTTCATCGGCTACCCGCAGAAATCCTTTGGATATCTCTTCTATAGACCGAAGGACAATGTCGTTTTCGTTGCACGGAGAGGAGTTTTCCAAGAGCGAGAACTCATAAGCCAAGGAGACAGTGGGAGGCAAATCGAGCTTGAAGAGATTCAAGAGTCGATAGATGAAGGAACCTCTACCGCTAGCACTCAACCCGAGGAGGAAACTCCGGTTGAACCTATTGACGAGTCCTTACCTCTTAGACGTTCTGAAAGAGTTAGACTTCAACCCCAGTTTTATGGTTTTCATATTACTACCGAAGGGGACACGTATATTAGTGATGGTACACTAATAAATTTAGATGAACCTAATAGCTTTAAGGAAGCCATGGCAGGCCTAGCGTCTGCGAAATGGAAAGAGGCAATGGACAGCGAGATCCAGTCCATGTATGACAACCAAGTTTGGAATTTGGTTGATAATGTGCCCGGACGTAAGACCGTTGGGTGCAAATGGATATTCAAGAAGAAGACTGACGTGGATGGAAACATACACACATATAAGGCGCGATTGGTTGCGAAGGGCTTTACTCAAACTCCCAGAGTTGACTATGATGAGACCTTCTCACCAGTTGCGAAGATAAAATCTATTAGAGTGATGCTAGCTATTGCCGCATTTCATGATTATGAGATTTGGCAAATGGATGTCAAAACCGCTTTCCTTAATGGGAAGTTGGCCGAGGATGTTTACATGACTCAGCCAGAGGGTTTTGTCGATCCGAAGCATCCGAATAGAGTGTGTAAGCTTGAGAAGTCCATTTATGGACTTAAGCAAGCGTCTCGCAGATGGAATCTTTGCTTCGATGAGAAAGTCAAAGAGTTTGGATTTGTACGAAGCGAAGATGAATCGTGTGTATATGTCAAAGCCAGTGGGAGCATAGTTAGCTTTCTCGTTTTGTATGTCGATGACATACTATTCATAGGAAACGACGTCCCGACTCTGCAGGAAGTTAAGTCCTGGCTCAGGAATTGCTTCGCTATGAAGGACCTCGGAGAGGCTTCCTATATTTTGGGAATAAGGATAGTGAGAGAAAGAAGTAAGAGACTAATAGGACTTAGTCAGAACACTTACTTAGATAAGGTACTAAAACGTTTTAGTATGGAAAACTCGAAGAAGGGAGAAATACCGATACAAAGTAATGCCAAATTGAGTAAGACTCAAAGTCCGAGTACCGAAGCTGAAATAGCAGAAATGAGCCGAGTACCATATGCTTCCGCAGTTGGCTCAATCATGTATGCTATGACTTGTATTCGCCCTAATGTAGCCTTTGTTTTGAGCATGGTTAGCAGATATCAAGGGAATCCTGGCAGAGCCCATTGGATTTTAGTGAAGAATATCCTTAAGTACCTTCGGAGGACGAAGGAATGGTTCTTAGTCCTCGGAGGGAGTGATGACTTAAAGGTGCAAGGGTATAGTGACGCCAGCTTTCAAACCGACCGAGACAACTACCGTTCGCAGTCGGGATGGGTCTTTACCCTGAATGGAGGAGCAGTGACTTGGAAAAGTTCTAAGCAGGAAACCGTAGCTGATTCAACATGCGAATCAGAGTACATTGCAGCGAGCGAAGCGTCGAAGGAGGCAATATGGTTAAAGAACTTCATCGGTGATCTTGGAGTTGTACCTGCCATAAAGGAGCCCATGGAGATTTTCTATGATAATGAAGGAGCGGTTGCCTTGACCAAGGAACCGAGAGATCATGGTAGATCTCGACACATCGACAGAAAATATCACTTTATTAGACATCGTGTAGAAGAAGGACAACTCGTAGTGAAGAGGATATCATCAGAAGATAACCCAGCAGATCCGCTTACGAAGGGACTGAGTAGGGTTAAGCACTTGCAGCATGCTAAGAGTATTGGGCTGAAGGATGATATTAGTATAGATTAGATAGTAGCAGAAACGTGTAATAGATAAATGTAATTAACATTTGATGATTAAATAAAAGAGTATTATTTATGAGTAATGTTACTGTCTTCTGTTAATTGTTTAACTATTGTTTCATTTTGCATGTTTTGACTTCCAGAATAATTGAGTTTATTAAGAATAATTGAATTGTTCAAATTGTCCACAATCGTTCATATGTTGGAAGTAGATAATAATGAAGATTGTCATGAATTGGTGTGTAGATTGTCTAAATGGTATTAGACATAGCAAAAGTTTGCTGCAAAGTTCATGAGTGCTTATGAACTAGTTTTGAGCATTGGAACAAACCCGCGCTTGTTGGAATCACCTTATGGAATATGATAAAAAGGGTGATTACAAGACGATAATATCATATAGTCTTAAAACCTAGATATATGGTTTGTTATTTGTTAATTGGTTGTACATTGATAATGCGAAACCGCATCAATAACTTGATGTTATAAAACACATTGTTGTGTATAGTTGATTAATGAATAAGTAAATGCATATAAGTCGAAGTTTATCTGTTACTTTTATCCCAAGAGGGTAAAAGCGATATCTCGGCCGCTCGATGATTTGATTTGACTTATGTGTCGGGCCCGGTCAGAACTGAATTGATGTGTTCGATTAAGTTCTATGTCAAATAAATCGGATATCGAGAAACCAAATGCTAGACAAATTAGTTCCATATAAATTTCAGCATGATATCTAAACAGAGGACTGTACGATCCCTTATCTAAAGGACAAGATTGATTAGATCAGAGTTTGACAGCGTCTTTGAGAGCTATGATTGCTAATCAAAATATACTTATACATATAGTTACTAGACTTATCCAAGTGGGAGACTGTCGGAATAGTGTCTAAGGCTGCAACTATATTAGGCAAGTATTTGACCCGGTTGTGCATGGTCCTTTTGGGTTGCCTTCACCATAGCAACTTGACAGGATGATTTATAATGAGAGAAGGAATATTATTAAGGAATAATGATATTGTTATTTGATTAATATAAGTCATAAATTAATTGGGAATTAATTTGGTGACTTAAAGAGATTAATTAAATAAAGGGATATAAACTGTCAATTGTTTGATAGTTGCACTTTGGGCTATATATCCTTTAAGGATAAAGGGTGGACGATTTCTAGGGCTTAGGATAGCCATAAAATCGTCCAAGGCTTATCATGGAAAGGATTTGGATTGCTTAGGGCTTAAGTTATCCAATTAGGGTTTAAGGGTGAAACCCTAAGGAGCCTTACTAGTATAAATAGACCCCATGGGTTAAGGAAATCGGCACTTGTGCTTTAGAAAGAAACCCTGGCCGATTTTTATCCTCTCTCCCCTCTCCTAAATCATCTTCTTGCTAGTTGGTGTTTGTAAGCCATTAGAGGAGTGACAATTGTGACTCTAAAGCCTCAAGGACAACAAGATCAAGCAAGTGATTCAAGGTAAGCTTCTAATCTCTTATTTCATATTGTTACTATTGTATATTAGCCATTAGAAGTCTTGGATTCAATGTATGTTCAATTAGAGAAACCTAGATCCAAGCATTAGGGTTGCATGTGCACATAGGAATGTTCATATGGCTAAAACCCATCAGTAGCATGTCATGATAGCGGGTCCTCCTCATATCCTCATCTCCCGCATACTGGGGCACCATCAATGCCCTCTCCCGGAACTTGGCAGTGATCTCTGCCACAGTCTCCGTAGTCTGTCTCATGTCCAAAAACTCTCTGGCCAGCTACTGAAGCTCTACCGCTGGCGCAAACTCTGCTCGAAACCGGGTCACAAAATCTGACCATGTCATAGCCTCAATAGCCAAGGCTCCCAATGAGTCACCAACAAACTCCTACCAGTCTCTATCTCTGTCTCTCAAACACCCTGCTGCGTATCTCACCTTCGACCCCTCGGGCCAGAAGCTGGTCAGCTGTACGGACTCAATGTCTGCAATCCATCGTCTGGCAGCAATGGGGTCCTTCGCCCCATGGAAGTCCGGCACACCACTGCCCCTGAAGTCCTTAAAGGACAGTGTGCGAGATCCTGACTGGCCAGATGCCATGTCACTCCTGAACGCCCAGAGGTGGTCCTCCATCAGCTCAACTATCCCTTCCTTGATCGACCCGAAAATGATGGGGGTTGACTCAAGGATGCCTTTGGTGATCTCTGACGTGATGAACTCACATAGCCTCTCATCTACTGGCTCGGATCCTGATCCCGAACCCGATCCCTCTCCAGAACTGCCACCTGCTGGCCTCTGACGTAGTACCACCATTCTGCAATACACACAGGCAACCATTAGTGATACTTATACCTCTAAAGGGATCACATCTATTACAAGTTCCCTGGTCTTGCCTCAGCCTTCCTTAATTCGGGTACGTATCCTCTGCTTTCAGTAGTACGGGCCCATACTACCTTCCACATTTATCCGTACCTTCCTCAAGGACAGCTTTGACTCCACCAGATCCCTTTCCCCACTACTGATCCTCTGCTATTCCCATTCTAGGCTTGCCCTAGGGAAATCTATGACCCACCCAAACCGGTCCTCAGCCGCTGAAGGTCTCCTTGTAATGCCAGTTAGCCATTACCTGAATACCATCACATGTGATGAGGCTCAGATAATCCTTCGAGTAACATACTCGTCCCTATAATGGTTAGACTCAAACAAGAGTTGCGCAATACGGCCAAATCCAGTACTTTGAGATTATTCAACCCTGATCTCGTGTAATGTGACGTATTCACCAAATGACTAACTTCAACCACGCAGAGTCCCACGTAGCACAAAGCAAGCAACATTCGGATGGAGGAAAACTACTCAAGCAAATCTGTCCTCAAAATGAGAAGCTGAACTAGCATATAATTCTAAGCTCATACTACCAAGCATAACCTAATTAGGCTATCCTACTACTGTCTACTCATTACTAGCATGCAATCCTCATAAGCTGAAGCACATAAAGCAGGCACATAAGGCATCATTCCTAGATCCTTAGTCCTATTCTAGCATGTTGTTCTACTGAATCTGATGAACATAATATAACATTGTATGGGTACTTTGGGGAATACTTAGTTGAGTTCGGTCGGTCGCGCACATCACACACTTCGTTCTTTCTCAAAACTCTTTACTTAATCCTTTAGAAAACTTTTTCTTTTTCGAAATCCTTTAATCCCTTGATTTGAGTTCAGACACCCCCGAAGGTGTGTCCGAATCCCACAAACCAGGGCTCTGATACCAACTTGTAACGACCCAATTTTCACGTCCAAAAATTTCATTTTTAAATCAATACTTTGGAAAACATTTGTGAATAAACATCGTTTGATCCTATCATTTCATAAACATATTTCGTGTCCGAAAACCAAAACATAAAAACAACCATAATGTCAGAGTACCAATCCCAGAATAACTCATGGTGCGGAAAACAATGTGCGTGTATGATGTGTCGCTACCGTGCTAGCTCCTTCCCCTTCGAAGAAGAGATACATGAAAACAAAACTGTAAACTGCAAGCACGAAGCTTAGTGAGTTCCCATATCGTACCACATACCATACAATCACATAACATACAAATACTGTCAGAAATATCTGGGTGCCCGACCTACCCCTTGGTCCTTTCGACCGGACGCTGCCTAGCATATCTGGGTGCTGGCCTCCCCTTTGGTCCTTCAGACCGGACACTGCCTGGCATATCTGGGTGCCGGCCTCCCCTTCGGTCCTTTCGACCGGACACTGCCTAACATATCTGGGTGTCGGCCTCCCCTTCGGTCCTTTCGACCGGACACTGCTTGGCATATCTGGGTGCCGGCCTCCCTTTCGGTCCTTTCGACCGGACACTGCCTGGCACATCTGGGTGCCGGCCTCCCTTTCGGTCCTTTCGACCGGACACTGCCTGGCACATCTGGGTGCCGGCCTCCCTTTCGGTCCTTTCGACCGGACACTGTCTGGCATATCAAGGTGTCGGCCTCCCCTTCGGTCCTTTCGACCAGACACTGCTTGGCATATCTGGGTGCCGGCCTCCCCTTCGGTCCTTTCGACCGGATACTAAGGACTATTTCACCCTTACTACTACTACCACTATCACATAACATCATAACATGCTAGCACATAAACATATCAAGTAGCAGTAAACCTAGATGAATATCAAGAAGACAATAATCTAACATACAACTCCTATTGGTGGGCCAGCAAAAATGGCTTATAAAAGCCTTAAATCCTTCAGTCTCCTCTTGATCCTTCTATGCTCTTCCTTCTTCCTTGAGGTCAAAACTCACAAGAATCACTCAAAAGCCTTAGATTTTCTCAAGAACGGCCAGGGTTTGCTATGAGAAGTGTTTGGAAGCATAAAGGGTGAAATGGAGGCTGCATAAGATCGTTTAAATAGGGTGAAAACCCCTGGATTAGGGTTTTTGTCCAGACAACGGCTACTCGCCGAGTCCGGGACCCGAATCGCCGAGTCCGCAACTTAAACTCCGTGTCTCATCCTGCTTCTACTCGGTGAGTCAGTCCTTCAACTCGCCGAGTCCAAGGCCAAAAATGCAAAATAATTGAAGATTTAATAACAGAATATGTACCAAGAACCAGGTGCTACAAGATGTTAATGGTGAGGATGGGAGGATCGACGACCAAGGCCACAAAAACTGCTTCGATAACATAAGCGATATAATGATTTCTTTGGTTGATAAACATAATACAAAAATATGTTTATAGGCTCGTTCGATACTGATATCTAAATCTTGTCATGACACATATTTAAATATTTATAATAATATATTTTTATATACATGTAATGATATTTCTAATTAAAATAAATCATTTAGATCGGTGTATGTGACCTAACTATTCAATGTGTCTTTACTTTGTTACTCCGCTTGTTTTAAATTTGGCTATTGCCCATAAACATTTTTGTTGGAAGTATGGCAATGATGAAAGTTATATTTGTGGTGAGGTGGTGCTAAAATAAGTTTGTTGGTGTGGCGATTGCAACAGATATTGGGTGTTAAGTAGGTTAAAATAACTCTTGTATTGAGCGAATCTTAGGAAGATGTGTGTTTGGGTTTGGTAAAGAGATGCTTGAGGTTTGCTCTATTTTTTATTTTTGTAGTTGTGGAGTTGTGTAAAATGAAGAGAGAAAAAAATGATGTAAAAAAATGAATTTAGTGATATGTATTTTATAGGTAAAAATATATATATTTTTTAAAAGACGGTTGAATGGTTATATTAATGTTTCTTAGAGCATTGTCAATGTTTCATTGTGTTGAGGCCTCCAAAATTTGCCACGACACATTTATGGGGGGTGTTTTCCCCATTGTGGCCACGCCACATCATTTAGGACTGCTACCTCAGCCTCTATATGTCGCGTACGTCCCATCCCTAGTAATCAATGTCACTTTTATCCTCTTTATTTTTTAAAGTTTCGTGTTTAACCCATGTAGTATATATAATATGATTCTTTTAAGGCTACCACCCGTAAACTTTGTCAAATGTCACTTTAACCTCCTTGGTTTTGAACTTTATAAAATATCATTTTGATCATCGACTTTCTAAACTTTCATGTTTACCTCATCTACCAACAATTTTGTAAGTTGTATCAGCATTATATATTTACCTACCAACAAATACAATCATACTTAATTTTTTTTTGAACGACAAATAAACGGCAAATATACTAAATTACTCCTAAATTATTCTACATATATCTACTAGTGACCCTCGACCTCAAGGAGTAAGAGCAATACTGGATACCACTAGACTATAAGTCATCTAATAATCATACTTAATTTTTATCAATACAATTGTTAAAATTCAATTTGTATTTGCGCCACTACAACGTACAATAAACAAAATACTATCTTATTTTATTTATCAAGGTCAAAGGTTAGTGATCATTGTTTAACATTTAACATTGTAACCACTCCATCCCATCGGGGGGCGACGTAACCATCCCATGTTGATTTATTACCTACTGTGGCATGTCAAAAGGTGAAAACAAAGAACAAACACACCTTGGATTCTTAAATTAAGTTTTGCGTTAACTCCTAAGTTGACTCTGATGTGGTGCTTACCTGGGATTAGTGATTGGTATTGTTAGCTAAATCCACTTAAAAATTACTAAAGATTTTCGGATATCTAAAAAGTAGGATGTTCAAATAAAATAAACCTTTTTTCTTGCATCTTTTTTAAAATATTAAACAACGTTTGATTTTCCATGTAACTAATTAAAAATGTTATTAATCAGTGAATAAGGAATACTTTATAAATCTCTTAATAACAACGAACCCAATAAAATTTATGGATTCAGATTATATATATATTTTTTAAGAACAGCATGGTTCAAATTAATGTCAATAAAAAAATAATGTATTACAATGGTTAGTAGTAGACAGACCGATCGATTAGAAAAATGTTAAAAGTTAAAACAACTTGAAATCCAAATTATTTTATTTTTTAACCTTCACTTTATTAAGAATGATGATTACTTACACAGGAAAGAGGATGAAGAAAAGAATGATCAAGTTTAGCCATTTATTTCATTCTTCGAATTATTTTGTATTCAATTATTAGAACCCAAAAGAACAAAATCAATATGTGAATATACACACACTCACTCAATTATGTGTTGATTATTTGAGATAGGCACCACCATGCATGTTTATTATTGCTATTTTTTCTAAACCTTTATTTTATTTTTATTTAAATAATACCTAAATCTTTTAGATTGTATGAGTTGTATCTAAATAGTTTCTTTTAACATAGAGACAGAGACCTACTAAAAATAAATTGTTTAACGGTTAACATTATATTTGTTTAGATAAATGTAAAAATGGTTCGTATGGTATGCATTTTTTTCAGATTTTGATTCAAACTTCAATTTTTTTGGATTTGTGATAGCTAGTTTGGTGGTGTATTTGATCCATCTGAAAACTGAAATGACTATAATAAACTTAGTTTATTTATTTTTTATTTTTCTTTCATTTTCTTTAAAAAATTATTACTTATTTATTAATTTTAATAATTAAAAAATAGAAGATGCTCTCTCTCTCTCTCTCTCTCTCTCTCTCTCTCTCTCTCTCTCTCTCTCTCTCTCTCTCATAGGAGACAAAACTTAAGATGACGGAGATAGTAAGAATGTTTGGAGGAACGATGTTCAATAGACTTAATTTAGCCAAAACCTTATGCCAAGAAGTCCAATTATGATTATTTTATTGACAATTTGGTTGTTGTTTACATCACGAATATTTCATAGTCGTGTGAAATTCATGATCTTTGGAAGTTTTTCGGTAAAAATGGTAGGATAGTAGATGTATACAATACATAGAGGACTAATAAGATGCGAGAACAGTTTGGCTTTGTAAGGTTTTTACACATGGAAAATATTAATGGTCTTGCTAGAAACGTATCTACCATTTTGATCGGGAAATACAAGCTTTATGCTACTCTAACAATAATTAATAATATATTAACCAATTTTATAATGGGAAATTAAGTAATCTATCTACAATTTAATGTTTGAAAAAAAATAACCCAAAAAATTTGTGTTTAACAAAATAACCACTTGGTCCGAATTGAACATTCCAAACCAAGAAAAAACAATTTTTCTGAGAAAAAATATATTTCGGACTGCCATTCCGTATTCCAAACCAATAGTTCACATTCTGGACTGAAATTTTTCATTTTGGAAAAAAAAAACCCTTTGGAATTTCAGGAACAAGTTTGAAATCTGATGACAAATTTCGGAATTTCAAGAAAAAAAAAATGTTTTTTTACTTAATTCTAACAACAAGTTAAACAAACATAGTAAATATAAATTATATCATTATTAAGCATAAAATCGGACATTTTATTCAAAAATGTGACAATAAATACATCGAAATGGACATTTCAGGCATAAGTGGATATATTTTTTTTCAAAAAAAGGGAAAATGCCAAAAAAAATAATAATAATAACTCTGGGATTTGAAGATCAAACCCGAAATGGAGAATATTTTGCATAAAAATTAAAAACTAATTAGGAATGTGCACAGTAGTCCGGAATTAGGCATTCGGGAAAAAATGATTATTTTTCAAAAGCTAAATAAAAGTAGTTATTTTCTTAAAAATAAAAAAGACTCATCTTCTATATATAGGTTAGATTACGTAATTTCCTTTTTTTAACACCTAAAAGTTATTCAAAGGAACTAGCAAGATGCTAGATATAAAAAAAAAAGAGATACATAGAAAGTAAAGGGTTTTTAAGCTAACATATCTAAAATATATGTAAATTAGGGAAGAATCTCCGCTTTGCGGGGTGGAGACACAAAAGAAATAGACGAAATGGAAAGATTTAAAAAACAGAAAAGAAAACCATGTAGATTTGGACCGGAGAAGTTAAGTAAAGGGAGTATAAAATCACCTTTGACATTATATAAATATGCTGATGCAAGAAACCATTTCAATAAACAAACAAAGCATAACAATTTTTTTATAATATCTCAAATACCCAAAGAAATGCCAAAATATGGATGTATCTTATATATTTACTAAACCGTAAACAGATAGTAAAAGTAAATGTTGTTCACAAAGTGATCATAATGTGATAAATTCAACTATGATCTAATGTCTTCTTTACCAACTATAATCAAAGGAATACCAGCAAAGGTCTACTGAGTTCGACAAAACAATTAGGAGTACCCATGAGGTTTTTTGTACATGGGTCTTGACCAAAGGATTGTATGATGTACCCTACAACAACAAATGTCTTCCAGCAACATCTGAAAAAGAAATGGATACACTTCAGCACAAATTTTATTAAAACGAAAAGCAAATCTTAATGGTGGAGGTATACTTTGAGTATACATCACTGCCCTCTGATCAACCTGAACCTTCTGGTGGATCCAGAAGAACTTTCTAGCATCTTGGGCATCGAACTAAATTTCTGCCTTTTTAGTGTTAACCTCTGATTGTTATAACAACGTTTCATCTGAACATTCAGGGTCAGGTGGAAGTATATCATGAGTAAATTTCTGCCTTTTTAGCAAAATCCATGGGTGCTACCAATATCTATGCATACACAAACATAAATAATTCAAGAAAACTGCATCAAAAAATATAAGTAGTCTTCAAATGAATTTCTTGAACCAAGAGTAATATCCAGCGCTTACCTCTGTATCATGCTCTGATACTCTCTCGTTTTCATCCTTGATCCCTGCATTGTTACAACATATTCTAATAAAAAAAACGCAGAAAATATTCAAAAGAATTAATTCCATAAAACAAATATCCTAATAACAATGTAAAACTCATAAGAGGCACTTCTGGTACACATGATGGATTAGATTATACAAAAATATGAAAAAGGGCATTTCTTTAGATTTGTTGATGTCAAAAATCTTCAATACAGATGCTAATTGCTAAAACAGGGGAAAAATCTACAACATAATGGGCTGACAAATTAGAATATACCTCAACATTGTTGTATTTCTTCATATATCTTTACAGTCTTCACTTTCAATTACTTTCCTGGTTAAAAAGAAAAGGAGAAGACATTTAAAAAAAGTCGATTATTTCTCTTGAACATTTCAACAAACACCTTTAGACCACCCCTCAATCATCAGCGTTTAATAGAAATTCACCAAGCTCCATAAGCATCAACTTTTAGAAAGATCTATAATCTAAAATATGTAATAAGAAAGAGTTTTAAGTAATAATTGAAAACTTACTGCCAAGTATTTGATGTTTCCAGTGGAAATCATCCTATAATAGGGTTTGCCCTTGAAGAAGGAAGCGACACAGCCATTCCTGTAAGTTTTTATCCATATATGATCTGATATCAATAACAATACTAAGAAATCATGGAGTACCTATTATGCAAATTGCAGAAGGAACGATCTCACTTTCCACAAATGAAGGGCAGTATCCCAACGTGACCTAAATGTAACAAAAGCAACAGGTAGCTCCTACAAACTCCAAATTAAACGGGGGTTAATATGGTAAATTTTTTGTATGTGAGATTAAATTACGAAAATTAGTACGTGAAGATGGTTTCTAGCATATAGAATTTGATAGGAATGAAAAGCATTAGGGTGGGTTCCTTCGATCCATGCTCTATGTTTGATTGCAGAAATAATATTTATACCCTAATGTTTAGTAATTCCGGTTTCCAACTGGGGCAAACGAACCTGTGATGATCAACACATAAGCAAGTGCAAGAATGAAATTAGAATCACCTTTGGGAGCGGCTATCCGATTTAGGGAAATTAGAATGTGAATGTTTACCTTTGATTTGGAATTGTCTATTCCATGCAGACGATTACGATGAACAGCAACGTCAAGCCCATTCCCCTAAGGCAAACCCTAGAACCCATCAACTGAGGCGGTAGAAGAGAAAGAAGGTGAAAATGGAAGGGAGGATAAAGATCTTACTTATTTCGGAAGCGTTCTTCACCGAGAGGAGGAATGAGATCGGGAGTCGATAAGTTGGGAGACGATGGTTCGTCGTAAGGAAGAGGAGCCGGCTTGCAGAGCAAATAAAAAAATAGATTTTCGATGAAAACGGAGCATCCTTCTTAAGGACACGTATCTAAGCAGTGGAAAACATAACATAGACACGTGTTCCAAAGGTGGAAAATAGAAGGTAACACACGTAACCCCAATCTCTTAAACCCCAGCCAGCAGCTTTTCACTTAAAAAAAATAAAAAAAAATTGGAGACAAATTATCAAAAAAATAGAAAAAACTAAAAAAAAATCAACCAATAAGAATAGAGAACTGTTCATGTGGTGCTTCTCAATTAAGTATCTAAGTAGTGGAAAACATAACATAGACACGTGTTTCAAAGGTGGAAAATAGAAGGTAACACACGTAACCCCAATCTCTTAAACCCCAGCCAGCAGCTTTTCACTTAAAAAAAATAAAAAAAAATTGGAGACAAATTATCAAAAAAATAGAAAAAACTAAAAAAAAATCAACCAATAAGAATAGAGAACTGTTCATGTGGTGCTTCTCAATTAGTATATATATAATTACGATTTCTACTAGAAACCACAAAAAATAATAAGAATCTAGCACAAAAAAAAAAATTAAAAAAAGCTCCTTACGAATGTTCGCATTACCAAATGCTAAATGATTCTAATATATACATAAAACCCACCATGTTATTTGAATTACCACTTGAATCACCGACCTCTTGATTTTAGACAAAGACAACAAGTCCGGTCAAACAAGCAAAACCGAATAGGAGAGGGTCAATCGGAACTGAAACTCCAACCATTGGCAAATAGAATCCCATGTACATGCAGCAACCTCGCAAGATCCAAAAAATGCTTCAAATTTTTGGAATCCATCTGACGTAACACACATAAAGTCAAAGGGAAGTTCACTCCTTTTGTAGCCAAGTTCATTCTGAGGGGCAAATGATCCATAATGAGTCGCCACGTGAAAATATTAACCTTCCTAGGAAGCAAAAAAGTTCACACCATGCCATTTATTGCAATCGGGTAACATAAACTACTCGACATACCTTCCAGTGCTCTTTACTGTAAAAATGTCATTGTAACAACCCAGATTTTTTATTCATACATCTAAGGGATTATAAAAGTTTTCTTAACGAATTTATAATTCTATCAACTCATAAAAATAAAAAACATTTGATATCACATGCAATGATCACATGTTTACAATAAAATCTCATCATAAATGAACAACAAGGAAAAACAACTCAAATAACAACTTAGTCTAAGTCCTTGTGCTCCTATCTCATATGTAACACATGTTTTTCATATTGATTTAACTAAAGACTTAATGGGATCAAAATGGAGTTTTTTAGGGAAAAAAACTCTATGACACGACATGGCGCAAGGATGCTCATGACATGGTATGGCTTAAATGATTGTGTCCTCTTGATGAGTCCCACTACATGGCGAGTGAAGAGTCACGATATGGCGATGTTTTGGATGAAAGCAGAAGCCAGGTTCAGTTCAGTCAGCAGAGGGCTCAACGAAGAAGCCAAACCTTCGATTCACGAACTAGAGCCAACATTGTCGGGTCCATTATGGAAAGTGTGGGAAACTACATGATGGAGCATGTCGGGCAAGAGGTTTAGGATGATACAAGTGTGGTGGGATTGGTCATATCAGCAAAGATTGCCCTCTATGAACAATTCTGATTCGTTTTCACTATAATAAGACATGCCACAATAAGGCCGACTGCCCACGATTGACGAGTGGAGTGGCGAGCCCACTCCAGCTACACTGAGGATTGGTGATGTTCACGAGGGTAGGGCGGAGACTCTGATGGTGAAGAGCTGAACATTTCATTTGAAGGCTGAGGACACCCGCGTTTCGCCGGATATGATCGTTGGTACATATTATATTCATTTTCTTTTTGCATTCATTATTTATGATCATGATTCTGTGACTATGTGTGATAGGTGTAATGTTAGAGGTGTTTAATTCTCCAGCTAAGGTTTAGGGTTTCTTTATGATTGTCTGGTCACTATTTGAAGGATCGTCATATGCCATTTTTGCATACCGGGACACATGATTGGAGTGTATATGGTTGATTCGGTCTTAGGCTTCGACATGGAAGACGTCAACCAATGATAGTTTGAACCCTAAGTGGGGGAGAACTGAGAATTTTGCTTGGAGGATCAGGAGTCAATTTGATTTTTATGGTTCTGGTAGAATGGGTCTGCGGAAGTTGTGGTGCAAGTATGTTGGATTTTGGATACAGGATATTTGTGACATAATAGGAGTAATGTGGGCTATAATCCAAGTTCTCTGAGGTGGGAGGGTTCTCGTCACGTTCCCAAGGATGTACGTGTTGCCCTCACATCGGAAGTTGTTGAGAAAAGATATCGTTGTGGCCAATTGTACCTGCTTGGTTCAACAAATATTAGGTTAATATGTGGTTGATCCACTCAGATTGAATGTCAACTGAAGGGTTGGTTAGCTCATTGTATTTACCACTATATTTAGTAGGGGAAGAGCGGTTGTTAATCTATCAACCAACTTCGGTGCTTTTTGTGTGTATTTTCGCATGGGTTTTTTTCAGTGGTAAGTTAGACCACTGGATTGGTTATCTATCCCTTTTCACTAGTGATTAATTCATTCATTTTCATCAGTTGAAATTGTTCGAGGATTTTGACTTGTATCAGTGGAAGGTGCTATGGATGCGTCAATCGTTCATCAAGTTTTGCGTGGTGCATATCTTGGGTTTTTGGGTGTATTTACCCAAGGTATTCTGGTCATGGAATCTTTGTTCTTGCAAGTTTGGGTGGTGATGTTCTTGAATAATGAAGTTCGGATGATACGGCGGCATTGAGCAAGGGTGACATTGGATTCTCTTTTGACCAATAATGTCAGGTGTGTATGTTAAGAAGCAAATGATGAAGTATTGGGTTAACTTGCAAATTCGAATGGTTTTGAACTTGTAAGACAATAGTTGAATCCAAGTGGGGGAGAATCTCTTGGGGTTAATGGAAATATTTCCAAGCAGATGTTGAGGAGTCAAATTCATCTCGTCTGAAAACATAAAGCATCGACAACGGCACATTTTGGGTTCGTGACTAGGTTTATTTTGAGGGTTGTGTGGGGGCCTATCTGCCTGTCCTTATCTGATTAAGGCTTTACAGTTCGAAGCATGACTCGAACGCCTGATAGGGTCTAGCAGGCTATAGGTTCGACTCATATTGATCTTGGTTGGGTATTCTTATGGATTGTTGGAAAGAGCATACGGTGGGCCATAGCAATCGTGGGAGTTTTGTAAGACTACGATTTGACCTATAGCATTCACTAGGTTAAGATAGGTTGTTGTGGTAGTGTTGTAAGACTATGGTCTGGCCCGTAGCATTCATTAGATTGAGATAGGATGTTGCAGGAGTGGTTGTAAGACTTGGGGGGGGGGGGGGCACAACATTCATATGGTTAAGTTAGAACGTTGGCTAAGTTGGGTTGGGTGTGACGTAAGACTACGATTTGGCCCGTAACATTCACCTGGGGTGAAACTGTAACACCCCGAGTTCAGAAGTGCAAGTTCAGGGATCTTAGTGTAAATAAGGAAGGTTGACTCGGCGAGTCGATGGATGAACTCAGCGTGTCGAGTCGCGGTTATGGTCACGTGTTAAGTGACCGACTCGGCGAGTCGGCAGTTGGACTCGGTGAGTTGGTGCTGAAGGGAGAAAAACCCTAATCTGGGGATTGTGCCCTATATAAAGAAAATTATAACCCACCTTCAGCCTCTTGGCTACCTATTTGAGATCCAGAAACCCTCATCTCGTGTGTGTGTGACTCCATTGATGAAAAATTAGAGCTTGGAAGAGAAAATTGGTGTAAGAAGCTTAGGGATTTGAAGACCATCATTAAGGGGCTTGGGTAGATCTGGAATCTACTTCTGTTTGGGCACATTTCAGGGGTAAGGAACCTCCTCCTTAAGCTATTTCATTATTGATTCACAAATGGTGGTTGATTTGGGATTCATTAGCTTGTTTGGGGGCTATCTTGAGTTTGAGGCTTAGATCTGAAGTTGCTACTTCAGATATAGACTTGTGATGGCCCAGAAGGTCCTAAAGTTCCTGTCTAAGAGTCATTGGTGAAGGCCTTTGTCTTGAACCCTAGTCCTAGAAGTGTTTTGGGCTTATATCTCCTTGCTTTCATGTAAAGTTTGCAACTTTATGTGAGGGTTAGGCTGTAGAGGAATGGATCTATGGATTGGAGTCCCTGCATGGCTTGAAAAGCCTATGTTTGGAATGAGAACTGAAGAGACTCAGCGAGTCACATGGGTGCACTCGACGAGTTGTATGAATATGTGCATGGACTCGGCGAGTCTGTTGAAGATTTCCTTGGACTCAGCGAGTATGTTCTTGGAAACAGCGAGTCTGGTCGTGGAACCCTAGCCTTTTCTGGTTAAGCCGTGTCTCAGTGAGTTGAGGGACAACTCGGTGAGTTGAGCAGGATGGGACTCGAAGATTGTTGGACTCGACGAGTCTTGGGGTGACTCGGCGAGTTGAGTCGTGATTGGGAGTTTCTGAGTATAAGGACTCGACGAGTCAACGCGTTGACTCAGCGAGTAGGGTCAACCAGGAAGGTTGACTTTGGCTGAGGACTTTGACTTTGACCAAGGGTTGACCAGTTGACTTCCAGGGGTATTTTGGTAATTATTGGTATTTATTGGTTTTGGTTATTTGGTAATGCTCAGTGGTGGGGTTCGTGTTGGTGGTCGGAGCAGCGTGATCTTATTCTTCAGTCGGCAGTTGCAGGTGAGTTATCCTCACTATATCAACAGGGTCTAAGGCACCAAGGCCGACCCTTTATCGGATTGAAATCTAGGTATCTGTTTGATATGTTATTGCTTGCTATGTCTGTATCATGGTTATTAGGATGGTGTTTGTTAGAGACCTGGTTAAGGTCGGTATCCTGGTATATAGGATGACGTTATGTTAGTGACCGGTTAGGTCGGTATCCTCGTTAGGATGTTGTTATGATATGTGATCTGCTAGATCGGTTTGATTAGATGTGAATTGTTATATAATTATATGTTTATGTGCACATGGTTGTTTGGACTGGGGTTGGGTTGAGGCGGGTCCTGCTTTGTGCTGTAGGCCAACATACCCAGGGCGGACCGGTTAGACCGAAGGCCCGACGAGCGGTCCTGATAGGCTGAAGGCCCCAAGAGGGCGGACTAGACGTGCCGAGGCTCAGAGAGTGGACCAGATAGACTGAAGGCCCGGTGCGGGCGGACCAGTCATACTGTAGACTCGGAGAGTGGACCAGGTGGACTGAAGGCCCGGTGCAGGCGGACAAGTCACACTGTAGACTAGGAGGGAGAGTGGACCAGGTGGACTGAAGGCCCAGTACGGTCGGACCAATCACACTGTAGACTCGGAGAGAGAGTGGACCGCGTGGACTGAAGGCCTGGTGCAGGCCGACCAGCCACACAGTAGACTCGATATGCATGGTTGTTCTGTTTATGATATGATATGATATGATATGTGTGTCGTATTGTGGTTGGTATTTTAGGGGTAACTCACTAAGCTTTCGGGCTTATAGTTTCAGTGTATTGTTTCAGGTACTTCAGGATACCATGGCAAGGCGAAGGCGTGATCATACCACTCCTCAGTTTTATGTTGATGTTTATGGGATACTCTGATAATAAATGAACTGAAAACCTTTTTGTAATAACTTAATGAATATGGGTTGTTTTTGAAAAGTTTAAATTGGTTGAAGTTTTATGGTCGTTACAAGTTGGTATCAGAGCCTTGGTTTGAGTGAATTGGAGGAACATTCGTGTGAATCCAGTCTCAAATCAAGGAGAGATTTTCGAAAATAGTTTTCAAAAGGTTTTCAAAAATAAGTAGAGGAGGACGCAGAGGTACGATTAGCCAGAGCCAGTAAGTAGACCCCAATATACCATGATAGAATTGCTTGATTATATGATGCCTGCTAGCCTAGGGTTCCCTGTTATGTTAGGTAGTTATCAGTTCCTCTTTAGGTGAGGATTGAGTGTTGCCATGTATATGTTTATCGCTAGGGTGTTGTGGTGATACTTGATATAAATATGGGTAGGTATGGAAGGTAGTATGAGCCCGTACTACTGAAAGCACAGGACCCATACGTGTATCAAGGAAGTCACAACCCCTAGGGTCGGGTTGGGAGTTGATTCCCGGGTTATTGGGGAAGCATCTGATTTTTTGGCGGTGTATTTCCAGTATGGTGGTTACGAGGCATGCTGGGGGTGGATCCGGGTCAGGATCGGGATCAGGAGAGGGCGGTCAGGGTGGATCAGTGCCACCCGAGGTCATTGGTCAGATGAGTACGGATGAGTTGGATGCCAGGATTCGTAAGATCCTGCATCATGAGATTGCTACTATGTTCAAGGCGGAGATGTTTGGGTCGATCAAGACCGCCATGGTTGAGTATTTTGATGAGCGCTATGCAGCTCTTGCAGAGATGGTTGTCGCGGTAGCTGCAGCGGCTGTAGCAGCGGCAGGTGGAGGAGCCGGTCGAGGTTTTCAGTATCTGGACTTTGATAATACGAAGCCCCCTACTTATGATAGGGTCCAGGATCCGATCATTGCTATGAGGTGGTTGTCGGATGTGGAGGGGGGTTGTAACGCCCGTAGATCAGGGCTAGTCAATTTTGAGACAATAAGCGTCAAAAATGACTTTTTGATAGAAGATTATTTAGGATGAATAATCCTAACTAAGTTGTAGTATATGTTACAAGGTTTCCGTGCATATAAAGAACGCCAAAATCGGAGTTATAACGAAGAAGTTATGACTTGTTGAAGTTTCGCGACAGAACCGACACAACGCTGAATGACGTAAAAAGTGAATTGACGTTAGAGTGATATTTAGCCTTAGCGATCTAAACGAGAATCGAAGATCTCGTTGTTAGTAGCGAAACGACGAAAAGTTAGGCAAGAACGGACGTCAAACGAAGAAGTTATGAATTTATAACGAAATTTTCTGTCCCGACCTATTAAAAATAAATAATAAAAATAAAAGTCAAAATTAGCTGACGGAGTCTAAACGAAATTCGTAGAGCGTAGTCTCACCTACGCGTGGATATAAAGAACGTCGAAAACGGAGTTCGTATGAAGAAGATATGATTTTTCGAGGTTTACTAATGAATTAATAATCAAATTTAATTATTAAATCCCGGTAGTATCCGAAGGTGAGTCATCGGACTCATCCGAAGTACGCCCCGCGTACAGCCAAGCCTGACAACCTTCGCACTCGAGTTCTTCGGATGACGCATGCAGTGACGTTTCGGACACGTACGCCTGTACGCCCCGCGTACTCCGAGGCTCCAGCCTCCTATAAATAGGATGCGAGGGCAGCCGGCTCAATTGCTATTTTCCTCTCTTCTCTCTCCCATTTTGCATCGTTTTGCGTTCCCAAAGTGTCCCAAAGCCCCGGTCTCAATCTCGAATCCCGAAGCAAGATCCGAAGCCCCAAGAATCCCGAAGAGCGTGATTCCCGAGCCGAAGCTCCGCCCGCGAGAAGTTCAATTTTTGTGAAGATCTTTCAGATCTGCGGAGATATACTACTTCTGCAAGCCGTAGTGCTGTCTGATCAGCTTCTGATCAAGTGAGTGTATACTACCTTTCATAAACACGATAATAATACAAGTATGGTTTGAGTGTATTAAGTATATTGTTTTTTAAATGCGTGAGTGTGTAGTTACTTTCTTCTAACACATAAATATGAAGTATTTGCTATGAAATACGTGTTATGTGTTTATATGTTATTTGTCTATTTGAGATGGGCATGGAAATTGGAGTTTTATACAGGTGTTAAATGATTTAAACTGTGTAAGTATTTATATCTACAAAATTGTTGGGTAGAACATAGGTAGATGGAATAGTTGGTGACTATGGAGTTAGCGCCTATTGTATAAACCTTGGCGATGATGTGACTTCGTGCCTATTTTATGAACCTTGGCGACTATGGAGTTAGCGCACGTTGAGTAAACTTTGGCGACTATGGAGTTAGCGCTTGTTGAGTAGACCTTGGCAACTATGGAGTTAGCGCTTGTTAAGTGAACTTTGGTGACTATGGAGTTAGCGCCAGATAACTATGGATTTAGTACTTGATAAATAAGCTTTGTCAGCAATGGAATTCGTGCCAAATTCCTTACGAAATAATGAATGAAGGATAGTTGGTTCTTAGGGTAAAACCTTAAGAAGATAATGGGGATGGGTAATTGGGTTGATTGTTTGCTGATTAAATATAATAATTATATTATTGTGGGTTGAAAACCCTATATGCTCACCAGGCTCCCAAGCCTGACCCACTCAGTTTTCTTTTCATTACAGGTAATGGCACAAGGGTATAAGTTGGTGGACTTGACGAGAGATTTTGGGATTATAGATCAGTAGTTATAAAATAACTAGTGTAAGATCTATTTTATATTGTTTATGCTTTTGGTCTATAACGAACATGACATCTCGAGGTTTTATTATTTAATGAAAATACATTCTTTCGAGAAATGTTTTGATAAATGGTTATCATATTTTATTTTGGGAACAAATTCCGCAACCGTTTTCTTTAAACGATCACTCTGATTTATAAAACAAAGCATAAACAAATCGGTCTTTTCTGGCCGTGAAATTGGGGATGTCACAGTTGGTATCAGAGCATTAGTTTAAGCGAACTAGGAATATGGATTTATTTCTAGACTTAAACTTTTAATGCTAAGCAACGATTGTGAGTTGAGTGCGTTCATTATATTTTAGGTAGTACACCTAAATTGACACAAGCGCCAGTTTATTTTAGGAAAATTTCCTAAAATGCTATTATGTGCTAATTGTTGTATGTTTGCCATATATGATGTTAATTGTTCGGATCTAGGGTCTGTTGGCGACCGGATCTGGAAACCTTATGTGTTTAGGATTCTAAGCGTGCGTCTATGATATTAGAACTAACATGTAAATGTTTCGGAGTGATAAGGATGATTTGAATATCTATCGTGACTAAGGATCTAATTTCACCTTATTTGGTGTATAGATCAAAAATGGTGAGAACGAGGAGTGGAGTTGGAAATGCTGATGAAAACAGGAATCAAATACCAGTAATTGAACAAATACCTGTTGTAGCAGCAGCGCCTGAACCAATGACAATGGCCGGAGTTCAAGTGATGATCTAGGCAATGTTGAATAATCAGATGGAAGAAACCAGACGTCTGATCAGGCAGAATCGCGAGGAATTGTCAATTCAAGTTGAAGAGCCCGAAGTAAATGGAGGGCAGTCTGAAGGAGGAAACTACAGTGGGACCGTTGGTCAAGCCAACCCACCAATAGTTTGCCAAAACAACCAGGATAGAGGAAATGATGGACGTGGATGCAAGTACAAGGATTTCATGGCATCCAAACCACCATGTCTTTCTGGGAGCCTGAAACCGGTGCAAGTCATGGACTGGATCTCCGAAATGGAGACAATGTTTGCAAGTTGCGAGTGTAGCAACAGACAGAAGACTGCTCTTGCAATCCCTCTGTTAAAATCTGGAGTATTGAGCTGGTGGAAGTTACTGGCTGGTTCGATGCCCAAGGGGGAAGCTAGCAAGATGTCTTGGGAAGAATTCGTGGTGCAACTGAAATTGCAATACTGCTCTGAGCAAGATCTTCTGGAAATCAACAATGAGTTCCAGAATTTGAAGAAAGGAAAATTGAGCGTTACTGAATACGCTACGAGCTTTACGGAGAAGATGAAGCTTATTCCATACCTAATTCCAACTGAACTTTCCAAGGTCAACAAGTTTGCCAATGGATTACCAGCGGACTTTGGTCCGATAGTCAAGCAAGCAACCACTCTGAAAGGCGCCATCTGGGCAGCCAAGAATGTTGAGACCCAAATAAAAGAAAAGGGTCTGGAAAGAGCTGAAGTTGGAGAGAAAAGGAAGCATGAAGGATCTTCAATAATCGACAAAGAAAGCAAATTCTCGAAATCTGGGGGAAGAGATGAAGCTAAGTGGTGTGAAAAGTGTAAGAAGAAACACTTCGGGAAATGTAGCGAGGAGATGACTTGCTACAAATATGGGAAGACAGGGCACTACGCCAACAAGTGCGCACCTATCAAGAAGGTGTGCTATAGGTGTAACGAAGAAGGTCATATTTCTAAAGACTGCCCACAGAAAAACACACCTCCACAGCCAAGGGCATTCAACATGTTCCTCAACGAAGCAGAAAAGGATGGGAGGATTAAAAGATGAAGACTTCATATTAATATATAAAGTCTGTATCAGGAAGCATAGCCTGTTAGAGGCATATTATAGGGTGAACTTGAACTTTTGTGTAATAGTTTCAAGAATTAATATAAACCCTGGTTTTGTTATCTGATGTGTTGAATGATTATATGATTTATGTATGGTAACTTGGTTAACTGCGAGACAATACTTGGGACGAGTATGAGTAGGTGTGAATGGTAGTAGAGATCTATACTACCGGAAACACATGACTCACGCTTGGATCAGGGGAAGTTACAAGGTTATCAAGAAGCTAGTAATTGATTTCGTTTTATTCAAGTTTGTCATTTCCCTTGATTTGGTAATGGCTAGTAGGATGATGGTTATTCCGACCCTAGTGGTCATATTAAATTGAGTCCGACCACGATGAGAGGTCATCGGGGCACGACCCATCGGTTAGTAACAATAGATAAACGAATGTATTTATCCTTAGAAGAAGAAGGAGTCCACAATAAGGATTTATTTTGTAACTTAAAGATGTCGATCTAAAGTCCAACGTAGTACGAAGAGCAGATGCAGGATTGAGCATCAAGGTTATTACATAGAATGGAGAGATAACTTATGGAGTCAATATACGAATCCTATTTCGTTGATGATTCCGGGACGTAATCATCCTAAGGGGGAGATAATTGTAACGCCCGTAGATCAGGGCTAGTCAATTTAGAGACAATAAGCGTCAAAAATGACTTTTTGATAGAAGATTATTTAGGATGAATAATCCTAACTAAGTTGTAGTATATGTTACAAGGTTTCCGTGCATATAAAGAACGCCAAAATCCGAGTTATAACGAAGAAGTTATGACTTGTTGAAGTTTCGCGACAGAACCGGCACAACGCTGAATGACGTAAAAAGTGAATTTATGTTAGAGTGATATTTAGCCTTAGTGATCTAAACGAGAATCGAATATCTCGTTGTTAGTAGTGAAACAAAGAAAAGTTAGGCAAGAACGGACGTCAAACGAAGAAGTTATGAATTTATAACGAAATTTTCTGTCCCGACCTATTAAAAATAAATAATAAAAATAAAAGTCAAAATTAGCCGACGGAGTCTAAACGAAAGTCGTAGAGCGTAGTCTCACCTACGCAAGGATATAAAGAACGTCGAAAACGGAGTTCGTATGAAGAAGATATGAATTTTCGAAGTTTATTAATGAATTAATAATTAAATTTAATTATTAAATCCCGGTATTATCCGAAGGCGAGTCATCGGACTCATCCGAAGTACGCCCCACGTACGAGTGTACGCCCCACGTACAGAGAAGCATGACGACCTTCGCACTCGAGTTCTTCGGATGACGCATGCAGTGACGTTTCGGACGCGTACGCCTGTACGCCCCGCGTACTCCGAGGCTCCAGCCTCCTATAAATAGGATGCGAGGGCAGCCGGCTCAATTGCTATTTTCCTCTCTTCTTTCTCCCGTTTTGCATCGTTTTGCGTGCCCAAAGTGTCCCAAAGCCCCGGTCTCGATCTCGAATCCCGAAGCAAGATCCGAAGCCCCGAGAATCCCGAAGAGCGTGATTCCCGAGCCGAAGCTCCGCCCGCGAGAAGTTCAATTTTTGTGAAGATCTTTCAGATCTGCGGAGATATACTACTTCTGCAAGCCGTAGTGCTGTCTGATCATCTTCTGATCAAGTGAGTGTATACTACCTTTCATAAACACGATAATAATACAAGTATGGTTTGAGTGTATTAAGTATATTGTTTTTTATATGCATGAGTGTGCAGTTACTTTCTTCTAACACATAAATATGAAGTATTTGCTATGAAATACGTGCTATGTGTTTATATGTTATTTGTCTATTTGAGATGGGCATGGAAATTGGAGTTTTATACAGGTGTTAAATGATTTAAACTATGTAAGTATTTATATCTACAAAATTGTTGGGTAGAACATAGGTAGATGGAATAGTTGGTGACTATGGAGTTAGCGCCTATTGTATAAACCTTGGCGACGATGTGACTTCGTGCCTATTTTATGAACCTTGGCGACTATGGAGTTAGCGCACGTTGAGTAAACTTTGGCGACTATGGAGTTAGCGCTTGTTGAGTAGACCTTGGCGACTATGGAGTTAGCGCTTGTTAAGTGAACTTTGGTGACTATGGAGTTAGCGCCAGATAACTATGGATTTAGTACTTGATAAATAAGCTTTGTCAGCAATGGAATTCGTGCCAAATTCCTTACGAAATAATGAATGAAGGATAGTTGGTTCTTAGGGTAAAACCTTAAGAAGATAATGGGGATGGGTAATTGGGTTGATTGTTTGCTGATTAAATATAATGATTATATTATTGTGGGTTGAAAACCCTATATGCTCACCAGGCTCCCAAGCCTGACCCACTCAGTTTTCTTTTCATTACAGGTAATGGCACAAGGGTATAAGTTGGTGGACTTGACGAGAGATTTTGGGATTATAGATCAGTAGTTATAAAATAACTAGTGTAAGATCTATTTTATATTGTTTATGCTTTTGGTCTGTAACGAACATGACATCCCGAGGTTTTATTATTTAATGAAAATACATTCTTTCGAGAAATGTTTTGATAAATGGTTATCATATTTTATTTTGGGAACAAATTCCGCAACCGTTTTCTTTAAACGATCACTCTGATTTATAAAACAAAGAATAAACAAATCGGTCTTTTCTGGCCGTGAAATTGGAGATGTCACAGGGTTCCAAGACCGTTGATTCCAGGTTCGACAGTCAGAGCGGCCGCACTTGTGAGAAGTGCGGGAAGGGTCATACCGGAGTTTGTAGGTCTGGTGGTGCGTGCTGCAAGTGCGGGAGAGAGCGGAATTATGCGAGGGATTGCCGTAAGTCAGCCCCGGTTCAGGATATGAGGATTTTTTATCAGTGCCATCAGGTTGGTCACATGAGAGCCAAGTGTCCACAGTTTGTTTCCAGGCTAGTGCAGTTTCCAGCACCGGCCACTTTGAGGACTACTGGCGGGGGCCAGGGTGTAGCGGAGCCTCCGAGGGCTCAGGGGCGCGCTTTTCAGCTCACAGTAGAGGAGGTCAGGGCAGAGACGGATGCGGTTGCGGGTATGTTTTCGTTTCGTTGTTGTCTGGTTATCTTGTTATTTTGTGGTGTTAAATTTTACTCGCCGTTTTGCGTGTTCCATGGTTTGGTTGAAAGTGATAGTAGTCAGGAGTTGTAAGTGGTTAGCATCCAAGGATTGATGGTCAGAATTTGGTTGTATGGTCTTGTTGCCAGATATAGCAATTGCGATTTGAGAAGTGTTCAGCGGAGAGTCAAACTCCCTTAGAGTTCGAGATGTACGATGTTGGAGGGTGATTTTGTGAAGGTCGGTCATTGCAAAGGAAATCAATTCATGGATAAGAGGAGTATGTTGTGTAGGGATGACTGCTTTATGTCGGATGAGTCATTGGTGGTTGGAAGTCAGTGCTCTAAGTGGAGGAGATTGGAAAATTCTCAGGAGGATCGATAAGTTTTAGAGTTTGATTAGCTGTTTGGGATCTAGCAGTGTTTCAGTCAGCGAAGAGTGTGGGCCGGTATGAGTAACTGACAGACCGATGGGGCGGAGTACAGACCAAGGATTTCGGAAAGGGTGATTGGTTGTTGTGAGGCCTAGGATTAGGCTAGGATCTGAGTATATGGAATGGAGTTAGAGTTCGGAACCCCTAGAGGGCTAGAACAGTATGTATGGGAGAGATTCCCAGGAGGAATAGTTCAGGATGATGTATGATAGTATGAGCGGTCTGGGGAGATTGAAGGCCGGTAGACGTACCAGTCAGGCCAAAGGCTCGGATAACGGTCCGGACAGGCTGAAGGCCCTAGAGGGCGGTCCAGACATGCTGAAGGTTCTGAGAGTGGTCCAGATTGGTTGAAGGCCTGGCAAGGCGGTCCAGTCATGCTGAAGACTATGTAAGTGTTGATAGATCTGTATGCAGAAAGTGATTTGAGTATGCTGCTATGCAGTAGCAAGTAGTGGGTCTAGCCCCGGGTATTGATCATGTTAGTGGAAGGTAATGCATGGACCCGAGAGTCCTTGCGAGCAGATTCAGAGCATGTGCGATGCATGGAGTAGCGGTTACTCTACAAGGGATAGTGTAGAATGGGGTGTGAGCACCGTGGCACTTGTCTGAAGTGGCAAGGTTGACAAGTAGATTTCCTTGGATAAGGAAAGGGAAGGGTATGTAACTCCAGGAGGGAGTGTTGCACTACTAGAAAAAAGGCCTTTTACGACGCTCATTGCGCGTCGTAAAACGCTCAGACGACGCGCAAATGCGTGTCAAGGAAGGCCCTGTCATAAAGAGAGACGACGCGCTTTTGCGCGTCGTCTATAGACGACGCGCAATTACGACGCGCATTTATGACGCGCATTTACGACGCGCGTTTACGACACGCAATGCGTATCAAGGAAGGCCCCGTCATAAAGGAAGACGACACGCATTCGCGTGTCGTAACCTTACGACGCGCGTGTTAATGACACGCAATGCGTATCAAGAAAGCCCCTGTCAAGAAAGGCCATGTCATAAATGAAGATGACACACATTTTTGCGTATCATAATTCTAAATGTTTTAAAAAAAATATTATATTATTGATTTACTAATTTTCAAATTAAATAATACATTAAAAATCTCATAATACAAAATAAAATACTATAAGTAACAAAGATAATTCATTTCACTAATATGTCAAATACAAATAATTATTCCAATATTGAGTAATTGTAATAAAATAAATGAACTCAAGAGAAGTAGAATTTATATACAATCGCATTATCTAGCTTACTATGTGCTAACAACTCTCTGGGTGTTTGCTTTTGCTTGAGTTTTGTTTCCTCCAAAGCTTCTAGCCATGCCAAAGTATGAGTCTTGCTTTTGCTTGAGTCTTATGCATGTCCAAATCAAGTAAAACATTGCTAAATTATATTCATCAAGTCCTTGCTGTGAAGTCTTAGATAGATGCTTAACTGTAATATCCAATCCTTCTAGCAGGCCCTAGAGATCAACCTGCCAAAATAGTACACCAAATTAATCAGAAGCTGAGATGCTACCTATAGGACAATCCAAAAACACAATAAATCCATGGACTTACTGTGGATCAATAATTACATACACCAAAGTAATGAAAACAGATGTTTGTTGGCCACACAACACACATAACAAATGTAGCAGAAATGACACATACCTTCTTGGAACTGAATTGAAGTCACCACAGACGAACATTGGAATATCTGCACTTGCAATTATCTTTTCCAATCCTTTTAACAGTGTGTGAACCTTCAATTTTCACATTCATATAGTTTTTAAGTTATTAAACAAGAAGAAAAAGTGTATATATACAAACAACAAGAGACACTTATCTTCTTTGTTGTCATTTCTCTTCGACAAAATCTACACTAAAAAAATGTGCGCATGTATGTTAATGTCAAAATTCCTATGAGGGCAAAATGGTCATAATAATTTGGAACAATCCGGAAGAGTATTTTTGTCCGAGTGGAAAGTGAATCTTGATTTTATACATTTATATATATATATATATATATATATATATATATATATATATATATATATATACACACACACAACACAACACAATATCAATGTATGTTAGTGTGTGTGCTAATAACCAAGAAGCTAAATAGCTTCCTAACATGGAAGATAACATGAAAGTAGCAAAAATGAAACCATGTGGAATGTCTTCACCATTTAGGCTTAAAGCAGGTGTCCATAGAAACACAAAAGTGTACATTGAACCCTCGAATAAAGATTGTATTGCACCCAATAATGCTATCTTTTCATCTGTTTTTACACAAAAAAAAAAAAACTATTAGGAGGTCTATTTTTGGCCTTTGCAATATGCCCTTAAAAAGAAGGGAAAAAAGTACAGCAGAAGTACTTGGAGGTCTATTTTTGGCCTTTGCAACACGTCAATTTGCTTTTCCATCATCAGAACTGCTACTTCCACTTTCTGTTTCATTTGAACTCCCAAAGCTCCTAAAGTAAGTCCACTTTTACAAGTTACAAATACAATATTATATGAAAAGAGATTTAAGTTATATATATATATATATATATATATATATATATATATATATATATATATATATATATATATATATATCAAAAGCAACTATTTGGACCTTCTTTTTGATCTTTTGCCAGACAACCGTCTCTTTTCTTTCCGTTTGTTCTTACGCTGTTTGACTTCTTTCTTTGTTGATCTCTTCTTCCTCCTGTTACCACCAGCAGATGAACTTGAAGAATCGGAATCAGCTTCTTTCTTTCCGTTTGTTCTTACTTCACAGTTTTTTTCTTTTTACCTATAAAGAAAATGTAACAATAAATTATATAATCAAATAAATGTTATTCATCGTTAATAAATAACAACAACAATACCTTTTACGGGTTCCACCACATTATTCTTCTTATCTTCAATAACTTCGCCAAAATCCACAATTTTTACCACACCAGAAGGTTTTCCATCATTTGTTCCAGATCTTATCACAGTAACACTACATATAGTATGAATAACATGTTAACTAGTTTCATTTACATCTCAATATTACTAAATGTGTGTTGCTCCACAATATACTAATTTGGAGATTTTACAAAACAAGATAAGGATAAAGGTCTCAACCATTTAAATCAACTTCTCCCCAGTTTTTCCCACTAATAGAAAGCTGTTTCTTTTCTGTTGTTAACCCACAGGAGTTCTGGATAAAGTTGGTCAGGCTAATAACATCCTGTAATATAATAAAATAGAAAACTATGATAAGGAAAAAGATGTTTGATATGTAATAAAGATACATGCATGAATCACCATGAAAAGCTACCTGATCACGAAAACCAATGAACTTGTACTTCAAACCATCTTTTATTCTAACAGCAAGCTGATTAGTCCATGGAACTTTCATCCATGTAAGACCAGAAATATCAGATTTATCAACTTCAACAGCCATAGGGTTGTCTTCAACATCCTCCCCTATTGTGTTCAACATCCTACCCAATAAAAGTGAGTCCAACTTCTGTAGAGTTCTTCCCAGCCATATCTGTAACGTACGTTTGTGATGACTGTATCAGTACAGATGATGTACACGTATATGTCCAGCTGGCAAAGTAATATAGGATAATGATGAATGTATATGAAGGGTATCTTAGTAATCTTACCTCCACACCACGACTCATCTCTTGTATAGCTGATAGCACTGGTAAGCTATCCAGAAGTTGGAGGTACTCAGACAAGACCTGGAATGTCTGTACATAAAAAGATTGTATATTTATTATTTACAATGCTATGATAAAAAGAAATTCTAATATTAATATATATATATATATATATATATATATATATATATATATATATAAGGGGAGCTGATAATTCCACATCTTTTTATACATCCATGGATTTTTAAAGTAAATTGACAGTTATGCCCTTCATCATCTATCTTTAGAATGCAATTAATTTATTCAAAGGATGCATACGCTTTATTTTTGATAAACCATTACACCAAATAAACTCATTCCTCATCTCACAGTGCTAGAGATCCCCTTGAACCACAATCTCCAACAGAATCCTATCACCTGTGACCATCATTTTCACCTACATATGCTCTTTTCCTAATGCATTTCTAGTAATTGACAAAATACTTGACTATCTACACTTGATGTTACCTGCTTCTCTAAAAACATTTAAAAACAAAAGTTCACTACATTTAGAAGTGATTCTTGTCTCTAATCTTGCATATTAGAGAAAATAATCAATCTGAGTTTTCATGTGATTAGTGGCTGCATCTGTTCTGGACTTGGGGCATCTGTTCCAACTGAGCAATTGTTCAGAAGACTTATAATCACACTTTTGATACCCTTGATTTTGGGGAAGGTAACACCTTTTATTGTCACTTTTTAAGGCCCATACAATATCACAGTTTTTAGTCATTCTGTGTAAATATCATGCCTTTTCTTAGAACCATAGCAATTTTCCCCCCACATATGAAACAGGGGCATCTGCTAAAAACGAGAAAATTTTGTGATGCTTCTCAAACTATATCCATAATACATCTCAACAACATAAAGATTTCAGAATCAGGGATTGATGGTTACCTTACCCTATGCTTCTTACTTTTTTTTGTATCTCGTCCAAAGAATTAATGTGGATTGCATCTGTTTGTTACATGGTGTTTCACAAGTGTTGAGATTAAAAAAGTAATTGTTGGTTTCGTTTGACAGGCTTTTCGGGAATCCTTTAAAGGTGATATTTCTTTTGTCTATATAATTTACGAGTTGTTGGGATATTCTGATTTAAGAACCGGAACCATAGAACCTAGTATGTCTAAATCGATATCCATTCAGCTTGATAATACCAATTTCAATTTCAATTTCATGTACTCTATTGTTTACTGATCCAGATCCACTTATGATGATGACATGTTAAAAGCCATGTCTCTAAGGGATTGAAGAAACGAGCATCATACCAAAATCTACAAACAAAACTAATAAAAGATAGAGATTGTAACACACCTCGAGAAGTGAACAATTGACCGTCTGATTGAATTCATCAAATCTTCCTTGTCGTTCTCAGATGAAGTGTATTAGGTCAAAAGCTTGAATTCCAATCGTCGCCATAGTCGTCGGCATTGGGCGGTGAATCGCCATAGGATAGCCATGTCAGGATTTGGGTTGATGGGTCGTTCGACAAGAAGGTAATAGCCACGCTCTGCGTAGGGTCAAGGAGCAGAACGACGATAAGAGGGAGTACTGATGATATTTACCTGCGTAGGGTTAAGGAGAAGAACGACGAGAATAAATGGCATGTATGATGATACGATGAGCACAGAGACCACGATGGAGGCGTAAGAGCCTAAGACGACGACGGTGAGCAGAGCGATGCGATAGAGGCGGGACTATGGAAGGAAGGATGTGAAAGCATAAAAGGCATGACTTAGGGTTCTGGTGGGTTTGCTAAAATTTAAGGGCCGGATTGAGTGAATTAAAGTGAAGTATGGATTCAGATTTTAAGGTTCAATGGTGGTGGAGGTGGCGGTGGCGATTAGGGTTTACAGAGAGAAGGAAGGAGTGAATGAAGGGTTATATTGATGAGAGAGGGTAGAAGCGGGATTCTTCAAAATTTTAGAATTTCACGATTTCGTTTTCCCCCTTTAAAAACGCGCGTTTAAGAAAAAATATAAAGCGACATTTGAAGAGGTCACACGTTTAAGATAAGCGCCCTCCGTGTTTGTATTTTTTTTCTTTTCTAACACTTATTTCAGGGCACGCACAAATGCGTGTCCACTATCCTTAAATTTTTTGAAGAGATGATACTTTTTTAATGTCACTCTCTAATGCGTAACATAAATCAAAGAGCGTCGTGTTTTGCGCGTCGTAAAAGGCTGTTTTTCTAGTAGTGTTGGTTCACGAAAGTGAAAGCAGTAGTGAGAATGGATGATTGAGAGTATTTCAATTATGGTTGTTGAGAACTGTGATTGTGCCAGTGGTATGGAAACACATCTGGATTGGGTGTCTGTTGAGGTTGCGGAAGTATCTCCGGTGTATAGAACCAGAGGAGTTCGGAAGGGATGCAAGGATGGAGCCTTGGATTTCCGGTATGGTTGTGATCAGGAGGTTATGTAGCGGTAATTCAACCTAGGGATGTTTGTAGGTATCGTCAGTGTGTCGGGTTTTTCCAGCCCGAGGATGTTAGAGTAGGTTCAGCATGTGTATATGATTGCAGAGGAGAGCTCATGGGAGTTGCTCAGGAGCTGAAGGATGTGTCATCCTGTCAGCACGGAAAGAAAAGAGTTGGATTCGGAAAGGAAGCGGGATAAGTCCCAGCAGTAAATTCGATAAGTTATGACAAGCGAGGAAAGGGATAGCAGTTGGTACCGGGCCAGGACACCGGTGGTTCAGGGTGATATCTAGTTAGTAAGAGGCAAGTGATTATGTGATTTGGAATGATGGAAGTATCATCGAGTGATCATTGGTTGATAAGTGTTGTTATCAGAGAAAGAAGTCAACGGCCGACTTGAAGCAGTTGTCGTGCCTTTGTGAGAAAGAGTTGGAATTTATAGGGGTTTGATAGCAGTGTTTGGAGGAACCTAAGTCGGTTGTGACCAGGAGCTGTATTGTGGGAGTATCATCTGGGATGTGGTGCTGCAGGCTTAGAGGACGAAGCCTAATTTAAGGCGGGGGGGGGGGGGAGAGAGAGAGAGAGAGAGAGAGAGAGAGAGAGAGAGAGAGAGAGAGAGAGAGAATTGTAACACCCTGAGTTCAAAAGTGCAAGTTTAGGGTTCTTAGTGTAAATAAGGAAGGTCGACTCGGCGAGTCGATGGATGAACTCGGCTCGTCGAGTCGCGGTTCTGGTCACGTGTTAAGTGACCGACTCGGCGAGTCGGCAGTTGGACTCGGCGAGTTGGTGCTAAAGGGAGAAAAACCCTAATTTGGGGATTGTGCCCTATATAAAGCACATTATAACCCACCTTCAGCCTCTTGGCTACATATTTGAGATCCAGAAACCCTCATCTCGTGTGTGTGACTCCATTGATGAAGGATTAGAGCTTGGAAGAGAAAATTGGTGTAAGAAGCTTGGGGATTTGGAAACCATCATCAAGGGGATTGGGTAGATCTGGAATCTACTTCTGTTTGGGCACATTTCAGGGGTAAGGAACCTCCGCCTTAAGCTATTTCATTATTGATTCACAAATGGTGGTTGATTTGTGATTCATTAGCTTGTTTGGGGGCTATCTTGAGTTTGAGGCTTAGATCTGAAGTTGCTACTTCAGATATAGACTTGTGATGGCCCAGAAGGTCCTAAAGTTCCTGTCTAAGAGTCATTGGTGAAACCCTTTGTCTTGAACCCTAGTCCTAGAAGTATTTTGGGCTTATATCTCCTTGCTTTCACATACAGTTTGCAAGTTTATGTGAGGGTTAAGCTATAGAGGAATGGATCTATGGATTGGAGTCCCTGCATGGCTTGAAAAGCCTATGTTTGGAATGAGAACTGAAGAGACTCGGCGAGTCACATGGGTGCACTCGACGAGTTGTATGAATATGTGCATGGACTCGGCGAGTTGGAAGAACAACTCGGCGAGTCTGTTGATGATTTCCTTGGACTCAGCGAGTCTGTTCTGGGACTCGGTGAGTCTGGTCGTGGAACCCTAGCCTTTTCTGGTTAAGCCATGTCTCAGTGAGTTGAGGGACAACTCAGTGAGTTGAGCAGGATGGGACTCAAAGATTGTTGGACTCGACGAGTCTTGGGGTGACTCGGCGAGTTGAGTCGTGATTGGGAGTTTCTGAGTATAAGGACTCGACGAGTCAACGCATTGACTCGGCGAGTAGGGTCAACCAGGAAGGTTGACTTTGGCTGACGACTTTGACTTTGACCAAGGGCTGACTAGTTGACTTCTAGGGGTATTTTGGTAATTATTGGTATTTATCTGTTTTGGTTATTTGGTAATGTTCAGTGGTGGGGTTCATTTTGGTGGTTGGAGCAGCGTGATCTTATTCTTCAGTCGGTAGTTGCAGGTGAGTTATCCTCACTATATCAACAAGGTCTAAGGCACCAAGGCCGGCCCTTTATCGGATTGAAATCCGGGTATCTGTTTGATATGTTATTGCTTACTATGTATGTATCCTGGCTATTAGGATGGTGTATGTTAAAGACCTGGTTAAGTTCGATATCCTGGTATATAGGATGACGCTATGTTAGTGACCCGTTAGGTCGGTATCCTGGTTAGGATGCTGTTATGATATGTGATCTGCTAGATCGGTTTGATTAGATGTGAATTGTTATATGATCATATGTTTAGGTGCACATGGTTGTTTGGACTGGGGTTGGGTTGAGGCGGGTCCCGCTTTGTGCTGTAGGCCAACATACCAAGGGTGGACCGGATAGACCGTAGGCCCGACGAGTGGTCCCGATAGGCTGAAGGCCCCAAGAGGGCAGACCAGACATGCCGAGGCTCGGAGAGTGGACCAGATAGACTGAAGGCCCGGTGCGGGCGGACCAGTCATACTGTAGACTCGAAGAGTGGACCAGGTGGACTGAAGGCCCGGTGCGGGCGGACCAGTCACACTGTTGACTCGGAGGGAGAGTGGACTAGGTGGACTGAAGGCCCGGTGCGGGCGGACCAGTCACACTGTAGACTCGGAGAGAGAGTGGATCGGGTGGACTGAAGGCCTAGTGCAGGCGGACCAGCCACACTATAGATTTCATATGCATGGCTGTTTTGTTTATGATATGATATGATATGTGTGTGGTATTGTGGTTGGTATTTTGGGGGTAACTCACTAAGCTTTCAGGCTTACAGTTTCAGTGTATATTTTCAGGTACTTCAGGAGACCATGGCAAGGCAAAGGCATGATCGTACCGCTCCTCAGTTTTATGTTGATGTTTCTGGGATACTCTGATAATAAATGAATTGAAAACCTTTTTGTAATAACTTAATGAATATGGGTTGTTTTTGAAAAGTTTAAATTGGTTGAAATTTTATGGTTGTTACTGAAATGAACTTGTTGTTGTTTGTTGTTGGTTGGTCAGTTATCCTTTGTTTGGACTGGAGGGTTGTTCGAGCCATGTTGACGGATAGGCTAGGATAGCCTTTGTCAGTTAGACTCTTGGATGGAGTCTCATTTTATTATCGTGTAAGAAGTTATCAGCTTCAGTAGTCAGATGGGGATTCTATATCCCAATTTATTATTAAGACAACGTGGAACTGGAAAGATATCAGATAGATTGACTTTGAGAATTCCCAAATCAACAGGATTTGATGTATATTTTAGTGTAGCTCCTATTGTTGGGCTCATATTTGCAGTTGCTTTCGTATTCAAGTGCAAGGTTTTTCGACATTAGCGGATGATCATGGAATATATTTTCTAGTTATCAGTAAGATGATGCAAGGTCTGGTAGGTTTTGGTCGACTCGGATTATGGATTATGGTTATCATGGGTGTTGTTCGAGTGGTTCTATCCATCTAAAAGTCGGGCATAGTATAGGGTTTTCAGATTTCGAGCGTAGTACTTAGTCCTTTTCTTTGTTGACTAAGTGTGGTGTGCTGATGTTCGTTTATTTGTTAGAATGCATGATTTTTGCTAACTTTTGGTTTGGTACCGGTAACGGAAGGTGGTCGTCTATGCAAGGTGATTTTTCAGTGTTGTAATGGGTTCTGGTAGTTCAGATGGTGTCGACTTGTGTTGTTGAGTAAGTTGTAAGGATGGATTTCGAGAAAAAAAATCTAGTTTAAGTTTTAAAGAGTTGTAACACCAATTTCTTAAATTGGTTTAACTAAAGACTTAAAGGGATCAAAATGGAGTTTTTGGGAAGAAAATCAATGCTACAACATGGCGTAATCATGCCCACGATATGTAATGGCTTAAATGACCGTGTCCTCTTGAAGAGTCCCATGACGTGGCGAGTGAAGGGCCACGACATGCTGACTGTTTTTGCCCAAGACCATAATTTTAGTGTTTCCTCCGTATTTAAGCCTCTAACCTTATATTTAGGTCATCATTTCCAGCCTCTATCACCTCCAACAACCTTGAAGCAAACCATAATACCCTTTTTTCCATATTTGAGATTACTTTTGGTGATTTGGTGCATTTAGAAGGGAGAAGAAGACCCTTATGGTGTAGAGAACATCTTCACAAGTTTAGAGATTTCATTTGAGCAACTTCTGGACATTTGAAAGTTTCCTTTTTCTGATGTTGTTGGTTAACCTCTACTAGATCTAGTTTTATAAGCTTCTTCTTCTTCATCTTCATGATGTTTTGTGTAGTTAGATTCGATAAAGTTGGCAAATATATTGGTCATTGAGGTCCCTAGATGGTTAGATGTTCCAGATCTAAAAATTTGTGTAGTTTTGAGTTCATTAATGGGCATTTTGACTTAATTTCTAACATTTTTGACCTAGATAAGAGACCGACATGCAATGGACATGCATGTCCATAAGGTTTGGATTTTTATGATCCTTTAGACTACATAAAATAATTGTGTAAAGTTGGAGTTTAAGGCTTAATGGATTAAGGAATTAATCTATTAAGTTGTTCTCAGCTAGTAAACATGACATGAAGGGTGCCACAATGTGGCAATGTGGAATCCATCCATTGTTATGTTTAGAGTGGGCCATGACGTGGCCACTAGGTACCACAACGTGGGGATTAAATTATTCACAGTTGGGCTGTTGGATCGGGACTGAGTTTGTTAGCCATGACATGGCCATGGACTGGCCACGACGTGGAAGTCAACTGATGATGATTTTGGCTATTGAATTTGACTTTGATCGTTTACTTTTGACTTGGTTGTCTTTTGGTCAATTGGATAGTTTTAGAAGGTGAACTAAGAGTTTACCTTGTGGTGTTTATTAGGAGGTGTATAACACTCATTGATTGGCTATGAGAGTTGTCAATTGTTGACTACGTCTGCGAGGTGAGACTTTTCACTAAAGTATGTAGGTTGCTAGATTGTGTTTGTGACACTTGCATGAAAGAATGTGGTTGGATCACAACACCTGTAGGAAATATTATGGTTAGATCACAACACATGTATGAAAGACTATGGTTGGATCACAATAGTTGTTTATCTTTGTGACTTTCATGGAAGACCACGGTTGGATCATGGAAAAAAAGGTTATGGTTGGGCTGTAATCTGAGAGATTGTAAGGCTATGGTTGGATCATAGTGTTCATATAGGGTTGAAATACACCCCTAGGGATAGGCCCATTGATATGTATGGTATGTTGAATTTTTGGGAGCTCGCTAAGTTTCGTGCTTACAGTTTTGTGGTATAAATATTTTCAGGTACTTCCAGTTCTAAAAGGAAGGGTCCGGAATGACTGAATAACATCCCCTGAAGGTTTTTTCCACACTGAATATTAATGTTTTACTTTGATGTTTGAGAGATACATTTTACTATTATTGGTTTTGGAAAAGAAAATGTTTGTATGCATTTGATGGTTTAAAAATAAAAAGTTTTATTGGTATATTTGGGACGTTACATCATACTATACTCTCATATATACTCTAAGAGAAACAACATCTCATTAACATTACTGGGTACATGCATCCGGACTTACTCCCCTCTCTTATGTTCCCCCGTGGATCCTTAATCATTCTTCTGCTCTTAAATCCATCGTGGATTCCTTACTTTTAATCCCTCAAGGATTATATCTAAGTTCTAAAAAGAACTCATTTACCTTGTTCCACTTTCGGAACCTTTCTCTACCTTTTATCCAACCAGACACGCTCTTATTCATGCATGAATAATCTATATATGTTCCTAAGGAACCATCAATCCATTCGCTAAGGAAATCATACTCTTGTCCCCGAAGGAGCCTCTATCGCATTCTCGAAGGAATCCTCTTTCTACACTTATATGTCTCTATTTTGTGACCTATCACATAGTATATTGTCCCATGGACATTCTATCTTTTTATCTCATTAAGAGATCTTCAGTTACAAATCTAGTACTTAACTTAAGTACTTAATCTCTATCAATGTCTATTAACATATATGTAGTCTACACAATATCAATAATGTCTAGACATACATACATACTCTTATGATCATATTACATAAAATCTTACTTTTTCTCTATCTTCAATCTCTTATGTATCAACAAATACCTTTCTCATCATCTACTCATACATAGGATTATAATACATATAGTCCCAATCTTTATTTATCTACTCTTATGGGTATTACTCATAATACCCTTGTTCTTTCTTTTTACATCTCTACATACGTTGGTTATTCATACATGTTTAGATACATGATTTTAAATGTATAACCACAAGTACATAATGTTACATAGGATTATAGTACATATAACCCTATTCTCTATTCCTTTATGTCATGCTCAGATACATGACTCTTACATACCAACATACATACATGCATATAAAGGAATATATAACATAATCTAGAAAGAGAGTAGGAGTAATAACTCACATTGTTAGTTAGTAAGGACTAACTGCCACTTGGCTCCAAATCTCCAATTGATGCACCTTGGCTCATCCTCTTGCTCAAGGCCTATTCCTGCAACATTTCAAGTTCCTTAAAACTTGTCTTAGCCGATTAAGAGATTATCTACTTCTTAATGTCAAAATGATCACTTAATTGATCATAATTCTAACATTTCATTTACAACTTCTAAATTCATTCCAAACAATGAACTAGGCATCCCAAATTACCTAATTCATATTACTCTAATCTCTAATGCATCAATTAAACATTACCACTAGTTAAGGTTTCTAACCCTAATTTCTCATTTATAGATTTTGTAACGCCCACAAATTTGGGCTAGAAATTTAAAATATAATAAGTCATAATTATTTATAATTAAAATACTCGAAAAGGATTATTATCTGTGTTACGCGTTACGAGAAATAAATAGCATTTTAATTACAAATTATTTAGGATAAATAATATTAACTAAAACTATAGTAGTTGTGATAACAATCTCGTGGATATAAGGAGCGCTTAAATCTAAATTCGTGTAACGAATTTGTAATTCTCCAAAGTTTCCATAGTTATGTGTGTCTTAAAAAGTGAATTAGATAGTGGTTGCTTATTAGACTAAGTAATCTAAATGAAAGTCGTAGTAATTGAAAATTTTAGAGGGTGAATATAGAGAACGCCTAAATCCGACTTCGTATGAGAAAGTTATGATTTTTCGAAGTTTCAGTACATCAGTGTGCGACACAGAAATAGAGATTTAGATCGGTTGATTGTTAGCCAAAACAATGTAAATGAGAGTTGAAGATCTAGTAAATATGAACCCATATATTTATTATACTTATAATTATATTGGTGAAGGGTTGTGTACAACAATAATATGAGACCGTGACCACGGTACTATTGTACCATTGTGACCAGCCACATACGAGAGTATAGATGACGACCATTGACTATTCTAGACATTCTTGTGTAACAGTGGCAGGCTCAAAACCTGTAGGTGTTAATGAACTCGGAAGTCATTTGGTTACTCTATCCTCCATGGTTTCCTTATCAACTCATACTGCTAAGGAACCCCCAAAGAGGTATTGTCTACTCGTTGCTTATAGTGATCATTTATGATAGGTCCTTTGAGATCGTCATTTTAGGATCAAAGAGTGAAAATAACGGGACAGTGTAATCAGGCAATTGTTTGATGTGAAATACATAATTAAAGATTTTAATTATTGTGTGTTGAAAACCTTATGTGCTCACCAGGCTCCCAAGCCAGACCCACTTAGTTTCTTTGTATCACAGGTAGCGGTACGAAGGTACAAGGATAGTAATGTTTGAATCTACTGGGATATTTAAGGAGTTTAAGGCCATTAGTAAAATAAATTTTTCTAAGGCCTATAATGACTGGTTTATGCTTATGATTATGTATCAGTTATGACAGCCCAAGGTTTTAATTATTAATGAAAAAGTTTTTTTCGGGAATGCTTCTATCTCACCTTATAATTATTATGGGAAAAACTATGCACAAATTAAAGAATACTAAGTTTTAAATAAGCACAAAGAAAAGGTCTTTTCAGGACAAAAAATTAGGGATGTCATAGGGTTCACCTTGAAATCACATATAGAGTTTGATCATAGCTTCTCAACACTTGATTAAACATTAACACCAAGCTCTTTTAACACAACCTTACATAAGTAACTCAATTAACGAAAACACCATTAAGCCCTATTTAGCTTAATTATGGAGGAGATGATTACCTCATGAGTTTTTGATGTTCAATCAAAGCCATAAACACCTTTTACGGCCACTTGACCCTTCTTCATCCTCCAAATCATAGGAGCTCATCCCTAGATGGTTGGGGTGCGTTTATGAAAAGAATGAACTCTAACCGAGGTTTTGATCTATTTCAAAATTGTACTGCGGTGGGTTCTTTACCGTTGCATGGCGAGTTACTTACCACGCGGCGGTACTTCGAGATCAACAAAGTGCATTGTTGGTTCTATTCCAACTTTGGGGACAACTTTTTTTCCTAACTTCTAACGCACATAACTTCTTTGTTTCCATTTTCTAAGATCTTTATATCCACATGAAGGTGGTAACATAATCTAAGACTATGTTAATTCATTTCTCACTGAATTAATATAGGTCTTACTGTAAGGTTCTAAAAACAGGATCTTAACCAGTGATCAAGCAATCTAACAAACAAACAAGATAAGAATGGAGTAGAAGAAGATTAAACCAAAGCTTGCACACGTTTATATAAGAAAAATGTCTAGTACAACTTGGACACAATGACCGTAAACTTAGTGGATCATCAACAACAACTAACAGACTCAGACACTCCCTATATATAGGGCAAAAGACTTGGTCGTAAACAGGTTTCAGGTTTACGACCGTAAACTATCTTTGGACGTAACCTCACCAACAACACATCAGTTACATGCTAATGACTCAATAAGACCTATACATTAATTAGCCTAGCCCAAACCATTAATTAGACCCTTCACTTACAAATATCTATTTTACCCTTTTGGCCAAAATGAGTCTTCTCATGCATTCTTTCTCTTGAACTTACTCATCTTACCTCTTTGAAGTGACTTAAACTTATCTTGGCTAATTTTGTGAAGTCACGACTTCATAATCTATTAAGTCACCAACTTGTCCCAAAAAGCTTAAAAATACATGTTTTACCCTTTTGGCCAAAAAGGTTCTTCCCATGCATTCTTTTTCTTGAACTTACTCATCTTACCTCTTTTAAGTGACTTAAACTTATCTTGGCCATTTTCATAAAGTTGCAACTTCATAATTTCACTAAATCCTCATTATTGACCATTTTTCCCTTTTGGTCAATAGTTGACTAAAATTCAAATCTCTCTAAATTTCAGGTTCTTACATTCCTCGTTTGACAATTCCCACCACCATCTATCCACCCACGTCAATAATTAAACCAGTAATAAAAGAAGTTCATTGAATTGAGAATTCTCCACTTTATCATTAATATATGTAGTCCAGTCTCAAACCCATTTACCATTATAGTAGTGATCTTTAACCAACATAATAGGGTTTCGATCCTTTTGGGGCAAGGAATGAAACCGAGAAGCCATCAGAATAGCACCACACAAAATATCCTTCCAAAAACTATTGCCAGCATTGTTTCCTATCTACGAGTGAAAAAAGAACATGGGATAACCCTTTTTCATGTATGAATCTCCAAGACTTGACAATACGACTCCATACACCATTGCCATGAACATAAAAATTACCATCATAAAGAAAAACAATTTCAATGTAAAGCTATAATGACTTTGACCTATAAATATCTAGGTCCCGTCACTAGTCAATACCTCCATTTTTGGAGGAAATAGTATTTAAAACATTCCAAACTTCCCATTCCCCCACCACTTTGATCTTTTGGAGCCATAATCAAATCGCAAGCTACCCAATGTATTTTACGGGCACCTTTCTCAATTTTGCAAAAGAAATGAGCTTTAAGTGATTAAAGAGTCTTTTTCATTTGAACTAGCATAAGAAATAAGGACCTAAAATAAATACTCAATGAACTGAGAACTGAAGAAGTCAACATATAGAGTCCACCTACAGAAAACATAATCATTTTCCATGTAGATAGTTTCTTTTTAAAGTGGTGGACAATACCTTGCCAAGTTTGCATCTGAGTCATGTTTGTACCGATTGGGAGACACAAATAACAAAAAGAAGGTTTTTCTAGGGTACAACCTATAATCCTTTCCATCTCCACCACATTATCAAAAGGAACCACTACCCTATACAAGATATATTAAGGTTAGGTACTATATAAAAACAATTATGTGCTTGCACCATGCTATCTATGTTCAGCCTAGACTGCTCTCCAAGAACTAAAACGTAATCTACACAAAAATGAGGCAATACACTTAGACTATTAGGTACAATAGTAAAACCACTCAATAAACCAACACCTTTTGTATCTTCAAGAGCCATATGTAACCCTTCCATGTCGATGATAAATAAAAACAAAGATGACAGATCGCCTTGTCCAAGACCTCTCTAAATACAAAACTCTTTAATCGAGCTCCAATTTATATGAACTGTAATGCTTGTAGATTCGGGATATACAACTAAGATATAATAAGGAATAAAAATGATATTTTTATAGAATCTTTTTTAGCATAAATAATCTTAACAAAGGTTATAGTATATTTGATAAGGATTCTATATATATAAAGAACTCTGAAATCTGACGTCGTATCAAGAAGTTATACTTCTTCGAAGTTTTGCGATTACACCGACACGATTGTGCGTGTCGTAAAAAGTGAACTGTTGATAGATTGCTTATTAGCCTAAGTAACCTAATTGAAAGTCATAGTAGTCGAAAAAACGAGAGCATGAATCTAGAACATCCAAATCTGACTTAGTGAGAGGAAGTTATGATTTTTTGAAGTTTCAGTGCAGTAATGTGGATATAGAAATTGAAATTTAAATCGATTGATTGTTAGCCAAAATAATCTAAACGAGAGTTAAATATGTTGTGAATATCAGTATGTCGATATAAAGACAATTGAGAATGGAGTTCATATGTAGAATATATATAATTTTCCGCATGAACTTTAACAATCTAAACCATTCTAAATATAAATTTTAGTTAGAGTGAGAATTAGAGGTTGAGATCTTAATGAAATTTGTAGAGCTCTTCGAGAGTTATTTGATGATATAAAGAATGTTGAAATGGAGTTCGTATACAAATTTTATGATCGTATGAAGATCTATAAGAAAATACCTATGTTGGTGACATGGCAGCACCGGAGTGCGCCATGTGGCATGGTCGGTGGCCGAGCTCTCCCTTGAGACAAAGTGACATGGAACAAAAAGAATGAGACATGTTGCGCCATAAAATGAGGACATGTGGCACCCTTATAGAAGCAATGACATGGAGGGATCTGGGTGTGACACCTGGAAAGCTGTAAATGGAGCCAACACATCGCTGATGCGCGACATGCCTCTTGTCTGGATGCGGCATGCACCCCCTCAGCCTATAAATACCTCTAAATTATCAACCCATTTCATTGGTCAATAGTGAGGCTCTAGTGCGGCTGAGGCCCCACAAATAGAAGCTTTCCCGTCGGGATTCTACCCTCGCAATTTCCCCATTTTTTCTAAAATCTCTATAAGTTAAGCTTCACTTATCTTAATTCAAATGTATCTTAATTAAAATGTAACTTATATTTATAGTCATAGTCGTTATTATGAACCTATAAATATGATTTATCAGTGATTCCAAGTCATTATACTGATTGATCCACTTACAAGAGTGATGTCTAGGATGGATTTAGTGAGGTGTTTAAAGTGGGATTTCCAAACAACATACTACGTATACCAAATGGACCCTGCCTCCGATATGATCCTACATGGTTATTCCTTACTTGATAAAACTTGACGTAGACATTGGGATTGTCGAGAAATCTAGACTATCATTAGTCATAAAGAATATCAGACTGTGACTTAGTAACAATCATACCTAGGTCATATCAAGGGAAAAGTCAAGGTCCTAGGCAAGATGCTACCCAAATTCTGAGGCATCCATTTTTAATAGGTGACTACATAGTTACTTTCAGCTTACACACACACGTGTATGTATATATATATATATATATATATATATATATATATATATATATATATATATATATATGTATATATGAAGTATCTTTATATGCTATATGTGCTTATTATCTGTGTTCATGATGTACGTGTTGTATGTAATTATATGATATGATTTTACTGTATAAATTACTTTATCATATTTAAATTTGCATTGGGCAGTAAAGGGTTTTGGGGAAAATAAAATGATGGTGGGAGGCCACACGTTGAATTATCGGGACCAATCATCTAACTGAGTATAGGCGACGACCACTGACTATTGTAGGCAGTCTGGTGGAACACTAGCAGGTTCGCCACTTGTAGGTGTTAAAGATCATAACTTTTAGGGAAAATGAAAGTTGTTAGTCTAGGTACTCTACCCCCCTCAGGGTTTCCATATTGACACATAATGCTACGGATTCCCCAAAGTAGTATTGTCTACTCATAGAGATCCTTTAAGGTAGGTGTAACATCCCCAAAATACTGAGTAAAAACTTCATTTTAAATAAGTCGAAACTATTCATTCATTATCCCAAAAGATGGCCATAATAAAAGTATTCTAAAAACATCTGAGTAAAATCATAAGTAGTCAATGTAGAATAAATCTCCAGGGGATGTAGTGCAATCAAATTGGGCCCTTCCTTTTGAAACCAGTAGTACCTAAAAACATTTTAAACATAAACCATAAGCACAAAGCTTAGTGAGTTCCCCAAAATAACCCATATTGAACATATGTAACAACTTGAAACTAAAATGTGTCTATTTCACCCCCCCCTTGGCATCTTTCAACCGGTACTAGGTCTATTTAATCCCCCTTTCAGTATCTTTTAATCGGTATTGGATCTATATCACCCCCTTCAATATCTTTCAACCCGTACTGGGTCTATTTCACTCCCATTGGTATCTTTAAACCGGTATTGGGTCTATTTCACCCCTATACCTAAGCATACAGTCATATCCGAAAGTGTACAATGAAGAGACTCACCTCTCAGACGATAAGTAACTGTTGTTGCTCTCACTGCCAATAATACAAGTGCTACTCCACACCTAGATAGTCATAGAAAGTAAACTCTTAGTCTACCTTCCAAAGCTAAGGGTTATCCAAAAGTCAACTCAAGTCAAAGTCAATGTCAAACTATGTTGACCTCCGCATCATGGCCGACCTTGGCCAGGTCGTGGTCCACATGTCTAAACCCGATCCATCCCCAAGTCAAAGAAGTCAACAAACTATTAGCAAATCCTCCATGTTGTGGCCTTCCTTGGATACTCCGTGGGTATTAGATGACAAAATGGTCAACTGACCCTTATCCGCCACGCTGTAGCGACCTAGTGCCACGTTGTAGGGAGCAGTCTAATTAGCTTACTGATTTGTTTTTATCAATATTATTTAAGTGTAATTGGATTACTTTGTTTACTAAAAGTGATCTTGATAAATATTAAACAAGTAAGGAAGTTGTAGAATACACACTTTTTTAAGTTTGATCAAGTTTCAAAGTACACTGTCATTTAGGGGCGAAGCCCCTAGATGAATGGGGGTCTGAGGGCAGCCCCCCTGGGAGCGGGGTCTGAGGGCAGCGCCCCTGGGAGCGGGGTCCAAGGGGCAGAGCCCCTGGCTGGGGTCGATTTTCAGAGAATTCAACATTGTTTGACCCTTATCCAAACTTTCATTTTTATGTCAGTTTTTATAGTTTTATGATAGTTTGAAACTGTCATATGACAATTTTTAGACAAAGATCATAAAGTCGGTTTTAGTCTTATTTCTGGTACATGCGAAACTATCATCAAAACATTCTAAGTTCTTTTCTCTCTGAGTCTTATCCGATTAAAGAATATTGGGAGTACCACCCAAATGCTTTAATTTGAAAGTGTTTTACATAATTCTCAGAATTCCAAGCCTTACTATACCCCAATTTCTAACACTTTTAACTCAAAACCAAAGGCTCAAAAACCCAGATCTACTCCTTCTCAACGCCTTAATGGATAAAGTTTCCAACTTTATCCATTAAGATACTTCATTAAGATAATATCTCTAATCAAAGGTCTAATAAAGGAAAAACCACGGCATGGGCTTATCTATTCAACACTTTTCCTCAAAGTCTTTAGTCCAACCAACTCCAGAGAAGTTTCTAATACCAGATCTAACACAAATTTGGGTGCTTTATAAACATGCATGACCATTGCATGTACGGATTCCATTTTAGGTCAAAATGAGCACAAAGGTGACCAAAACTCATGCAAGGCTAAGAATCCCAACCAAAGTCTAGATTTATAAGATATATTACGCATGGGACTCATGACAATCATAAGTTGCAATCTTTATCACATCAAACCAACCAAACATCACTTATAGACCAAAATAAGCTAATAAGATAGATTTACAACCAAACAATCATCAAGATGGAAACTTGAGGACTTACCAATGGTCCAAATAGTGATTCCAATGATAGGGAGAAGTTGTTGCTTGATCTTTAGGCTAGTACCTTCTCCTGCTTCCTTTGCAACCAAACACCACAAAATATCAATATCACACAAGGGAAGCTACGTTAGGGTTTTTGGTCTTCAGAGGGTGATGGAGGCTGAAAAATCACGAAACCCTAGCCATAGTGTCCTTTATATAGGGCACAAAGCCCATGGAATATGGATTCTTCAAATTCGGCTACAATGTCATGGCACCCATTGCTACGTCGTGGCGGGTCATTTAAATCCACGGTCAAGAGAAATTATGCCATGTCTTTGTGAAGTCCCACCATGTCGTGGTCACCCAAGAATACAATTATGAAAACTAAATGAATAGACACATACTTGTAATGGGTGTTACAATAGGTCTCTTGAGATTAGCACTTAGGGATCAGAGAGTGAGAATACCAGGAATCAGTAATCGGGTTAATTGTTTATTGTGAAAAATATATAATTACAATATTGTGGGTTGAAAACCCTATGTGCTCACCAGGATCCCAAGTCTGGCCCACTCAGTTTCTTTGTATCATAGGTAATTGTACGAAGGTATAATCCACTGAGAGATTCGAGGAGTTTAGGCCATTAGTACAATAAGTTAATGTAAGGTCTGTAATGATTATGTTTATGCTTAAGTTTTCTATCATTTATGAGATCCAAAGTTTTAATAGTCTATGAAAAACATTTTCTTCAGAAATAATTTTTATGCGCAAATTATGCATTTTATAAAGATCCCTCTGATTTAAAATAAGCATAAATAAAAAGGTTTTTTCGGCCCATGAAAACTGGTGATGTCACATGAACAAAATCCTTAGCATAATTACCACATGCACAAATCTGTTGTTTGCATCTCTCACAAAAACCGAGAAACACCATCATCTATAAAAAATAATCCCACCCTAATGAAACATAATCTTTTTCAAAATCTATCTTTAAAACTAAAAGTTTCTTCATTATCTTTTTCACCTATTGAATCACCTCATTAATCATCAACTGTAACATCCCAAAAATTCATAGTAAAATTTTCGTTTTCAAAACAATAAATTATACAAATGAGTTATTCCAAAACCGATAAAAGTGAATATATTATTTAAACATCTGAGTAATATGATTAATTGCCAATGTAGAAAACTATGGGGATGAAGTATAGCCACGCCGAGTTCTTCCCATTCGAACTGTAAGTACCCGCAACCATAAATATGAAATTGTAAGCACAAAGATTAGTGAGTTCCCCAAGATACCACATACCATACATATAACAAGGCCTGACCCCGGGGTATATTTCAACCCAGTAAACATTCATGGGCCTTGCCCTGAGGTATATTTCAACTAGAACATGCCATAGTGGACCCCGCCCTAGGGTATATTTCAACCCAACATGCAATAGTGGGCCCCGCCCTAGGGTGTATTTCAACCAGATAATATGATAGTGAGCCCCGCCTTGGGTGTATTTCACCTCGATCATACAATAGTGGGCCCCGCCCTAGGGTGTATTTCAACCCGATCACACAAACATATATGCCACATAACAACTAGCATTCTATATAACAAAATAATGGGCCAGCATTGGTGCCTTCGACCCATAGATACAGTGAGGAGACTCACATGAATTACAAAGCCAACTAACACTCTGCCCAATACCTTGCCGACCATAGCTAACTTCTCTCTTGCCAAATGATTGGTACTTAAAACCTTCTATGAATCCACACAAGGTAAACCTAGTCTACCTTCTAAAAAATAAAATTTGACTAAATGTCAACCCATGTTAAAAGTAAACAATCGAAGTCAAAGTCAACAACCCATAATGTCAACTATTCAGCCTCACGTCCTGACCAGACCTTGGTCACATTGTGAGAGATCAGTTGGTCTGATTGCAACTCGTCTCGACTCAACTCAGACATGAAGAGTCACTAGAGTTGACCTCATGACATGAGCATCCTTCTTTCACGTCGTGATCCCCAAGGAGCTTAACTGAAATGGGATCATTTAGTCATCACATCATGATACCTTACTTCTCACGTCGTAAGTATGGCCTAAAGCCAAAAATCCAACATTTAAGTCCTTAATCTATTAACCCTTTCACTCTAACTTTCCAGAAGGTATTATAACTCCATATTACACTTGAAAGTCGATGCTTTTAATACGTATATGTCCAATACATGTCTAGATCTCCTTTAGCTCAATAACTGATGAAAAGGTCATCCAACATTCATGAAAGGTTCCAAAACCCAACCATTCACTAGATCTGAACCTCATGACACTCTTAAGACCCTATTAACCCATAAAGTTTTCAACTTTATGGTTTCTATTCATTCAAACTTGCTCAATCAAAGAGAAAAGTGGGAAAAAAGTTAGATCTAACCATAAACAACAATAAAAATGAAAGCTTTGACACTTACAAGCGTCCAGAAACAATGTAAGGTGATGATGATGATGATGATGATTCCTTGAAATCCTCTCCAAAGATGACCTTCTTCTTTTTTTCTTTAAACCAAGAAATGCTACATGAAGGCCAAGATTCAAGCAAAGAATGAAGGCTAGGGTTTTTTGAGGTGAAAGGGGGTTTAGAGGCTGATAATGATCCCTAAAATGAGTTTAGAGGGGCTTAATGTAACATCCCCCTCTGGCACGTATCACAATATTGTCCGCTTTGGGCCACTTGGCACGAGGACTTCCCAGGGGGTCACCCATCCTAGTACTACTCCCGCCCGAGCACGCTTAACTACAGAGTTCTTATGGGATCTGCTGCCCTCACGGCTTTAAAACGCGTTGTGTTAGGGAAGGTATCCACACCCCTTATAAGGAATGTTTAGTTCTCCTTCCCAGCCGATGTGGGATCAGATCTAACCCACTTTCACCCCCCATTATAGGGTTCGTCGTCCCTGTCGAACACATCGACCCGTGCCCTAGCTCTGATACCATTTTTAACATCCCCCTCTGGCACGTATCACAATATTGTCCGCTTTGGGCCACTCGACACGAGGACGTCCTAGGGGGTCACCCATCCTGGTACTACTCCCGCCCGAGCACGCTTAACTGTAGAGTTCTTATGGGATCTGCTGCCCTCACGGCTTTAAAACGCGTTGTGTTAGGGAAGGTATCCACACCCCTTATAAGGAATGTTTAGTTCTCCTTCCCAGCCGATGTGGGATCAGATCTAACCCACTTTAATTGTAACATCCCGAAATATCAAGAGTAGAGTTGAAGGGCTAAAAGAGTAAATTGGGAAAGAGCGACTCGGCGAGTCCATGGGTGGACTCGGCGAGTAGAGTCGCGACCTGGTCGCGTGTTAAGTAGCCGACTCGGCGAGTCAGTGAGATGGAATCGGCGAGTAGGCGCTGAGTGGAGAAAACCCTACTTCTCTGGGTTGAGCCCTATATAAAGAACATTATGTTTCCTCCCCAGCCTCCTTATCACTCCTTGAGCCCCAAAAACCCTAATTTCGTGGAGAAACCCCCATTGTTGAGCAAATTGGAGCTTGGAGAGGTGGTTGTTGAAGAGATCTTAAAGAAGAAGAGGCTTGGATCAGAGGGCTTTGCAAGGATTCGGGATAATCTTCTCTTGGAGCTTCCTTTTGAGGTATCTTTCCATTGTTTGAGTTGTTATTGTCTAGATTCTTCATTTTGGGGTTTGTGGGGAGCTTATCTTTGGATGTATTGGAGTTTAGAGGTTAGAACTGAGGTTGCTACCTCAGATCTGGAATGGAGAAGAGTTGGAATGCATGAAAGTCCCTGTGTTGAGTGTTGGATGAAGCTATCATGTCCCAAACCTTAGCCCTAATGTGCAAAATGCATAGATCTCTTTGGATTCACATAAAGTTTGCCACTTTACGTGATCGATGGGTTGTAGGAGGCTAGATCTATGTTTTGGATCAATTGCATGGCCTGGAATGCTTCTATATGGATTCAGACCCGTGGTACTCGGCGAGTCACATGGGTGTACTCGACGAGTTGCTTGAAGATAAGTTGGGACTCGACGAGTTGGAAGAACAACTCGGTGAGTTGGATGAAGATGGCTTGTAACTCGGCGAGTTGTATGAACAACTCGGCGAGTAGGTTGAAGATAGCCTAAGACTCGGCGAGTCTGTTCTTGGACTCGGCGAGTCTTGTCGAAGAGTCCCAATATTTTCTGGTTGAGTCGAGAATCGGTGAGTCAAGGGATGACTCGGTGAGTTGTGTGCGAGTGGACTCAGAGTTGTTGGACTCGGCGAGTCTCGGGGTGACTCGGCGAGTTAGGTCGCAGATTGAGGGAAGTTCTGAGTATGGGGACTCGGCGAGTCATCGGGTTGACTCGGCGAGTAGAGACAGTCAAGGGTTGACTTTGACTTTGTCTTTGACCAAGGGTTGACCAGTGGTTTCCAGGGGCATTTTGGTAATTGTTGATTATTGTTTCGAGTTCAGTGCATTGGTGGTTGTCCAGTGGTGGAGATCGTATCAGTGATCGGAGCAGCTTGGGTTATCTGTTCAGTCGGCAGTTTCGAGGTGAGTTATCCTCACTATATCATCAGGGTCTAAGGCACCAAGGCCGGCCCTTATCGGATTGAGATCCGGGTAGTTGTTGTTATGTTGTTGCTGTGATATGTTTGCATCCTGAGAGCTAGGATGGTATATGTTAGAGGCCTGATCGAGATCGGTATCCTGAGAGATAGGGAGGTGCTATGCTAGTGACCTGTTAGGTCGGTATCCTGGTTAGGATGATGATATGTTATGTGATCTGTTTGATCTGTTTGTTGACTGTGAATTGCTATATGATTGTATGTATATCAGTATATGTGCACATGGTTGTTGGGACTGGAGTTGGGTTGAGGCGGGTCCTGCTGTGTGCTGTAGGCCAAGATACCCAGGGCGGACCAGTTGTTCCGAAGGCCCAGCGAGCGGTCCGGATAGGCTGTAGGCCCCAAGTGGGCGGACCAGATGTGCCGAAGGCTCGAAGAGTGTACCAAACAGACTGAAGGCCCAGTGCGGGCGGACCAGTCATACTGTAGACTCAAAGAGTGGACCAGGTGGATTGAAGGCCCGGAAGCGGGCGGACCAATCACACTACAGACTCGATGTATGTGGATAGACTCAGAGGGTGGACTAGGTGGACTGTAGGCCGGTGCGGCGGACCGGTCACACAGTAGACCCGAAGTGCATGGCTGTTCTGTGACTAGATATGTTGTGGCATGATATGCGTGTATGGTATTTGTGGTTGGTATTTTGGGGATATCTCACTAAGTTTTCGGGCTTACAGTTGTGGTTTTATGTTTTTCAGGTTCTTCAGGAGATCGTGGCAAGGCGAAGGCGTGATCGTACCGCTCCTCATGATTTTGTAGTAATGTGATTCTGGGAATACGTTAAGTGTTTTGTATTGAAAACCTTTTTGTAAAGATTTAATGAAATCGAGCTGTTTTTGAAAAATTTAAAATTGGTTGTATTTTTCGGTTGTTACACTTAAATAGGTAGAAAACCCTAAAAGATCATGGGCTTGGGCTACATCAGTTCTCACGTCATGAGCCTCTATGCCTCATGTTGTGGGATCAGTCTGAAACAGACTTCACACATTAAACCTCCTCATGTCATGACCACTAAAAGATCACTTTGTGGAACCCCATTTCTTCCAAAATTCGACATTTTAACTACTTGAAATCCTAAATCGATCCATCCTAGAAAACGGGTGTTACAACTCTCCCCCACTTAAATTAGATTTCATCCTCGAAATCACTCCTTACTACTTAACAGATGCACCAGACAACTTGGAAGATTCTTCCTTAACCCTGATACAGACTGAGGAGTCGACTCATACAGATGACTATCTTCCAATACTACAATTAAAACCCAAATCTTAGTAGAACTCACATACCCTAACGAATAACAAATCTATGACCCACTTACTTTAAGCAATGAAGACTAGTCATCACTACTATGCCTGAAATCCAAAAACCCAACACCGTATCTGAATTCCAACCAGGCAGAATCTTTCTTTCACATACATAATCATTCCATTTGCTATTCGAACTAGACAATCTTATCTCTGACCCGAAATTATTCCACTAATACTGAGGAGCAAACTTGAGCATTTTCCAATGCCTAAAACCTCACACTCGAAGCAAGGCGACTCATAGCATGAGTCTCAATCATTTGTGCCTAACCAATGCACATTCACATCATGCTAATCAAACATTTTCATTCTGATCTACCCAATATCTCTTGAGCTTAGAGCTAGTTTACAAACTGTCTGAAGCGTCGAAATCTCGACCGATTGCTGAAACTGACATCCTCACAAACGACTGTGCCGTAAAACTCTATCCAAGAGTCTATCTGGCAAAGCTACTCAAGTCTGTTTGTATACAAGGCTCCAACAACCCTCATGCTCAAACTAGGTACAAGATAACAAACCTTCACAAGGATGAAAATAGCCCACTTTGATCTTAATGAATGCTACACGACCAGTTGTAGTTTTACATCACAACTAACCCCAGATGGCCCTACAACCTTCCTTAATCCCATGAATATTATGGTCATCCCACAGTCTCACAGCCCGTCACGACATGGTATAATTCTACCTATAGAAAACTACAAGCCAAATGGTAGATTTGTAGCACCCTCACAAATGCTCATTGACTAGGTGAATGCTATAGGCCACCCTACAGTCTTACAACACCTTAACCACTATCTGCCAACCTAGTGAATGTTATGGTTGATGGGTTATGTGCAAAACAATAATCCTATGGTGTTCATGAAAGCTAATTGCTTTAATCTAGGTTTTTTTAAGTAAACATACAACATTGAATACCAAAGTAATAAACCCTGATTGAGTATCATACAAATCTGAAAAATACATATGATTAGGTTTAGAAAGTTTACCTTGATTGTTATATAGCAATAACAATCACATTCGTTCATGATCTTAACTCTTGAAAGCTTAGTGCCCCAAATGTTGCACATCTAATGGAGTCGTAAACACCACAATCAACAAGATGAAATAGGAGAGGAAGGAGAAAACGACTAGGGAAACTCCAAGAAGCATGGGGCCGAATTCTACAAGAGAAGGAGTCTATTTATACTTGTTTGTGCTAGTAGGGTTTCAAGTGAAAACCCTAATTCTCTGCTTAGGCCTTAAGCAACCCATGGAGTCCTTCTAGAAAGCCCTTGGACGAAATCCATATGGGCTTCCCATTGATTTCATCCAATCCCCTTTCCATTAGGAATCCATAGCCCAAATTGCAACTATCATATAATTGCAATATCAGTCCCCTTTATTTAATTAATCTCTTTTGACCACAAATTTCAGTCTTAATTAATTCTTGATCAATATTAATTAAACAATGTGATTTCTCCTTTAATATATTATTCATATAATATATTAATAAATCATAATTAATCCTCTTTCTCCTTAATTCATCCTATGAGTTGCGATGGTAAAGGTAACCCAAAAGGACCATGCTCATAATCAGGGCAAGTACATACCAAAATAGTTATGGGCTTAGACACCTAATCCAACAATGGCTACCCCGTAGTCGTACAACACTTCTACCACTACCTTCCAACCTAGTGAATGCTACGGCCACCCGTAGGCTTACAACACTTCCAAAACAACCATGGACCCAACCCATGGCCTTGCCACCATTTACCACACCATACCGTGATCAATCATGAGTCACGACCTTACCCGACCTTACCTCAATCAGGTGTTTGGTTTATGCTTCGAACCCCAAATGCTTATTCATATAAGACCATGCAGAGAGGCTTTAGCAACCCTTGACATGGACCTAATCACATATCTTCCATGCGTCACTGCTGATTGAAAGTGCAAGACTTAGTGCGTGGACAAGGTTAGAAAACTCAAACCTTGAATTAACATAAGATCAATGTCTACTGCTAATATTTTGGTCCAGTCAAGTCTGGTAAACCAGTCTTGTCTTGAAGTATTCAACAAAATATTTGGGTAAAGAAAAGTGAGTATTAGCAAAGTAAAGATAACTTAAGAACAAGAAGAATGATGGTGAAAGAGATTTGACTTAAAATATATTTTGTATTCGATGTGAAGAGAATATTGCTACTTCAAAGTTACAATGCATGGATAAATCATCTCCTTAAATAGGAAAGGAGAGACAATAAGACAAAGTACAAGACTTACATTGAGAATGTAAATCTGATAAGTCAGAAAAGCTGACACGTGATTTACTGGATTTTGTCCTATGAACAACTCAATTAATAAAAACAACAAGGAGCATTTAATGCTTGTACGGACTCTATTACATCAAAAAATGTGAATGTCTCATAAATGTCTTCATTTTGGAAGAAGACTGACTTTGGAACTCTTCACATCATGAATTTCACTTGACTTCGGCTCTGGTTTGGCTCAGATTGCTAGAGGTTCACTTTTATGTATCAACAATCTTCCCTAAGTGAACTTAGCAATCAATCAATTCAGTTGGCTTCATCAGACACAAAGAGATAGGCACTGTGTAGCCAACTTTGTACATCCAAATACCATTTGAGGTGTTCGGATAACTTCTTCTTCACATGATCAGGAGCAACACTTTTTGTAGCGTTAGGGATGAACTTCTAAAGGATCTTTGACGGAACTAGATGTTTGTCAAGAACTTTAAAGAACTGTTTTTGGTTAGTCTTCTTTTTGAGATAGACATAGCCGAGTTCTGGTTATTCAATGGGGCATTCTGCCAAGATCTGAGCTTCAGTCAGTTCGTAAGTGATTTTGGCCGAAACATTCTCCGTTCTGAACAAGTGAACAAATTCAATGTCGGACTTGCATAATTCTGCAACGTAGTCCTTCAAGAAATTGATTGCAACATTGTAGGTTTAGATGCTTGAGTGATTTGTTTGGTGTTCTCGGAGGTGAGCAGCAATGGTGAGAATGTCATTAGGGTTGATTAAGGGAAAGGCGTTATCCGTGAGATTGATTGTTGCTTCTTTATTCCAAGAGACAGAGTATCTGTACAGCATACAGTTCAGATTGAACTTGCTCTGAACCTTGTTACCAAATCCAATGATCTTGGTAATTTGCTTCCGAGACCACACTTATTTTTGGGGGCGTGCGTTAATGAAGTAGAAGGTTCTCAATCTCTCATGCTCTGTCCTGATGATTATTTGAGGATCATCATTCGGATGAAGAGGAGCATACTTGATGTAGAATTAACCTTGAGGAGACATTGGTAGATCAAGTTGATCGGCATCCTGAGTTGGAAGAGCATAGTACATGAAGGGAACAAAGTGAATATCATGCATAAATCCTGTAACATCCCGAAATAGCGAGAGTAGAATTGAAGGGCCAAAAGTGTTAATTGGGAAAGGGTGACTCGGCGAGTCCATGGATGGACTCGGCGAGTAGAGTCGCGGCTTGACCGCGTGTTAAGTAGCCGACTCGGCGAGTCGATGAGATGGACTCGGCGAGTGGGCGCTGGGTGGAGAAAACCCTAATTCTCGGGGTTGAGCCCTATATAAGGAACATTATGTTCCTTCCCCAGCCTCTTTACTTCCCTCTTGAGTTCTAGAAACCCTAAATCGCATAGGAGCTCCATTGTTGAGTGGATTGAAGCTTGGAGAAGTAATCTTTGAAGGAATTTGTGGGAATTGAAGGCTTGGGGCAAGGGGCTTTGCTTGGAATCAACTTCATTGCAGTTGGGGGCGTCCATTGGAGGTAATATCTCGTTCTTGGTCTGATTGTATGTTGTTTCTTCATTTTGGGGTTGTGGGATCTTGCCTATGGATGTAATTGGAAGTCTAGAGGGTAGATCTGAGGTTGCTACCTCAGATCTGGAGAAGAGGAGAATCAGAGAGCATGAAAGTCCATGTGTTGGAGTGTTTAGTGAAGCTTGCAAGTCCCAAACCCTAGTTATGAGTGAATATGGCCTAGATCTCTATGGATTCACGTAAAGATTGCCACTTTACGTGATGGATGAATTGTAGGAGGCTAGATCTATGTTTTGGATCATTTGCATGGCCTGGAATGCTTCTGAATGGATTCTGATCGGTGGTACTCGGCGAGTCACATGGGTGAACTCGACGAGTTGCTTGAAGATGAGCTGGGACTCGACGAGTTGGAAGAACAACTCGGCGAGTCGGATGAAGATAGCCTTGAACTCGGCGAGTCGTATGAACAACTCGGCGAGTAGGTTGATGATAGCTTTAGACTCAGCGAGCCTGTTCTTGGACTCGGCGAGTCTTGTCGAAGAGCTCCGATATTCTCTGGTCGAGTCGAGACTCGGCGAGTCTCGGGGTGACTCGGCGAGTTAGGTCGCGGATGGAGTGAAGTCTGAGTATGGGAACTCGGCGAGTCATAGGGTTGACTCGGCGAGTAGGGTCAGTCAGGAGTTGACTTTGACCTTGTCTTTGTCCAAGGGTTGACCAATGGTGTCCAGGGACATTTTGGTAATTATTGTTTGTTGTTTTGAGTTCAGCGCATTGGTGGTTGACCAGTGGTGGAGATCGTATCAGTGATCGGAGTAGCTTGGATTATCTGTTCAGTCGGCAGCTTCGAGGTGAGTTATCCTCACTATATCAAAGGGGTCCAAGGCACCAAGGCCGGCCCTTATCGGATTGAGATCCGGGTAGTTGTTTTTATGTTGCTGCTTTATCATGTTGCATCCTGTGAGTTAGGATGGTATATGCTAGAGACCTGATTGAGATCGGTATCCAGAGAGATAGGGAGATGCTATGTTAGTGACCTGTTAGGTCGGTATCCTGGTTAGGATAGTGGCATGTTATGTGATCTGTTGATCTGCTTGTTATCTGTGAATTGTTAGATGATTGTATGTATATGTGCATATGGATGTTTGGACTGGAGTTGGGTTGAGGCGGGTCCTGCTGTGTGCAGTAGGCCAAGATACCCAAGGAGGACCGGTTGTCCCGTAGTCCCAGCGAGCGGTCCGGATAGGCTGTAGGTCCCGGTAGGGGCGGACCAGACGTGCCGAAGGCTCGGAGAGTGGACCAGACAGACTGAAGGCCCGGTGCGGGCGGACCAGTCATACTGTAGACTCAGAGAGTGGACCAGGTGGATTGAAGGCCCGGGAACGGGCGAACCAATCACACTGCAGACTCGATGTATGCGGATTGACTCAGAGGGTGGACCAGGTGGACTGTTGGCCGGTGCGGCGGACCAGTCACACAGTAGACCCGGAGAGCATGGCTGTTCTGTGACCGGATATGTTATGGCATGTTATGCGTGTATGGTATTTGTGGTTGGTATTTTGGGGGTATCTCACTAAGCTTTCGGGCTTACAGTTGTGGTTTCATGTTTTTCAGGTTCTTCAGGAGATCGTGGCAAGGCGAAGGCATGATCGTACCGCTCCTCATACTTTTGTGGTGTTATGATTCTGGGAATACGATAAATATTTTGTATTGGAAACCTTTTTGTAAAGAATTATTGGAATTGAGATGTTTCTGAAAAATTTAAAATTGGTTGTGTTTTTCGGTCGTTACAAGTTGGTATCAGAGCCTTGGTTTGAGTGAATTGGAGGAACATTCGTGTGACTCCAGTCTCAAATCGAGAAGGGTTTTAAAAAGAGAAATTAAAATGGTTTTCAAATTAATAAAAAAAAAAAAAAAAAAGTACGCGGAGGTACGATCTGCCGGAGCCAGTAAGTAACCCCAAAATACCATGCATGTTATTTGTTTTTGAGCTTTGATAGAACAGCATGCTAGTGTTAGGCTAGGGATCTTCAGGATTTCATGATATGTTGCCTGATTTGTGATGCCTGTAGCCTAGGGTCCCTTATGGGAGATTCTCAGTGTTTCTCTAGTGGTGAGGGTTGATTATTGTTATGCTTGTTCTCTAGGGTATTGTGGTAGTACTTCATACAATTGTGGGTAGGTGTGGAAGGTAGTATGGGCCCGTACTACTGAAAGCACAGGACCCATACGCGTATCAGGGAAACCATGATCTCTAGGGTGGGTTGAGAGAGAGTTGGATCCCAGGGTGTAGGAAGAGTCTGAGATTTTGTGTGGTGTTTCTTTTCAGTATGGAGATTCCGAGGCATGATGAGTGTGGATCCGGGTCAGGATCGGGAGCTGGAGAGGGGGTTCCGGGCGAATCGGTGCCGCCCGAGGTTGTCGGTCAGATGAGCACGAGCGAGTTGGACGCGAGGATTCGTGAGATCCTGCGTGAGGAGATTGCGGAGTTGTTCCGGGCTGAGTTGCCAGAGTTGTTTGGGTCGATCAAGACCGCCATGGTTGAGTATTTTGATGAGCGTTATGCGGCTCTCACCGAGACGGCTACCGCGGCGGCTACAGCAGCTGTAGCAGCGGTAGGGGGAGGAGCTAGTCGGGGTTTTCAGTATCGGGACTTCGATAGGACGAAGCCTCTCACATTCGACGGAGTTCAGGACCCGATTGTTGCCATGAGGTGGTTGTCTGACGTGGAGGGATGTTTCTTCACGTGTTCATGCCCTGCTGATCATAGGGTGAGGTGTGCTCTGAACCTGTTGAGGCTCGGGGCGAAGGATTGGTGGAGATTGACCACGGGGTCATTTTCAGAGGCGCAGAGGGCTGCGGTGTCATGGGATCAGTTCAGAGAAATGTTCAGTACTCGTTATGTTCCGCAGGTTGAGAGGGAGAGATTGGCTCAGGAGTTCCTTGAGCTGAAGCAAGACTCGGAGTCGGTGACTGAGATCACCAGGATGTTCACTGAGAGGGCGATGTTTTGCCCAGAGTTCGCTTCAGAGCAGGCTCAGATGTCTCGATATCTGAGCATGCTCAAGAGGGACATCAGGCAGTTTGTGTCTGCGCAGAGATGCGAGACCTTGTTGGAGTTGCAGGAGGCCGCTAGGCGGCGTGAGTTAGAGATTGAGTTGCAGATGCGTGAGTTGAGGCAGGCTCCGGTGCAGTCGCAGCCGGCGCCGAAACGGTCCAAGACCGTTGATGTTAGAGTGGGGGATTTGAGCAGCCACACTTGTGGGAAGTGTGGGAAGGGTCACACCGGGGTTTGTAGGACCGGTGGTGCATGCCGCAAGTGCGGAAGGGATGGGCACTATGCGAGGGATTGTCGGCAGTCAGCGCCAGTTTGGGATTTGAGGATCTGCTATCATTGTCATCAGGTTGGACATTTGAGGGCCAATTGTCCACAGTTTGCTGCTGGATCGGTGCAGGCTCCAGCACCGGCCACTTTGAGGATCACAGGTGGAGGTCAGGGTGGAGCGGAGCCCCCAAGGGCTCAGGGTCGTGTTTTTCAGCTTGTTGCAGAGGAGGTCAGGGCAGTGCCAGAGACGGCTGTGGGTATGTTTCTTTCTTGATGTCTTGTTATCTTGTGATTATTGTGGTGTAATGTTCATGAGCCGGTAATTGTTTGGTTTTCGTTGTGATATTCTTCGTTTTGCGGGTTGTGGTTTGGGTTATGGATTTGTGTTTCGGGTTTTCGTCTTGGTATCCGTTGCTCCCTGAGGGTTTGATATGATTATGGTTAGTGTTTTGGTGCTTTCGTTGGTTATCGATCGTAAGGGTTGTTAGTGGAGATGCGGCATTGGGTTATACGACAGGTAGCATCTTCATTCGTGGAAGGGATAATTGGAGATCGGATTCTTCTTGAGCGGATTGATCAGTGAGGAGATGTGTTTTGCTAAGGGTTGTTTATGCCTGTGGAAGCGGCCCGTGTGTAAGTGGTCTCTTGGTGCAGGGTTGTTTTGGAAGGTCGTTGATGGCGGCTAGCGGTTGTTAGTCAGTGTTATAGTGGCGGAGAATTGGAGAATTCTCCGGGATATTGATGAGCATTGGGGGGTGCTTAGCTGTTGGGATTCAGCAGTGTTCTGTCAGCCTAGAGTGTAGGCTGATAGGAGTGAGTGTCAGACATGCGGGGCGGGATACAGACCTAGGGCATTGGTTGTGGAGGCCTGGAAGCAGGCCGGGATCGAGTATGTCGACGGAGTTAGAGTTCGGAACCCCTAAAGGGCTAGAACGGTATGCATGGGAGGAATTCCGAGGGGGATAGCATGGATTGTTGATTGATAGTGCGCGGTCCGGATAGACTGGAGGCCGGAAGGCGTACCAGTCAGACCGAAGGCTCTGAGAGCGGTCCAGATTGGCTGAAGGATCTGAGAGAGTGGTCCAGATGGACTGAAGGCCTGATGAGGCGGTCCAGTCATGCTGAAGACTCTGCAGGTATTGTTGGATCAGTTTGAGATTGCTGATTGTGTATGTTGCAGTGTGATTACATTGGAAGGTCTGGCCCCGGGTAGTGATTTTGATGAGTTGAGAGAGTGCATGGGCTTGAGAGCCCCTGCAATGAGAGCCTGAGTATGTGAATAGCGGTTACGCAAAAAGGGAGGTGTCGCGTTGGGCGAGCACCGTGGCATTTGTTGGGGTGGCAATGTAGCCAAGTGGATTCCTTGGAAGAGGAAGAGAGAAAGGTGTGTAACTCCGAAAGGGAGTGCAAGTTCACGAAAGTGAAAGCTGCAGAGCAGAGTTATGATTAGCGTATTTCGGGTATGGTTTTGAGCATCGTGTTCGCGGCAGTGAAGTAGGAGCTCATCCGGTTTGGGATGTCTGTTGAGGTTGCGGAAGGAATTCCGCAGGTGTAGAGCCCAGAGGCTTGGAAAGGATGCGGGGGGAGAGTCCTGGACTCTCAGTATGATTTCTGTTCAGGGTATTGGTTATGTATTAGTGGTTCATCCTGGGGGATGTTTGAGGGTGTCATCAGTGTGTCGGGTTTTCCAAACCTGAGGATGCTGGAGCTAGTCCAGCATGTGTATGGGTTTGTAAGAGGAGGACTCGTGGGAGTGCTCTGTGATAGAGAATGGGTTTTCCGTCGTCACGGAATGGATAGAGTGGGATTCGGATTGGGGATCCGATGGTTCATGGTTTTCTAGTCTTTATGAGTCGAGTGATGGTTATGATTTGGAGCAGTGTTGCATTATGGGTAATTCTCAGGGGTTAAGCGAAGATATTAGAGGGTGAATCCGGTGCCCTATTTGAGACGGTGGTCAGGACACCGTGAGGGAAGGAAAGTGTATTCGAGTTCGTTTGGGTATGCCTTGTGGGACCTGGTCTGGTTGAGGCCAGGTGGATCATTGTGGGAGTATCCTTGGAGTTGAGCTGCTATAGGCTTCGAGGGCGAAGCCTAATATAAGTGGGGGAGAATTGTAACATCCCGAAATAGCGAGAGTAGAGTTGAAGGGCCAAAAGTGTTAATTGGGAAAGGGTGACTCGGCGAGTCCATGGATGGACTCGGCGAGTAGAGTCGCGGCTTGACCGCGTCTTAAGTAGCCGACTCAGCGAGTCGATGAGATGGACTCGGCGAGTGGGCGCTGGGTGGAGAAAACCCTAATTCTCGGGGTTGAGCCCTATATAAGGAACATGTAACATCCCAAAATTCTTGACCAAAAATTTCTTTTTAATAAAACATTACTTTAAACAAAGACATCATTCCAAAACATCATCTGAGTATAAGTTTTCAAAACACTTGTTTATTATCAGAGTAAACATTCCCAGGCTGACTAATCTATGGTGTGTGTCATGCGATCACTCCGAGCTCCTCCCTCCGCTACCGGAAGTACCTGAAAACAAAACTGAAAACCGTAAGCACGAAGCTTAGTGAGTTCCCCACCTTACCACATACCATGTATAACCACATACTGCACATACTGGGCCACGCCCGCTATCCGGGGCCTCGCCCCCTACTTCGGGCCTCGCCCGCTACAACGGCCCCGCCGCTCCAGGCCCCGCCTGGCTTCGAGCCTCGCTCGGATACAGATCTGTTTCACTTAGGCCTCGCCTGTCACAGGGCCTCGCCCACTAACATATAATAGCACATAAACGTATCACATAACATTACATAAGCTAAACATATACTAACAACCCTTGCTCTAAGGCCTCGCCTATCTCTGGGCCCCGCCCGAGTTCTGCTACTGATGAGTCATGGAACCTTGTTCATACCCCTGCTGATAGTGAGGTTCGGGCCCAGCCCACCCTCACTCCTTTCCTAACTTGGGCCTCGCCCCTGCTCTGCTGCTACTGAGATGTGGAACACCATCCACACTCTGCTATTGGTGAGATACGGGACCTCGCCCTCTCTCACCTCCCTACCAGGCACATACAAGAATCACACAGACAACAAGTATAGACTATCACATAAACCGCTCCTTGGGCACCCGCCCTCTGTCATTGGACCTCGTCCAAATATCATACTAGCATACTGTGCCTAGGGCTAACCCCCGGGTCTTCTACTCATAACTACATGGGCCGGCATTGTGGCCGTAGACCCATTCATACAAAGGGAAACTCACCTGATATTGCCGAACTGCCGCTGCTAACCCCTTTGACCGCTACCTGACCGCTAACTCCGAACTGCTGCTCCGCTAGCTCCCCGAGCTACCAACAACAACCCAACACTTAGTCTAACTGACCTCCAAAGGTTAACCAAGTCAACTCTGGTCAAAGTCAACCTTCCAGGTCAACCCTACTCGCCGAGTCACCCCACCGACTCGCCGAGTTCATAAATCCAGAGTCCTTCCACTCGCGACTCTACTCGCCGAGTCAGCCCCTGACTCGCCGAGTTTACTGATTCCCGATTCCTGTCCTGACCAACTCACTGAGTCCTGGCTCGACTCGCTGACTCGAGTCTTAACTCGAAGGGTTTGGGACCACTCGACCTGACTCGCCGAGTCTAAGAACAGACTCGCCGAGCACACGACAAACTTCATCCAACTCGACGAGCTGTTCATCCAACTCGCCGAGTTCATGCCCATCTTCATCCGACTCGACGAGCTGTTCATCCCACTCGTCGAGTTCCTCCTCATCTTCAAGCTACTCGCCGAGTCCACTCGAAGGACTCGTCGAGTCCACTAAGATCCACTTACATGCAGAGGACTTCCGAGTCATGCATGAGCTCCAAACTATAGATCTACCCTCCCCAAGCCTATTTCCCACGTAAAGTTGCAAACTTTACGTGTAGAGAGTGAGATCTAGGCAAAATACACCCATAGCTAGGGTTTAGGACCAAGAGACTCCAATTTCCACCCAATGGCTGATACTTTATGGAATTACATACCAAAATAAACATGGATCTGAGGTAGCAACCTCAGATCTGGACCTCAAGCTCAAGATTGGTCTTAAACATGGCTTAAAAGCCCCAAAACTCATAACCAAGGAAAAATATGGAGGAGAGAAACGAATTGATACCTTCCAATGCTCTGAAATGCTTCCCAAACTTCAGATCCAAAGCCACTCCCTGATGCTTCAAGGATTCCCACTCCTTCTTCTTCCTTAAACCCACTCAAAAATGGCTAGAAGCTTGAATGAACACAATGGGGGCTTAAGGTGCGGCGTTCTGGGTGTAAGAGGCTGTAATGGAGCCCTAGGAAGAAGATTAAGATGCTTAAATAGGCTCCAAGCCCCGGATTTAGGGTTTTCCTCGCACAGACCAGACTCGCCGAGTCCACTTGGCCGACTCGTCGAGTTGGTCACTTTCTTATCGACCCGGATCCCGCTCCGACTCGCCGAGTCCTTCCTTTGACTCGTTGAGTCCCTCTTAAATTTAGGGTTTCCTTTACTTTCTTGGCTTTCAAAATCCTGGGTGTTACAACTCTCCCCCACTTAAACTGAACTTCGTCCTCGAAGTTTACCATGGCCCACCGCCAACGGTCTGCCTCCAATACCCAACACCAGCCGCCTACCTGCGCTGGTCTTCCACCAATACTGCACTGAACCCGCAGAGGTTCTCCACTTCTTTCCTTGCGCAACTCTCTTGCATTCTCAAGGCATAGCCTCATAACCAACTTTTCCTTTGACACTGTGAAGGTCCTATCCTTCACTAACTCCATCACCCCCCTGCTATTCCCAGAACGGGTCATCACCGCCAGCACTCACGGACACTCCTTCCTACCAACACTTGGTGTCGAGCACCCCTCGACTCAACTAACTGAACTCCACCATACGTTGCATACTCACACTGCCACCGACTGGCAATTCAATTATTCCTCGACTGACTTCCTGATAAACCGGGACCGCCCTGGTCCCTACCAACCTATCAATGACTGGATTACCGGTTCCCACCGGTAGCTAGTCCCAACACCATCCCTGGTCGCTCTCAGCGACTTCCAAGGATACCTCGACCATCTATAACTGCTCAATCAGTCCTGCCATCCAGGCACTACAAACCTGGGATCCCCGATCCCTTAACCTGACACTAAAATCCCGACCAGGTCCCACCTGCGCTGCTAAAAACTCACGGGCCTTGCCCACAGGTCTCACCCGCCTCTATTCTTCTAGTTGCACTAGTCTAGTCACTCTCGCTCGGCCTCGCCCACGGGTCTCACCCAACCATACTACTGAGCAACCCTGCTCCCAGGTCTCACCTGCACCGCTAATCTCATACGGGCCTCGCCCACGGGTCTCACCCAACTATATCCTGGAGCGGCCTCTCCCAAGGTCTCACCTTTCTAGAGCTATACAGGCGACTCCCTACTACTCTCATCCACTACCCATTCCTGATCCCTACCTGATCACTAGGAGATAAGGGCCTCGCCCCGACTCCGCTAACGAAACTACTAAGGGACGCTACGGCTTACCCGTAGTCTTACATCACCAACCATTACCATCCCACGCGCTAGCTGATATGGAGTTTCTCAAACTCCCAACCCTGAAATCCTCAATCCATCAAACCTTGAACTACTTCTCTTCCCTCTCGGAGGTCACGTACTCGTTCTGGGTCTGCGTGCTCCTCTCCGGGCACACCCGGAGGATTCTCCCCCACTTCGATCCTGCTTATCCCTTGCTGCTCATCACTCAAAGAAATCCCGATCCTTGCTACCATTCCATAGCCCATCCACTGAGGAACCCAAGCCCGCCATAGCTAGGGCTTTAGCCAATCCATCACAATCACTGCACCACTCCGAACTAACGAAACGAACCAAATCCCTCCCAAGCATGCTACAGTTACTGCATCCTTCGAAACCTTCTTCAATAGAGCACATCCCCCCCTAACTCCCATACAAATATCCAAGGTATGCAAAAGGCATATAACTCGATCACAATCAACTAATCAAAATAAAACACTCATACCGATAATGATGCAGAACCATAACAATGAAATCATGCACAAAATAAAAGAACTGAGAATGGAAATTGCATACCTGCAACGTCCGGCGATGCTCGCGCCTCCAAGGTCGTCATCTGAAAAGCCCTGCTCCCTACCGCAGGTGCCTCTACCCGGCCCTGACTGCCATCTGCGATCCTCAAGGTTGCAGGGGCGGGTGCCATCACCCGTCCTGCTGAAGACAAACTGGGGCACTGGGCCTTCTTGTGGCCCCGCTGGTTGCAATGAAAACATATCATGTCTGATCCCTGCGCGACGGTAACAGTACAATCCCTGCTAAAATGACCAGTCCGACCGCACTTGAAGCAGCCAGAATCACCACCGCTACCACTCCTGCACACGCCCCCGTGCACCCTGCCACACTTTCCGCACCGACTGCGGTCCTGATGATCCCTCGATCTCGAATCCGATCCCTTGGGCCTTTTGCCCGAACCCGCTGATACCTGAACCTCATCCGGCTTCCTCTTCCGGATCTGCTCCAAATCAATTTCCCTTTCCCTAGCCCGAGAAATCATATCCTCCAGCGTCTTACAGCTGGACCTGCTCACGAACTCCCTGATGTCGTCCCTCAACATCTCATGGTACCGAGCCTTCTTCATCTCCTCATCCGCTACATACTGCGGTACAAGAAGAGCCCTCTCCCTGAACTTGGCGGTGATCTCCGCCACAGTCTCAGTAGTCTGCGTCAAATCCTGAAACTCTCGTGCCAGCTGCTGCACCTCAATAATCGGCGAAAACTCCGCCCTGAACCTGGCCGAGAAATCGCTCCAAGTCATCGCGTCCAACGCGGCATCATCCCCCAATGTATGACCAATCTCCTCCCACCAATCCCTCGCTCTGTCCTTCAGAAGACAGGAGGCGAGTCTAACCTTGTCCCCCTCGGGACACTTGCTTGTACGAAAAGCGTTGGCAACATCAGCCAACCATCTGCTGCTAGCAATGGGGTCCCTAGCCCCATGATAATCTGGTGCCCCGCAAGCTCTGAACTCTCGAAATGTCAAGGTACGCGCTCCCATCAATGCCATCATCTCAGTACGGAAGGCTCCCAGCCTCTCCTCCAAGATCTCAAGTATGCCCTCCTTAACCGTGCCAAAGATCACAGGAGTCTGAGCTAGAATACTGCGCGTAACCTCAGCTGATATCAACTCCCTCATCCGCTCCTCGAGCTGCTCGGTCCCTGAACCCGAGGCTGATCCCTCTCCGGCGCCTGATCCGCCCGCTGGTCTCTCTCGCAATGTCACCATGCTGAAATTATACCACAACCACAATCAGAATACCCATCATTGATACAAGATCAAACATGCCCTACCAGGTTCCCGGTCTTGCCTCTGCCCTTCCTGAATCGAGTACGGATCCTCTGCTTTCAGTAGTACGGGCCCATACTACCTTCCACATCTATCCGTACTTTCCTCAGGAATTGCTTTGACTCCACCAGGTCCCTTAACCACTCATACTGCTCCCAACTCTATCTCATCCTAGGCTTACCCTAGGGGAAACCTCTGACTCAACTCAAACCAGTCCTCAGCTGCTGAAGGTCTCCTCGTGATGCCAATCAGCCATCACCTGGATACCATCACATGCGACGAGGCTCAGATAATCCTTCAAGTAAAAGACTCGTCCCTACAACGGTTGGACTCAAACGAGAGCTGCGCAATAGGGCCAAATCCAGCACTCTGAGATTATTCAACCCTGATCACATGTGACGTGACGTATCCACCTAATGGCTAACTCCTACCACTCAAAATCCCATAATGCACAAAGCAAGCAGCATTCGGACAAGGGGAAAATCTAACCACAACATACTCAAACAATCATATCCACATAGCAAGAATCTGAACTAGCATGCAACACAAACTCATAAACTCAGGCATAACCTAAACAGGCTATCCTACTACTGTCTAATCAGCACTATCATGCAGCTCAAAAGCACAAATAACAGGCACATAAGGCATCATCCCTCGATCCTTAGTCCTATTCTAGCATGCTGTTCCATCAACTGATGATCATAACATAAACTTGTATGGGTATTTTGGGGTACTTACTTGAGCTCGGTTGATTGCATGCACCACACCTCTTTTCTCTTTTCAAAGTTCTTTTCTTTCTAAATTCTTTTTGCTTTTTTAAAACTGTTTTTTTTTGTTCTCAAAATTCTTTTTACAAAACTGTCTTTTCACTTTTTGAAAACTTTTTATTCGACCCCTCAGTTTGAGTTCAGGCACACCCGAGAGTATGCCCGAATCCCTCAAACCAAGGCTCTGATACCAACTTGTAACATCCCAAAATTCTTGACCAAAAATTTCTTTTTAATAAAACATTACTTTAAACAAAGACATCATTCCAAAACATCATCTGAGTATAAGTTTTCAAAACACTTGTTTATTATCAGAGTAAACATTCCCAGGCTGACTAATCTATGGTGTGTGTCATGCGATCACTCCGAGCTCCTCCCTCCGCTACCGGAAGTACCTGAAAACAAAACTGAAAACCGTAAGCACGAAGCTTAGTGAGTTCCCCACCTTACCACATACCATGCATAACCACATACTGCACATACTGGGCCACGCCCGCTATCCGGGGCCTCGCCCCCTACTTCGGGCCTCGCCCGCTACAACGGCCCCGCCGCTCCAGGCCCCGCCTGGCTTCGAGCCTCGCTCGGATACAGATCTGTTTCACTTAGGCCTCGCCTGTCACAGGGCCTCGCCCACTAACATATAATAGCACATAAACGTATCACATAACATTACATAAGCTAAACATATACTAACAACCCTTGCTCTAAGGCCTCGCCTATCTCTGGGCCCTGCCCGAGTTCTGCTACTGATGAGTCATGGAACCTCGTCCATACCCCTGCTGATAGTGAGGTTCGGGCCCAGCCCACCCTCACTCCTTTCCTAACTTGGGCCTCGCCCCTGCTCTGCTGCTACTAAGATGTGGAACACCATCCACACTCTGCTATTGGTGAGATACGGGACCTCGCCCTCTCTCACCTCCCTACCAGGCACATACAAGAATCACACAGACAACAAGTATAGACTATCACATAAACCGCTCCTTGGGCACCCGCCCTCTGTCATTGGACCTCGTCCAAATATCATACTAGCATACTGTGCCTAGGGCTAACCCCCGGGTCTTCTACTCATAACTACATGGGCCGGCATTGTGGCCGTAGACCCATTCATACAAAGGGAAACTCACCTGATATTGCCGAACTGCCGCTGCTAACCCCTTTGACCGCTACCTGACCGCTAACTCCGAACTGCTGCTCCGCTAGCTCCCCGAGCTACCAACAACAACCCAACACTTAGTCTAACTGACCTCCAAAGGTTAACCAAGTCAACTCTGGTCAAAGTCAACCTTCCAGGTCAACCCTACTCGCCGAGTCACCCCACCGACTCGCCGAGTTCATAAATCCAGAGTCCTTCCACTCGCGACTCTACTCGCCGAGTCAGCCCCTGACTCGCCGAGTTTACTGATTCCCGATTCCTGTCCTGACCAACTCACTGAGTCCTGGCTCGACTCGCTGACTCAAGTCTTAACTCGAAGGGTTTGGGACCACTCGACCTGACTCGCCGAGTCTAAGAACAGACTCGCCGAGCACACGACAAACTTCATCCAACTCGACGAGCTGTTCATCCAACTCGCCGAGTTCATGCCCATCTTCATCCGACTCGACGAGCTGTTCATCCCACTCGTCGAGTTCCTCCTCATCTTCAAGCTACTCGCCGAGTCCACTCGAAGGACTCGTCGAGTCCACTAAGATCCACTTACATGCAGAGGACTTCCGAGTCATGCATGAGCTCCAAACTATAGATCTACCCTCCCCAAGCCTATTTCCCACGTAAAGTTGCAAACTTTACGTGTAGAGAGTGAGATCTAGGCAAAATACACCCATAGCTAGGGTTTAGGACCAAGAGACTCCAATTTCCACCCAATGGCTGATACTTTATGGAATTACATACCAAAATAAACATGGATCTGAGGTAGCAACCTCAGATCTGGACCTCAAGCTCAAGATTGGTCTTAAACATGGCTTAAAAGCCCCAAAACTCATAACCAAGGAAAAATATGGAGGAGAGAAACGAATTGATACCTTCCAATGCTCTGAAATGCGTCCCAAACTTCAGATCCAAAGCCACTCCCTGATGCTTCAAGGATTCCCGCTCCTTCTTCTTCCTTAAACCCACTCAAAAATGGCTAGAAGCTTGAATGAACACAATGGGGGCTTAAGGTGCGGCGTTCTGGGTGTAAGAGGCTGTAAAGGAGCCCTAGGAAGAAGATTAAGATGCTTAAATAGGCTCCAAGCCCCGGATTTAGGGTTTTCCTCGCACAGACCAGACTCGCCGAGTCCACTTGGCCGACTCGTCGAGTTGGTCACTTTCTTATCGACCCGGATCCCGCTCCGACTCGCCGAGTCCTTCCTTTGACTCGTCGAGTCCCTCTTAAATTTAGGGTTTCCTTTACTTTCTTGGCTTTCAAAATCCTGGGTGTTACAACTCTCCCCCACTTAAACTGAACTTCGTCCTCGAAGTTTACCATGGCCCACCGCCAACGGTCTGCCTCCAATACCCAACACCAGCCGCCTACCTGCGCTGGTCTTCCACCAATACTGCACTGAACCCGCAGAGGTTCTCCACTTCTTTCCTTGCGCAACTCTCTTGCATTCCCAAGGCATAGCCTCATAACCAACTTTTCCTTTGACACTGTGAAGGTCCTATCCTTCACTAACTCCATCACCCCCCTGCTATTCCCAGAACGGGTCATCACCGCCAGCACTCACGGACACTCCTTCCTACCAACACTTGGTGTCGAGCACCCCTCGACTCAACTAACTGAACTCCACCATACGTTGCATACTCACACTGCCACCGACTGGCAATTCAATTATTCCTCGACTGACTTCCTGATAAACCGGGACCGCCCTGGTCCCTACCAACCTATCAATGACTGGATTACCGGTTCCCACCGGTAGCTAGTCCCAACACCATCCCTGGTCGCTCTCAGCGACTTCCAAGGATACCTCGACCATCTATAACTGCTCAATCAGTCCTGCCATCCAGGCACTACAAACCTGGGATCCCCGATCCCTTAACCTGACACTAAAATCCCGACCAGGTCCCACCTGCGCTGCTAAAAACTCACGGGCCTTGCCCACAGGTCTCACCCGCCTCTATTCTTCTAGTTGCACTAGTCTAGTCACTCTCGCTCGGCCTCGCCCACGGGTCTCACCCAACCATACTACTGAGCAACCCTGCTCCCAGGTCTCACCTGCACCGCTAATCTCATACGGGCCTCGCCCACGGGTCTCACCCAACTATATCCTGGAGCGGCCTCTCCCAAGGTCTCACCTTTCTAGAGCTATACAGGCGACTCCCTACTACTCTCATCCACTACCCATTCCTGATCCCTACCTGATCACTAGGAGATAAGGGCCTCGCCCCGACTCCGCTAACGAAACTACTAAGGGACGCTACGGCTTACCCGTAGTCTTACATCACCAACCATTACCATCCCACGCGCTAGCTGATATGGAGTTTCTCAAACTCCCAACCCTGAAATCCTCAATCCATCAAACCTTGAACTACTTCTCTTCCCTCTCGGAGGTCACGTACTCGTTCTGGGTCTGCGTGCTCCTCTCCGGGCACACCCGGAGGATTCTCCCCCACTTCGATCCTGCTTATCCCTTGCTGCTCATCACTCAAAGAAATCCCGATCCTTGCTACCATTCCATAGCCCATCCACTGAGGAACCCAAGCCCGCCATAGCTAGGGCTTTAGCCAATCCATCACAATCACTGCACCACTCCGAACTAACGAAACGAACCAAATCCCTCCCAAGCATGCTACAGTTACTGCATCCTTCGAAACCTTCTTCAATAGAGCACATCCCCCCCTAACTCCCATACAAATATCCAAGGTATGCAAAAGGCATATAACTCGATCACAATCAACTAATCAAAATAAAACACTCATACCGATAATGATGCAGAACCATAACAATGAAATCATGCACAAAATAAAAGAACTGAGAATGGAAATTGCATACCTGCAACGTCCGGCGATGCTCGCGCCTCCAAGGTCGTCATCTGAAAAGCCCTGCTCCCTACCGCAGGTGCCTCTACCCGGCCCTGACTGCCATCTGCGATCCTCAAGGTTGCAGGGGCGGGTGCCATCACCCGTCCTGCTGAAGACAAACTGGGGCACTGGGCCTTCTTGTGGCCCCGCTGGTTGCAATGAAAACATATCATGTCTGATCCCTGCGCGACGGTAACAGTACAATCCCTGCTAAAATGACCAGTCCGACCGCACTTGAAGCAGCCAGAATCACCACCGCTACCACTCCTGCACACGCCCCCGTGCACCCTGCCACACTTTCCGCACCGACTGCGGTCCTGATGATCCCTCGATCTCGAATCCGATCCCTTGGGCCTTTTGCCCGAACCCGCTGATACCTGAACCTCATCCGGCTTCCTCTTCCGGATCTGCTCCAAATCAATTTCCCTTTCCCTAGCCCGAGAAATCATATCCTCCAGCGTCTTACAGCTGGACCTGCTCACGAACTCCCTGATGTCGTCCCTCAACATCTCATGGTACCGAGCCTTCTTCATCTCCTCATCCGCTACATACTGCGGTACAAGAAGAGCCCTCTCCCTGAACTTGGCGGTGATCTCCGCCACAGTCTCAGTAGTCTGCGTCAAATCCTGAAACTCTCGTGCCAGCTGCTGCACCTCAATAATCGGCGAAAACTCCGCCCTGAACCTGGCCGAGAAATCGCTCCAAGTCATCGCGTCCAACGCGGCATCATCCCCCAATGTATGACCAATCTCCTCCCACCAATCCCTCGCTCTGTCCTTCAGAAGACAGGAGGCGAGTCTAACCTTGTCCCCCTCGGGACACTTGCTTGTACGAAAAGCGTTGGCAACATCAGCCAACCATCTGCTGCTAGCAATGGGGTCCCTAGCCCCATGATAATCTGGTGCCCCGCAAGCTCTGAACTCTCGAAATGTCAAGGTACGCGCTCCCATCAATGCCATCATCTCAGTACGGAAGGCTCCCAGCCTCTCCTCCAAGATCTCAAGTATGCCCTCCTTAACCGTGCCAAAGATCACAGGAGTCTGAGCTAGAATACTGCGCGTAACCTCAGCTGATATCAACTCCCTCATCCGCTCCTCGAGCTGCTCGGTCCCTGAACCCGAGGCTGATCCCTCTCCGGCGCCTGATCCGCCCGCTGGTCTCTCTCGCAATGTCACCATGCTGAAATTATACCACAACCACAATCAGAATACCCATCATTGATACAAGATCAAACATGCCCTACCAGGTTCCCGGTCTTGCCTCTGCCCTTCCTGAATCGAGTACGGATCCTCTGCTTTCAGTAGTACGGGCCCATACTACCTTCCACATATATCCGTACTTTCCTCAGGAATTGCTTTGACTCCACCAGGTCCCTTAACCACTCATACTGCTCCCAACTCTATCTCATCCTAGGCTTACCCTAGGGGAAACCTCTGACTCAACTCAAACCAGTCCTCAGCTGCTGAAGGTCTCCTCGTGATGCCAATCAGCCATCACCTGGATACCATCACATGCGACGAGGCTCAGATAATCCTTCAAGTAAAAGACTCGTCCCTACAACGGTTGGACTCAAACGAGAGCTGCGCAATAGGGCCAAATCCAGCACTCTGAGATTATTCAACCCTGATCACATGTGACGTGACGTATCCACCTAATGGCTAACTCCTACCACTCAAAATCCCATAATGCACAAAGCAAGCAGCATTCGGACAAGGGGAAAATCTAACCACAACATACTCAAACAATCATATCCACATAGCAAGAATCTGAACTAGCATGCAACACAAACTCATAAACTCAGGCATAACCTAAACAGGCTATCCTACTACTGTCTAATCAGCACTATCATGCAGCTCAAAAGCACAAATAACAGGCACATAAGGCATCATCCCTCGATCCTTAGTCCTATTCTAGCATGCTGTTCCATCAACTGATGATCATAACATAAACTTGTATGGGTATTTTGGGGTACTTACTTGAGCTCGGTTGATTGCATGCACCACACCTCTTTTCTCTTTTCAAAGTTCTTTTCTTTCTAAATTCTTTTTGCTTTTCTAAAACTGTTTTTTTTTTGTTCTCAAAATTCTTTTTACAAAACTGCCTTTTCACTTTTTGAAAACTTTTTATCCGACCCCTCAGTTTGAGTTCAGGCACACCCGAGAGTATGCCCGAATCCCTCAAACCAAGGCTCTGATACCAACTTGTAACATCCCAAAATTCTTGACCAAAAATTTCTTTTTAATAAAACATTACTTTAAACAAAGACATCATTCCAAAACATCATCTGAGTATAAGTTTTCAAAACACTTGTTTATTATCAGAGTAAACATTCCCAGGCTGACTAATCTATGGTGTGTGTCATGCGATCACTCCGAGCTCCTCCCTCCGCTACCGGAAGTACTTGAAAACAAAACTGAAAACCGTAAGCACGAAGCTTAGTGAGTTCCCCACCTTACCACATACCATGCATAACCACATACTGCACATACTGGGCCACGCCCGCTATCCGGGGCCTCGCCCCCTACTTCGGGCCTCGCCCGCTACAACGGCCCCGCCGCTCCAGGCCCCGCCTGGCTTCGAGCCTCGCTCGGATACAGATCTGTTTCACTTAGGCCTCGCCTGTCACAGGGCCTCGCCCACTAACATATAATAGCACATAAACGTATCACATAACATTACATAAGCTAAACATATACTAACAACCCTTGCTCTAAGGCCTCGCCTATCTCTGGGCCCTGCCCGAGTTCTGCTACTGATGAGTCATGGAACCTCGTCCATACCCCTGCTGATAGTGAGGTTCGGGCCCAGCCCACCCTCACTCCTTTCCTAACTTGGGCCTCGCCCCTGCTCTGCTGCTACTAAGATGTGGAACACCATCCACACTCTGCTATTGGTGAGATACGGGACCTCGCCCTCTCTCACCTCCCTACCAGGCACATACAAGAATCACACAGACAACAAGTATAGACTATCACATAAACCGCTCCTTGGGCACCCGCCCTCTGTCATTGGACCTCGTCCAAATATCATACTAGCATACTGTGCCTAGGGCTAACCCCCGGGTCTTCTACTCATAACTACATGGGCCGGCATTGTGGCCGTAGACCCATTCATACAAAGGGAAACTCACCTGATATTGCCGAACTGCCGCTGCTAACCCCTTTGACCGCTACCTGACCGCTAACTCCGAACTGCTGCTCCGCTAGCTCCCCGAGCTACCAACAACAACCCAACACTTAGTCTAACTGACCTCCAAAGGTTAACCAAGTCAACTCTGGTCAAAGTCAACCTTCCAGGTCAACCCTACTCGCCGAGTCACCCCACCGACTCGCCGAGTTCATAAATCCAGAGTCCTTCCACTCGCGACTCTACTCGCCGAGTCAGCCCCTGACTCGCCGAGTTTACTGATTCCCGATTCCTGTCCTGACCAACTCACTGAGTCCTGGCTCGACTCGCTGACTCGAGTCTTAACTCGAAGGGTTTGGGACCACTCGACCTGACTCGCCGAGTCTAAGAACAGACTCGCCGAGCACACGACAAACTTCATCCAACTCGACGAGCTGTTCATCCAACTCGCCGAGTTCATGCCCATCTTCATCCGACTCGACGAGCTGTTCATCCCACTCGTCGAGTTCCTCCTCATCTTCAAGCTACTCGCCGAGTCCACTCGAAGGACTCGTCGAGTCCACTAAGATCCACTTACATGCAGAGGACTTCCGAGTCATGCATGAGCTCCAAACTATAGATCTACCCTCCCCAAGCCTATTTCCCACGTAAAGTTGCAAACTTTACGCGTAGAGAGTGAGATCTAGGCAAAATACACCCATAGCTAGGGTTTAGGACCAAGAGACTCCAATTTCCACCCAATGGCTGATACTTTATGGAATTACATACCAAAATAAACATGGATCTGAGGTAGCAACCTCAGATCTGGACCTCAAGCTCAAGATTGGTCTTAAACATGGCTTAAAAGCCCCAAAACTCATAACCAAGGAAAAATATGGAGGAGAGAAACGAATTGATACCTTCCAATGCTCTGAAATGCATCCCAAACTTCAGATCCAAAGCCACTCCCTGATGCTTCAAGGATTCCCGCTCCTTCTTCTTCCTTAAACCCACTCAAAAATGGCTAGAAGCTTGAATGAACACAATGGGGGCTTAAGGTGCGGCGTTCTGGGTGTAAGAGGCTGTAAAGGAGCCCTAGGAAGAAGATTAAGATGCTTAAATAGGCTCCAAGCCCCGGATTTAGGGTTTTCCTCGCACAGACCAGACTCGCCGAGTCCACTTGGCCGACTCGTCGAGTTGGTCACTTTCTTATCGACCCGGATCCCGCTCCGACTCGCCGAGTCCTTCCTTTGACTCGTCGAGTCCCTCTTAAATTTAGGGTTTCCTTTACTTTCTTGGCTTTCAAAATCCTGGGTGTTACAGAACATTATGTTCCTTCCCCAGCCTCTTTACTTCCCTCTTGAGTTCTAGAAACCCTAAATCGCATAGGAGCTCCATTGTTGAGTGGATTAAAGCTTGGAGAAGTAATCTTTGAAGGAATTTGTGGGAATTGAAGGCTTGGGGCAAGGGGCTTTGCTTGGAATCAACTTCATTGCAGTTGGGGGCGTCCATTGGAGGTAATATCTCGTTCTTGGTCTGATTGTATGTTGTTTCTTCATTTTGGGGTTGTGGGATCTTGCCTATGGATGTAATTGGAAGTCTAGAGGGTAGATCTGAGGTTGCTACCTCAGATCTGGAGAAGAGGAGAATCAGAGAGCATGAAAGTCCATGTGTTGGAGTGTTTAGTGAAGCTTGCAAGTCCCAAACCCTAGTTATGAGTGAATATGGCCTAGATCTCTATGGATTCACGTAAAGATTGCCACTTTACGTGATGGATGAATTGTAGGAGGCTAGATCTATGTTTTGGATCATTTGCATGGCTTGGAATGCTTCTGAATGGATTCAGATCGGTGGTACTCGGCGAGTCACATGGGTGAACTCGACGAGTTGCTTGAAGATGAGCTGGGACTCGACGAGTTGGAAGAACGACTCGGCGAGTCGGATGAAGATAGCCTTGAACTCGGCGAGTCGTATGAACAACTCGGCGAGTAGGTTGATGATAGCTTTAGACTCGGCGAGCCTGTTCTTGGACTCGGCGAGTCTTGTCGAAGAGCTCCAATATTCTCTGGTCGAGTCGAGACTCGGCGAGTCTCGGGGTGACTCGGCGAGTTAGGTCGCGGATGGAGTGAAGTCTGAGTATGGGAACTCGGCGAGTCATAGGTTTGACTCGGCGAGTAGGGTCAGTAAGGAGTTGACTTTGACCTTGTCTTTGTCCAAGGGTTGACCAATGGTGTCCAGGGACATTTTGGTAATTATTGTTTGTTGTTTTGAGTTCAGCGCATTGGTGGTTGACCAGTGGTGGAGATCGTATCAGTGATCGGAGTAGCTTGGATTATCTGTTCAGTCGGCAGCTTCGAGGTGAGTTATCCTCACTATATCAAAGGGGTCCAAGGCACCAAGGCCGGCCCTTATCGGATTGAGATCCGGGTAGTTGTTTTTATGTTGCTGCTTTATCATGTTGCATCCTGTGAGTTAGGATGGTATATGCTAGAGACCTGATTGAGATCGGTATCCAGAGAGATAGGGAGATGCTATGTTAGTGACCTGTTAGGTCGGTATCCTGGTTAGGATAGTGGCATGTTATGTGATCTGTTGATCTGCTTGTTATCTGTGAATTGTTAGATGATTGTATGTATATGTGCATATGGATGTTTGGACTGGAGTTGGGTTGAGGCGGGTCCTGCTGTGTGCAGTAGGCCAAGATACCCAGGGAGGACCGGTTGTCCCGTAGTCCCAGCGAGCGGTCCGGATAGGCTGTAGGTCCCGGTAGGGGCGGACCAGACGTGCCGAAGGCTCGGAGAGTGGACCAGACAGACTGAAGGCCCGGTGCGGGCGGACCAGTCATACTGTAGACTCAGAGAGTGGACCAGGTGGATTGAAGGCCCGGGAACGGGCGAACCAATCACACTGCAGACTCGATGTATGCGGATTGACTCAGAGGGTGGACCAGGTGGACTGTTGGCCGGTGCGGCGGACCAGTCACACAGTAGACCCGGAGAGCATGGCTGTTCTGTGACCGGATATGTTATGGCATGTTATGCGTGTATGGTATTTGTGGTTGGTATTTTGGGGGTATCTCACTAAGCTTTCGGGCTTACAGTTGTGGTTTCATGTTTTTCAGGTTCTTCAGGAGATCGTGGCAAGGCGAAGGCATGATCGTATCGCTCCTCATACTTTTGTGGTGTTATGATTCTGGGAATACGATAAATATTTTGTATTGGAAACCTTTTTGTAAAGAATTATTGGAATTGAGATGTTTCTGAAAAATTTAAAATTGGTTGTGTTTTTCGGTCGTTACAAATCCTTCTCGGAAAAGAGGATATATGACAAGCATCATATTCAGATTGTCTTTCAGTGCTTGAATCATGATGCTTTCTTCCAAAGCTTGAACCATTTGTTCTTAAGACTAGCCGTCAGACTTTTTCGACGTCTTCACTGAGCTGTCAGTTTCAGTTACAATGTTTTTCCTTTGTCTTATGGAGGCTCATTTAGGCCAGAGATGATTTAATGACTGGGTTCAGTAATGGTGGATTCTGGTGGAGGAGGGACCAGAGGCTCTTTAGGGATATCATCAGGTTTCAAGGTTGGAGAACCTTCATCGACCTGAACGATCCTCGGAGCAGGGATTGGTGGAAGCATAGATTGGGTAGCTCAAAATGTGTCGATGGTTAGCTTTGTTTTGATTTTTTCCAGTTCTCGGCTTCGTCTGAACGTTTCTGCTAACGATGATGGCCATGTAACCAAGGACCATTTAAGCCTATCTGCATTCGAAAGGACCTTTACAGGTTGTTACCTGATAGCTTAAAGTCCTAAAACACCATTTTCAATCATGTCTTCATCTTCTTCATCACCAAACTCAAGAGGTTCAAGAGATTCAACCTAGAGTATATCTTCTTCGGACGACTCATCTCGGAGTGTAAATTCTGATATAGGTTTCCCTTGAAGCCTTCTTTCTCTTTGACTAACTCTTTCTCCACCTCTTGCATTGGAAGGCTCAACATCCAATGCAAGTATGGCACTGCTTTGAAGTTCACTTAAGAGTTTGAACACTCTCTGAAAGCTCATACTAAGTTCTTTGCAAAATTTGTCACATTTGGAGCATTTATGGTGGGTCTCTCTCTATGATCTCTCTTAATCTCGTTGATTCGTGTGTTACGTTCTTGATTTTTGATCATTTTGATTCATTGGATCAATTTTTTTTTGAAAAACCCACTTGTTATGATCCAATTTTTTTTTCTTGATCATGTCCCGATCCAATCCTACTTCTTGTTCAATTTGATTCTCAATTGCAATTATTTGTTTAAATCAAGAATTTGGCCCAAAAATCGTGTTATGGGTCCATTTATTACATTTTTTTATCTTGATTTCATGGTTTTGATGTTCGTTACTGTTCATATCCAAATATTGAGCCCAGTTTTTAATCCAATATCTTAAAACAAAAAGTCTAAATGTTCAATTAAATCAAACATACGATTCGTTGATTCACTATTCTTGAGTTTTTGACCAAAATAGTGTTTTTGAAAAAAATATTTACCATATAGGTGTAGTTTTAAAAATATTTATCAAATAGGTATAGTTTTAAAATATGATATTTTTCCAACTTTTTTACTGTTTAATTATTTTTGACCATTTTCTAATATACTTTTTTTTTAGTTTTCTTTTTAACTTTTTGCAATAATATTTTTGATGAGGTATTATTTTATGTAAATTAATAAAAAAAAATTACGTACAACGTACATATAAAATTCTTGAAAAATGTTTTATATGCATATAATCTAAATGGAAATATAAAAATATTTTTTTCCTTCAAATATGTTTTTTCTGTATATAATTTAAATGGAAATATTAAGGAAAAAAATTCTCTTTGGTTTACAGCGACAAAAGGAGAAAAAAATGTGTTTTTCTTTAGTTTCTTTACATAAAACGGCACTAGAGAGGAAAAAATTAGTTTGCACAAAAAGAAAAAAATTGGGTATTTTTTTCCTTTACCCAAAATACACATATGTATATTTAAAACTAACATATACCAAAACAATTTAAATTAAATAGTTTAGTTTTAAAATCATTTTACCTTAATGTTTTGGTTTAAATTAAAAAAATTATTGGTATAATGTTTTTAGAACAAAACCAATTAACAATCGCCTTTCACAAAATACAAAAGAAAATAAAAAAATAAGTCGGAATAACTTATAAACATTAATAGAAAAAAATAATAATAACGAAATGTTCAAAAAAAAGTCAAAAGAGCATAGTAAAAACAGTAAAAAGAATTAATTTTTTTTTTGAAAACTACTAAATTATTGAAACTACACCTATTTGGTAAATATTTTTAAAACTACACTTATATGGTAAATATTTTTTTTCAAAAACACCATTTTGGTCAAAAACTCCACTGTTCTTCATTATGTGCATATACGAGTTGTACATCTTGATATTCTTGATATTCCAAGCGATTCATCTGTTGTGTCATCGTTCTTGAGTTCTGATTTCATTTTAACGCTTCTGGATAATCGATTAGAGTTTGTTTCGATTGTTAAATGGGCCTTATGAATCGTTTTTATGTTATGTTTTCATTCTTAAAATCGATTTTGTTCAAGTCAAAGTTGAAAAATCATCAAATTATTCCCTTTGATTTCTATGAATCTTGATCAAGAACACTTGAATGTTATGAAGAACAAGTTGAAGATTCTTTATTTGATCCGAAAATCAATGATAGATTCGTGAATTTGGTGTTTCTTGCCCTATGAATTCGAAAAGTCAAACTGTGAAAAAGTGAAAGTCGAGATTCAAGCGATGAATCGATGACTTGTATGCTGAAATCGATAGATATAGGTTGTTTTGAGGCTGTGTGTGTCAAAATCAAGTTCAATTTGGTAGTTAATTTCGAAAATTATTTGAGTGGTGCAGCTGCTACAACAGGTACTTGCTCAACTACTTGGGGTTGAGGTTGTTGATTCCTATTTTCGTTTGCATTTGCAACTCCATTGCGAGTTCTTGCCATTACAATCTATATACCGAATAAGGAGAATTTAGGTCTTTATCCTCGATAGGTATTTAAATTCCCTTATCACTCTGAAACATTCACATGTTAGTTCTAATATCGTAATCATACGCTTAGAATCCTACACACATAAGGTTTCCAAATCCGGTCGGCAACATACCATAGATCCGAACAAATAATGGCATATATGGAAAACATATAGCATTTAACACATAAAAGCATCTTAGGCATCTTTCCTAAAATAAACTAGTGCTCGTGTCTAAAATATGGTAGACACTCATCTCATAATCATCACTTAGCATTCTAAGTTTAAGCCTAGAAATCCTACAATTTCTTAGTTCGCTTAAACTAATGCTCAGATACCAACTGTGACATCCCCTAATTTCTCAGCTAGAAAAGACCGATTTAATTTATGCTTTTTGAATAAAATCAGAGAAATCCTTTTAAAATATGTTGCGAAATTGGTCCCCAAAACAAAACTTGATAAAAGTTTATCAAAACCTTTCTTTAAGAAATGTATAGTTTCATTTTTAACCCCTCTTCCAACATTTCTTTCCAGGTGGCTCGCATGTGGGTTGTGCATGCGTAGGTCTCGCTGGCAGCTCCTGACTGGACCGAGGTCTAGGGTCCGAGATAGGGGGTTCGTGGCTCACCTGCGAGGCTCGGACACGTGATAAAGAGAACGCGTCGGACACCCATTGGACCGAAATTCATATGTGAGGGCAGGCGACACATCTGGTCAGCTAGCTTCGATGACTCACCAATTTCGGATACGTGGCGCGTTATTAGCGAGGGTGACATGGCCAAAGCCCACCTATGCGAATTTTCTCGGTTTTTGTGCAAAAACTTCTAGAATCCATAACGTTCGCATACGAGCTCCATTTTTTATGTTCTTTATATGCACGCATGGGAAAACCTATGCTCTACAACTTTCGTTTAGAATTCGTCGGCTAATTTTGACTTTAATTTTTATATTATTATTTTTAACAGACCGGGACAGGAAATCCGTTAAAAATTCATAACTTCTTCATCCGACGTCCGTTTTTGTCTGTCTTTTTACCATTGTGCTACTATTGACGAGTCCTTCGATTCTCATTTAGGGCATGCCGGCAAAAATTCACTCGATCTAAAATTTGAGTTTTTAGTTGTCTACTGCTAAGCTGAAACTTTGAAAAATCATAACTTCCTCATACGAAGTCAGATTTGGGCGTTCTTTTTATACATACTCTCGGTTTAACGAACACTACGAGTTTCGTTTAAATCACTAAGGCTAAAAAGTAGTTTATCAAAAACTCACTTTTTACGACATTCAACACCGTGTCGGTTTTGTCGTGAAACTTCGACAGGTCATAATTTCTTTGTTATAACTCGGATTTTGGTATTCTTTATATATCTGTAATCCTTGTCACGACCATTACAACTTTCTTAATAGATATCAGCTTTATCTAATATTTATTTTTGACGCTCATTTTTATTCTTAATTAATTAAATCCTATTAATTAAGCATAAAACACATAATTCATTTTCATTTCTTCAAAATGAGTTACAAAGGTTAACCTAGACTATAATGTCAATATTAATGCCTAGCCTAGAAACACGGGCATTACACAATGTTGTGGTCGATGCCTTGAGTCGCAAGGTAGCGAGTGCACCCATTAGATATCTCTGTTTGAGGATGGTTATCGTTTCTCCATTGTTAGGTCTAATCAAGAAGGATCAAGTAAAAGGATTGAAGAAGGAAAATTGGAAGGAGGACGGAATCAGGCATATTCCATTATTTTCCAGGGATAGTTGTGGATTATTGACTCAATGTGGAAGAGTATATGTTCCTATTGCTGGTGGGGTTAGACAGACGGTATTAGAGGAAGCTCACAAATTGAAGTTTTCGGTCCATCCGGGGGCCACATAGATGTATAGAGACTTGAGATTGAGCTACTAATAGCCATGCATGAAGATGGAGATAGCATGGTATGTGGAGCGGTGCTTGACCTACCATAAAGTCAAAGTCAAACATCAGAGACCCCACAACAAGATGTAACTGTTACTCATTCCCATGTGCAAGTAGGTGGAGATCACTATGGATTTTATTACGAAGTTGTCGAGGACGGTGTATAGGGTGGATTCTATCTGGGTCATCGTTGGTAGGTTGACCAAGAGTTCTCATTTCATCCTTATTTTAGAGACCATTTTCGGCGATAAGTTGGCCGACATCTACATCAGGGAGGTAGTCGCTCGTCACGGGGTTCCAGTTTCAGTGGTTTCTTACCTACGATGTCTATTTCACCTCCAAGTTTTGGAGGAAGTTTCATTATGAGTTGGGTACTCAGCTGTATTTCAACACCACATATCATCCCTAGACCGACGGACATGCTATTCAGATGGCCAAGGATATGTTCATGGCATGTGTGCTAGATTTTGGCAGAAGTTGGGACACTTACATTCCATTGGTTGAGTTCTCCAACAACAACAGTTATCACGTCAGTATTGATCAACCTCCCTTCAAGATGCTTTATGGGAGGAAATATTGGACACTGGTTTGTTTGGGAAAGGTTGGGCATCGAGTTATGGAGAGTACTGAGGTAGTACTCAAGACCAATAAGTTGATACAGTAGGTGTGCGATCAATTACAGACCGCATAGTCGCTAGAAGAGTTATCCAGTTCCGGAAGTGGAGCAAGTTGGGCCCTAAGTATATTCGTTCTTTCATGATTATCGCCCGTGTGGGCAAGGTTATGTATCGGTTGGATGTGCCTGATGAACTTAGCCAGATTCACAACACTTTTCATGTCTCTCAACTGTGGAAGTCTTTGGAAGATGATTTCGTAGTGGTACCCTTGGACGACATTCAGGTTGATGAGAGCCTGAATTATATAGAGAGACCGATTGCGATTGTCGATAGAAAGACGAAGACCTTACGTAACAAGGTAGTGTTGGTGATTTTATATCACTAATGTTATTTAAGTGTAATGGGGTTAATTTGTTGATCAATGTTACCTTGACAATTATTGAACAAATCGGTATGGTGCGGAGTGCACATTTGTTTAATTTTCTCTTTGTTGAAAGTATACTGCTATTTAGGGGCGAATCCTCTGAACCGACGGGGGTCCAAGGGCAGCGCCCCTAGGAGCGGGGTCCAAGGGGCGGCAGCCGCTGGCGGGGTCCAAGGGGCAGAGCCCCTGGCTGGGGTCGATTTTTAGAGAATGGACCATTGTTTGACCCTTATCCAAACTTCCTTTTTTTAAAATGCATCAGAAATCTGGATTTTTGATAAATGTACCCGGTTATGTGATCCATATTCTAGACTTGAATTTAAGTTAGTTTATGATGTTTTGACAGTTTTAGGACATAAAAGTGTCATGTGGCAGTTTTAAGACTGAAAGTTTTTTTGGTTATATGATCATATTTGAAATCTGTTGTTGGTATACTTCTTCTTCATAATATATTGAGCATTCTCTCTTCTATTTTCTCAATTCTGAGTCTTATCCGATTAAAGATTGGAAGTACCAGCCAACTACAATTCTTACAAAGATTAAAGTATTTTTGTGATCATGGCAAGTGGTAATTCTGTGAAGGAAATGACAAGTAATTTTGAAAAACTGAACAAGTTTGAAGGGAAAGATTTTCGTAGATGGCAGAAGAAGATGAAGTTTCTCCTTACCACGCTAAAAGTGGTGTATGTTCTGAGTACACCCATGTCAGTCTTACTAGAATCTATTGAATATGAACCTTTGGAGGCAACCAGAAGAAAATCAAAGTAGGAAAATGATGATTACATATGATGTGGTCATATTCTCAATGGTATGTCTGACTCTCTTTTTGATATCTGTCAAAAATTTGAATATGCAAAAGAACTATGGCATTCTCTTGAATCCAAGTACATGGCTGAAGATGCTTCTAGTAAGAAGTTTCTTGTTAGTAACTTTATGGGTTACAAGAAGATTGACTCCAGGCCTGTTATGGAACAATTCCATGAAATATAAAGAATTCTGGGACAGCTTGCTCAACACAATTTGAAAATGGATGAAGCCATTTCTGTAGTTGTGATCATTGACAAACTGCCCCCTTCATGGAAGGATTTTAAACACAATCTGAAACATAACAAAGAGGAATTGACTTAGACTCAACTTGGAAGCCATTTAAGGATTGAAGAGTCCATAAGGACTCAAGAACTTGACAACAATCCTAAAGGCAAGAACCAAGTTGGTTCCTCTTCTGTAAACATGGTGGAAGGAGAAAGTTCAAACAATCCCAAGAAGTCTAATGGAAAAAGGAAGTTCAAAGGAAAGGATGACAAGTCTTCCAACAAGATGGATAAGTTGGTTTGTTGGAATTGTAGCAAATCGGGTCACTTCAAGAAAGATTGTCATCTTTGCAAAGTGAACAAGGATGGTGTTGGACCAAGTGGATCCAAGGATCTAGAAAAGCAACAAGGTCAGATTTTTGTTTCCATGCAAAATTCTAAATATGTTCATAATTATATTTTTGTGATTTTTGAAGCATTTTATGTGCATGATGATGATGTTGCATGGTCGGTTGATTCGGGAGCAAGAAACCATATATGTAAGGATCTTCGTTGGTTCAAGGAATGTCAACCAATTGAAGATGGATCTGTGGTGAAAATGAGAAATGTTGCAACTGAACCAATCAAGGGTTTAGGATCGGTTTTACTTTATTTTACTTCTAGAAAGTGTTTGTGTCTATCCAATGTTTTATATGTACCGGGGATTCGAAAGAATCTTGTGTCTGAAATTGTTTTAAATAATGGTGGTTACAAATAAGTATTAAAAAGTGACAAGTATATCTTGTCAAGACATGGTTCTTTTATGGGATTTGGATATGTATGCAATGGAATGATTAGACTTAATATTAATTATCCTATTATTGATAATTCTGTTTGCATGACTTCTACTAGTACTAGCAATAATTTTAATAAATCTGAATTATGGCATGCTAGACTAGGACACATTCATTATAAGAGATTAAAAGACATGTATAAAATGAGTTTAATTCTTGCTTTTGATATGAAAAATAATGAAAAATGTAAAACATGCATGCTAACTAAAATCACTAGACAACCTTTCAAAGATGTTGTTAGGGAAAGCAAGGTGTTAGATCTTATACACAATGATTTATGTGATTTCCATGCAACACCTTCCCTTGGAAACAAAAAGTATGTTGTTACTTTTATTGATGATGCATCTAGATATTGTTATGTCTATTTGATACATTCTAAGGATGAAGCACCTGATAAATTTAAAATTTATAAACAACAAGTTAAGCTTCATAAAAATGAATTAATAAAAGTCTTGCATACTGATAGAGGTGATGAGTATTATGATCCGATTTATTTTGAATCAACTGGAATAATACATCAAACCACAGCTCCTTATACACCACAACAAAATGGTGTAGCTGAAAGGAAGAATAGGACTTTGAAAGAAATGGTTAATTCCATGTTGTCCTATTCTAGATTAAGTGAAGGGTTTTGGGGTGAAGCAATGTTAACTGCATGTTACATCTTGAACAGAACTCCAAATAAAAGGACTAAGAATACCCCTTATGAACTTTGGTGTAAAAAGGTACCAAATTTGAGTTATCTCAAAGTTTGGGGCTGTAGAGCAGTTGTAAGGCTCATTGAACCTGAAAGGAAAACATTGGGTGAGAGAGGTGTAGATTGTATCTTTATTGGATATCCTGAGCATTCTAAAGCATATAGATTCTATGTTTTAGAATCTAATGACTCGGTGTCTATAAACACAGTGATAGAGTCAAGAGATGCTATCTTTGATGAAGAAAGATTTACATCTATACGTATACCAAGATACATGATTCATCAATCTTCCAACAAGAGTACTACTCAAGCTGAAGATGTTTCTGGTGGTGCAAGTTCTGTACCTAAACCTAGGAAAAGCACAAGAGCTAGAAAAGCTAAGTCTTTTGGATCTGATTTTCAACTTTATCTGGTTGAAGGAACAAGGAATGAGACTATATGTCAACATCAATATTGTTTTAATATTGAGGAGGATCCAAAGACTTTTAGTGAAGCTATGGCTTCTAATGATGTTCATTTCTAGAAAGAAGCAATCCAGGATAAAATTGATTCTATCATGCATAACAATACTTGGGTATTGTCTGATTTACCTCCTGGTTGCAAGGCATTGGGAAGTAAGGGGATCCTCAAAAGGAAAATGAAGGTGGATAGCACAATTGATAAGTATAAAGCCAGATTGGTTATCTAATAATTTAGGCAAAAGGAAGGTATTGACTTCTTTGATACTGATGCTCCTGTTGCTAGAATTTCCACAAAGAGATTATTATTAGCTCTTGCAGCTATACATAATCTTGTGATCCACCAAATGGATGAGAAAACTGCATTCTTGAATGGTGACTTAGATGAGGATATTTACATGAAACGACCTGAAGGGTTTGTGATGCCTAGTAATGAACATAATGTGTATAAGTTGAAGAAATCATTATATGGTTTGAAACAAGCACTAAAACAATGGCATCAAAAGTTTGATGATGTGATATTTTCTAATGGTTTTGCATTAAACCAGACTGACAAATGTGTATATAGCAAATTTTATTCTTCTGGTAAAGGAGTTATAATTTGTCTATACGTTGATGATATGTTAATCTTTGGTGCTGATCAAGGTGGTGTTGATATAACCAAGAAATTCTTATCATCTAGTTTTGACATGAAAGACATGGGGGAGGCTGAAGTAATTCTTGGTATAAGAATTAGAAAAGGAAACAATGGGATTTCAATTTCTCAATCCCATTACATTGAGAAGATATTGAAGAAGTTTAACTTTGAGAATCGTTCTCCTGTTAGCACTCCTATAGATCCTAGTCTTAAGCTTCTACCTAATAAAGAATCTCCAGTGTCTCAACTTGAATACTCAAGGGATATTGGTTGTCTAATGTATGCCATGATTAGTACTAGGCCTGATATAGCATATGTTATGGGAAGGCTTAGTAGATATACTAGTAATCCTAGTTCACATCATTGGCAAGCTGTGAGTAGAGTATTCAAGTATTTGAAAGGGACCATGAACTATGGTTTAACTTATAGTGGATATCCTTCTGTTTTAGAAGGTTAATCAGATGCCAGCTGGATTAACAACTTAGAGGATCACTCTTCTACAAGTGGTTGGGTGTTTCTTCTTGGATGAGGTGCCATTTCTTGGGCATCTAAGAATCAGACTTGTATTACTAGCTCAACCATGGAGTCTGAGTTTGTTGCATTGTCTACTGTTGGTAAAGAAGCTAAGTGGCTAAGGAATTTGATTTATGAAATTCCATTATGGCTCAAACCGATATCTACCATTTCTATCAGATGTGATAGTGCTGCAACCTTAGCTAAGGCTTATAGCCAAGTGTACAATGGCAAGTCTAGACATTTAGATGTTATACATAGCATGATTCGTGAGCTCATCATGACTGGTGTGATATCTGTGGAGTTTGTAAGAACTCAATTGAATTTAGCCGATCATCTAACCAAAGGGTTAGCAAGAGATCTTGTGCACAAGTCGGTTGTAGGGATGAGTTTAAATTCCACTTAAAATCTTTTATATTGAGATACCCAATTCCCATCTAATGTAATATTAGATGTTAAATTCAATGTGGAAAGCTTGATATTTGAAGATTGGAACACATTATTATCATCATCCCAAGGTATGTGTTCAGTACTGCAAGTTAAGGAGGTTGAATTTATATTCTTAATAGTTCTTTTGAAAAATTGCATTTGCAGGTGCAAGAGTAAAATGACTGCCTATATAAGCATGAAGTTTAGTTGTTGCAAGAAGTTAGGACTTGGATTTGATATGCTTATTGAAGGATGTGACACAAGCTAGTAAAAAATAGTGTCAAGTTAGAACTTTGAGAATGTAAATTGTTGTGCATATCATCTTCATGTATTCACTTAGAATAGAAAGGGTTCAATCCTTAGTGACACCCTGATATTCCAATATTTGGAATGAGTAATATACTAATGTGAAGATTAATCATCATGATATTTCATTTATGCATCAGTTTGTTGTTGTTATGATTTTAATGTTAAGTTAACCAAGATTACACTTAAATAGGGGAGGTTTTTTTGGTGATTTTATATCACTAATGTTATTTAGTGTAATGGGGTTAATTTGTTGATCAACATCACCTTGACAATTATTGAACAAATCGGTATGGTGCAGAGTGTACATTTGTTTAATGTTTTCTTTGTTGAAAGTATACTTCTATTTAGAGGCGAAGCCGCTTAACTGACGTGGGTTCGGGGGCAGCGCCCCTGGGAGCAGGGACCAAGGGGTGGCAGCTCCTGGCGGGGTCCAAGGGGCAGAGCCGAATTTAAGTTAGTTTATAATGTTTTGACAGTTTAAGGACATACAACTGTCATGTGGCGGTTTTTGATGGGTTTTGAGCATTCTAACACTCCTATGGTGTACATGCAACCCTAGAAACCTTGAATCTATGTTTTCTCTATTATACATGCAAATATGATTTTTCCAAAGTTCTCATCCTAACTAACATACCATGGGGTACATGTAATATAAAACTTAGTGAGATGACATAACTTTTTCTTGTGGTTGATTCCTTGGAGCTTCAAGATCCTAACACCAATAATATGGATGCCTCAAGTGGAATCACAAATCATCAAAACACCTTGGAAAACTTGAGAGAATAGTAGTCACACTAGAAATCAGCCCACTATTGTTTACTCACACACTATTCCCATTTCATGTGCCAAAGACCTCTTTATATAGTATTAGGGTTACATTTATGTAAACCCTAATACCCATGACCTTTCATTCCATAGGATTAGGGTTACATTTATGTAAACCCTAATACCCATGACCTTTCATTCCATAGGATCCATGGGTTAAAAACTCCATGGACTATCCATGCAAGCTTAGCCCATCCTAAGTGAACTTATATATATATATATATATATATATATATATATATATATATATATATATATATATATATATATAAGAGTCCATATTTAATTAGTTCTTTTTGATCACTAAATTAATTCTTGATCAATAATAATTAAATAATATGATTTCATATTAAGATATTATAACTAATAATATATTAATAAATTATAACTATACTATTCTCAAAAGACTATCCATACAAATTGTTCTGGAGAAGTGCAACCCAAATGGACCATGCTACTCTCGGGTCGAGTACATACTAGTAATAGTTATGGGCTTAGACATCTAATTCAACAGTCTCCGACTTGGATAAGTCTAAAACTATTATTCAAGTATGACTCCAAGATCCCGACTAGCAATCGTAGCTCTTAAAGCTACTGCCAAACTCTGACCTAGTCAAATGACGTGTCCATTAGATAAGGGATCATATGGATTATAATCATTCTCTATGTCCATTTGTTGTTTCCCGATTTCCGATTTATGAAGACTGACTAATTGAACATATCAAATCAGTCCAGGATAGGCCAATCACTTAGGGGTGTCATCACTAAATCATCAAGGGGCCCACATATATCGCTTTTATCCCTCCAAGGGTAAAAGAAATGGATAAACTTCGACCCAAATGTTCTCTTGAACTTACTCGTCAAATTACACACAAATATATGTTTTATAACAACCTAGTTATTGGTTGCGTTTACATATGTCAATGTGCAAATGACGCACAACTACAACTCACACATCTCCGTTTGAAGAATATAAGATATTATCGTCTCATTATCACTCGTGATAAAATCCATGAAGTGATTCAAATAAATGCGGGTTTAATCCAATACTCGAATCTCATTCCAGGAGCACTCATGAATGTTGTAGCAACTTTTGCTATGTCTAAACGCTTTAGACATCTACAAGTCCAAATCATGACAATCTTGATTCATACTTACTTCCAAAGAGTGATTAATTGTGGAGAGTTTGAATAACCTAGTTATTCGGGAAGTCAAAACATGCAAAGTGAAACATAAGAATAATCGAATCCAATATGGTCTCAGAACTTATGAATATAAATAAAACACCTTTTATTTATCACCATATTGATTACACATTATTCATTGCATAATGTTTCTATTTATCAACTTAACACTTGAATTTAAAACAATAGTTGTCTCATGCTCCAAGCATGCACACTATGTTCTCTAAACAATAGTTATGCCATACTCCAAGTATGCACACTATGTTTGTCTATGATCCTTATTTTGTGAAATAGATCAATTGAACATGATTCCAATGATGCTCATTTCACAATCCTAAATCCTTATCATAAATTAGGAATTCCAAATTCCTGCCATTTACCGAAATTTGTTAGATTCTAAACTTATATGCATTGATCCTCTTGTAATGACTATGCACAAAGTCACAAAGACTTGTCAACAAACATTATAGAGTATTCCAATGGAGATCAATTCTATGGAAAAAAGTCTTAAATTCAAAGTACATTCCTTTGAACATCCTTCTTGCATTAAGCTTTCTAATCTTACACAGATTTAATGAATAACTTCCACCTATGAAACATTTCCATATTCTCATTCTGACCATCACTACTGAATAAGAGTTGCATCCTTTCAGAATATGTCAATATAGTCCTTTCCAAAAATTTACATCATACTTCCAACTGTCCATGAGCAGCCAATCTTTGGTAAACCTCAGATTGTCTTCGACAATTGCTTAATCATTTTAGTCATATCCAATTCTAGACCTTTTCCCCTCTTAATGCCCTAGGCATTTGGAAAATTTAGAAATGATAAATATTATAGCACATGTAGTCGATCCTATACCCGAAGTATATGGGATACGATTCATGATGTCTCACATAAAGACATGATCCTAGATCAGTCTTTTGCTACAATATTTTGTAGTTGCCATGTTTTCATAATTCGACTATGAAGAGGGATACCGTAATCATAATTGAGTTTTAAGAACGCCATATATATAGAATTTCCTTATGTTCAACCATTCCAACATAAAATTCATATATATATATATATATATATATATATATATATATATATATATCCTTGACTAAAGATGATTAAAATCTCAATCTAAGCTTTTAGAATTGAAATGAAGTATAATTCCTCCCCCTTAATTATAGCAAAACAACTTTTCAAACCCTGCAGAGTCACGAATTGAGAATTTTGTTTTCTATAATTAACACTTATCATAATAATCATGCTCCCACTAAGATGATAATTATTAGCATAACACTTATGCTCCAACTAGCTTTGACATGTATCCAGAAATCAGCTGGACTCCTAGAAATCAATGGTTTATTGACTTTCTTACCAAAGTTCAGATTTCTGATATGAGATGCTTTGATAAGACTTTATCAAAATCATACATCTTGCCTTAAACAGCTCATATGTGTGTCTAAACAATTTTAGAACTATGAAAAGGGATGTCGTAATCATAGTCTCAATTGTTTAGACCTTTGCCATTTCTCACAAGTCCATGTTAGTGTGTCGGTTAACCACACACGCTCCACTAACGACTTTAAGAATGCAAATATCACAATTGCTATCTACTTAAAATCTTTTTAGCGAAAGGGTTTCCTCACCATCATTTTCATGAATCGGAGAGAAACCTTATGACACTTAGCTGCTATGGTGTATGCGTTCCTATCCATGTGAATTTATCAAAACCATGATCACAAGACATGGTTAGTAACAGATTCATATGGACCGAACTTGTTCAATCTTAATTTATTGCCACTTGGCAGCAAAATGGCCTACCATGTCTTCCAAGTTGTTATGCAAGCAACCGAAAACTCATAGAACTCACATGCATAGTCAACTTTAACCGGTATGGGCATAGAAACAATAATTATGTCAACACGATAGGTTATAAACCTCAAGTCGTGTGCTAGTGATAAACTACAGGTTTTATTCTTGATTAGTTCTTGAAACTCTTTCATGATCTTTAAGACTCCCATTGTCTTCTTGACATATAAGACTCTCTTGCCAAGAACCATTCATTGGCAAAAAAAAATGTTCAAGAGATAGTTCGGATTCTTATCAAGACAAACACTCCACAAAATTGGCCTTAGTTAGTCTTTGTCTTATCTAAAACATCACAACTTACCAATTTCAAATGTACAAGAGTATAAACCTTCTTTAAGATATGTCACTCAAGTTACAACCGTGGAGTATGACTCTAAGAATTGTTTTGGAACGAAGTATGAGTCATCTTCTTGATTTAACCATTTCAACAATTCATGATTCCTCTTCTTAGCCATAGGAATGCACTAAGATGTCCTTAGAAAATAAATTGTGATATGGTTTCATAATCATTAAGATGATTATAAAACATGATACTAAAGTACTCTCCCGTCTTTTCAGATTTGAGAAACTTTTATCTTTCTGCCTAATTTGATTCTTCTCATTCGTTCTGCCATACATTGAAACTTTTCCAATGTTTCAGAATTATACTTAAACTTGTAAGTATAACCATATTTACTAAAATTTAGTAAATCATGACGAATAGTTTTATCGATCTTTGTGGTGGACTTGACTAGTGCAAAAGAATGTGTACTCGATCCCTTAGTCCTTCACTTGACTTGCATATACATGTGAACAAGGAATTAGTCTTAATTTTCCAAAGATAAAAATTTTCATTCATCATATAACACAACTTGCATGATTCCAAGTTTCGGTCCAATTGAGACTTAGGTGATGAGAATCTTTCCTTATTTGGCAAATTTAGACACTACCACAAGTGAAAAAATCAAATTCATATTTCCAATATTTCTAGAAACATACAAACATCAATTTTTCATAAATGTTATTGCAAGGAGATATAAAGTAAAACAAGATTTTTATTTATTTATAAAATGCAGAAAAAAAAACTTTTCCTAGCAATGCAATTATAAGTGGAAACTATGCTATTACATATTTCCTAGCAATCTATCATAACTCTCAAGCAGCAGCTCAGAAATCCAATCTTCGAACCATGCGATTGAAATCTATCTTCGCAATCAAATTCAACATACTCTTCTTCTAAGCTTCCTTCCCTTTGCTTGATCCTGCCAAACATCAATATGCAACCTAGTCACATCATGTATTAAGAATCAACAATTAGAAACTTAACAGAGTTAGATAGTATACCTACCAGAAGCAGAGTCAAACATTTTGTCTCTACTTTCTTTCAGATCTTTCAGGCAGTCAGGGCAGCTTTGCTTCCAATGTCCCTTCTCTTGACAATAAAAACATATAGATTCTTTGGGAATGGTACACGGGACTATCACAGACTTAGACTTTTTCTCTACCATTTGGTCAACTGGGTTGACCATGGCCAATCCCTTTCCATTAGGAAGAGAAAAATTTTCTGGACTTCCAATGTTACCATTGTCAATGTCCATGGAATTTTGAGAAGTAGATCTTCCACCTAAATTTACTTTTCCAGTGCACCAAAACATTTTTTATTCAGCAGCAACAAGCAAATAAGTACGATTAATAAGGGTCATGTCGTTGTCTGTCACTAGTAGTCCTTAGTGAACTCACTATACGACCCAGGAAGTGATTGAAGAACCCAGTCAACAGCCAACTTCCTTGAGACTTCAACACCCAACACTCTCAGCCTGTCGATATGTGACTTCATTTCCAAGACATGAGAACACACAGGCCTTCCATCTTCATGTTTCATTGCAAGTAGGTCTTGAGTGACCTTGAATTTTTCAAGTCTTTGAGCTTGTGGGTTAGGGAGAATAATTGGAGGAGGTGGAGGAAGAGAAGTATGATTTCCATGATCCAATCGTGGGACATCATCTTCATTAGGAAAGCTTTTTCCAAGAGATTTGGGAAGACCATAATTGTCTGAAGCAAACATTTACAATGGGAGAAATTCAAGTTAGTTTATTTAAGTCCTTAATAGAACACCCAATATGAAATATTAAGGCTAGGACCCAACACAATATTTTTATAACTTGTAAGAGGGATGTCGTAATCCAAGCTATAAAATATTTGAAGGTGAGCGAATGACGATTCACCAATTTCCACGATGAAAAACAAAATAGGTATTAGGTTTTAATTGGATTGAAACTCCTAGATCTTTTGAGATTAATTGAACTTTTCAATGGCATGTTTAAATCTCAATTGTGCCCTCTCAAGTTTGTGACTGGGATGTCGAGGATCACAAACACGGTGTGAATAACCATGCAAATTAACTTGGTTTCCTTTATTTTATCACCTAATCGATGTGTCGGTTACCCACACGTGCTCCAACGATCTATGATAAACATTAAGTCACCCTTTCCCACTCTTACTAGTCCATGTTAGTGTGCCAGTTACCCACACACACTCCACCAATGACTTAGTAAGCTACAAAGTGTAATTTCATGGGTTAGCACCATCTTCACATTTTCCTAAAGTAACTAAGATTGGGAATTTATAAAAGGTTTAGTTACTTTATATTTATCATTATACTTATAATGAGAATTATAGTCCTTGTCCTACCCGTTCGGCTAACGACCCTCCACCAGTCAAGGAAGCGGTGGGTGAGATTGGACACCCATTAAGCTGTCATTTTATAGGCAACAACCTTATACCCCCCCCCCCCCTTATAGATCGGCTTCGTGAATGAGGCCTACTAACGGTAAGACTGGCTTGCTCTTATACATACATACATACATATATATATATATATATATATATATATATATATATATATATATATATTATTAACTTATAATACAATAAAGTATAAGGGCTGAATTTTAACTTTTAAAACTTTAAGGTTTGGAATTAAAGTGTGTGTGAGACTTTACAAAAATTCCAAAACTTGAGGCAAGTTTTGAAATTATTCAAGACTTTTCATTTCTATAACCTATGAGTCTTAATGGATTTAAAGAAAAGACTTTTGGAATTCCATAACTTGAGGAAAAGTTATGGAGTCCATTAATTGACATTTAGATTAAGAATTACACTAACAAACAATTTACAAATAATTCCTATGATCTACCAAAACTCATAAGTAAGAACATTCATATCAACAATTTCAAGAATCATATAAACATATTTAAAACTTGAAAATTTGATAATAACCATTGAAAATGGATTAGCATAATCATTCCCACAACAAAAACATGTTTTATAAGTCCAAAAAAGTTTAGCGTAATGATTTTAGTCCATTTCTAGCAGCAAAACTCAAAAATTTGCACACAGGGCCTCCTACTCGCCGAGTACAAGAGCCTACTCGGCGAGTAGGATGAGTTTATACTTGGACTCATCGAGTCCCCTCATGGACTCGGCGAGTTCACTGTACAATTAGCAGAATTTCGACTTTTTCAAGCAGTTTGCATCAAGTATAATGAAAACAAGCCTAGGCTTTAATACCACTGATGGGTTTTGAGCATTCTTACACTCATATGGTGTACATGCAACCCGAGAAACATTGGATCTATGTATTCTCTATTATGCATGCAAATATGATTTTTCCAAGGTTCTCATCCTAACTAAGAGACCATGGGGTACATGTAATATAAAACTTAGCGGGATGACATACCTTTTTCTTGTGGTTGATTCCTTCGAGCTTCAAGAGCCTAGCACCAATAATATGGATGCCTCAAGTGGAATCACAAATCACCAAAACACCTTGGAAAACTTGAGAGAATAGTAGTCACACTACAAATCAGCCCACTATTGTTTACTCACACACTAGTCCCATTTCATGTGCCAAAGACCTCTTTATATAGTATGGAGGATTAGGGTTACATTCATGTAAACCCTAATACCCATGACCTTTCATTTCCATAAGATCTATGGGTTAAAAACTCCACGGACTATCCATGCAAGCTTAGCTCATCCTAAGTGAACTTGGCCCATTCTATATATATATATATATATATATATATATATATATATATATATATATATATATATATATATATAAGAGTCCATATTTAATTAGTTCCTTTTGATCACTAAATTAATTCTAAATTAATTCTTGATCAATACTAATTAAATAATATGATTTCATATTAATATATTATAAATAATAATATATTAATAAATCATAACTATACTATTCTGAAAAGACTATCCATACAAATTGTTCTGGTGAAATGCAACCCAAATGGACCATGCTACTATCGGTTCGAGTACATACAAATAATAGTTATTGGCTTATACATCTGATCCAACAGTTTTAAGACTAGAAGTTTTTCTGGTTATATGATCATATCTGAAATATGTTGTTGGTACACTTCTTCTTCATAACATCTTGAACATTCTCTCTTCTGTTTTCTCAATTCTGAGTCTTATCCGATTAAAGATTGGGACTACCACCCAAATAGTTTAATCTGAAAGTGAAAACCACAATTCTTAGAATTTCCAAGCCTTTTCTATACCCCAATTCTTACAAGTAGTGGGTTTGGTAAAGGTGAAATGGCAGCATCAGAATGGTTCTGAGTGGACTTGTGAACCCGATGAGGAGATGAGAGAGCATTATCTAGAGCTATTTTCGGCAACAGACTTTAGGTACGAAGTCTAATTCAAGTGGGAGAGAGTTGTAACGCCCGGTTTTTGGAAAGACTTTAATTTATGTTTTTGTGTAATTTTAGCTAGCCACATCGTGGTAAACATATCACCACGATGTGACATTCTATAATATGCGGTTATCAATTAATGGTCACCATGGCATGGCAACATGTCTGCCACGGCGTGGATGTCATTTAATGGCAAAACTTAAATCTCAGGCCTTGGGGCCCTATTTAAAGGATATGATCATTAGGGTTTTGAGCATTATCAGCCTCCATCACCCTCCAAAATCAGAAACCTAAACCCTAGCCTCTCATTGAAGTTCTTTACCTTGTTTTAGTGTTTTTTTGTCCTTGAGAAGAAGAAGATGGAGCCTTTTTCATCTCTACTCTTTGTGTGCATCTTCTGGAACCATTGTGAGTTTCCAAGCTCCCATCTTGGTGATATCATCCTTATAGATATATATTATTTGTCATGTTTTGGTCCATATTCAAGTTTTAGTTGATTGTAAGAGATAAATTTTTTACAACTTTATGACTCTCCTTAGTCTTTTAGTCATCATCTCTTCTGGATCTAGAAGTTGAAGTAGTTTTTGTAGCCAGGCTTGAGTTTTAGGTCACTTTTATCCCATTTAACCTAGTTTTCAAAAGGGCATGCATGGGTCATGCATGACCATAAAGTTGTGATTTTTATTTACCTTTTAGGTCCCAAGACTCTTCCTGGAAGAGCAATAAACTTTTTAGATTAAGGACTTAACCCATTAAGAATTATCCAAGTGTGATAGCCACGACGTGGCTAAGTGAAAACTCATGACTGAGTTATCCAGTAAATGTCACGGCGTGGGAATAGTTCACCATGGTGTGGTGGTTGTGTTGATCGTGATTAAGTTAGGTGGTCACGGTGTGGCCATGGGTTGGCCACGACGTTGAGACTTACTGAAGTTAACCTTGACCTTGACCCTTCACATTTTGACTTGGTTGGCTTTTGGCCATTTGGCTAGGTTTAGAAGGTCGATTAAGGGCTTACCTTGTATGGTTTATTAGGAGCTGTATAGCACCCGATTCATTGAAAGTGAGAGCAGTTAGTTGTTGACAACGTCTGCAAGGTGAGTCTTCTCACTATACTATGTAGGATGCTAGCAGTCTTTGTGATTCTTGCAATGTATGTTAGGTGGGGCCCATTTGTATGTTGGGTGGGGCTAATTATGTATTTTGGGAGGGGCTCGTTTGTATGCTAGGTGGGGCTCGTTTGTATGCTGGAAGGGGTCTGTTTGTATGATGGGCGGGGTTTTATTGTTTTGTATGGTATGTGGTATTTTGGGGAACTCACTTAGCTTTGTGGTTACGATTTTGTGGTTTAAATATTTTTAGGTACTTCCAGTTCCAAAAGGAAGAACCCGACTTGACTTTGTAACATCCCCCTAATAGTTTTTCCATATTGATTTATTATCCTATTACTCTGATGTTTGAGAGATACATTTTACTGTGATTGGTTTGGAACAAATGATTTTATGGGTTTGATGGTTTTAAAATTAAAAATTTTGGTAGTATTTTTCGATTGTTACATGTTTACTCTGTTGTATCATGTTTAACCTTACATATTACATTATTAATTACATACATCAATTATATATATATATATATATATATATATATATATATATATATATATATATATATATATATATATATATATGATCAAGTTAAATTGAGAATTATAAATATTGTGTAAATGTAAAAACGATTATGGAGCATCAGATTAAAAGAATGATACAAATAAGATTTATCTATAAAAAATCATTTTATTTTAGGAAGATTTTATACTCATCAGAATCGTTGGTTCTTTCAATCCGACACTTGAAAATCATTCTTACATTCATGTGTTACTTATGATTTATGAACCTCTTATATATATATATATATATATATATATATATATATATATATATATATATATATATATATATATATATATATATATATATATATATATATATATATATATATAGTTATTTTGAGGTCTCGTAGAGTATTATGCATAGAGGTGACAATTGGTTGGACGATGTTATTTTCATTTTGATTCGTTTAATTAAAAATGAAAATCCAACCCAATTTAACCTCGTTAAATAAAGAGATTAATAATTCTCAACTAAATCCAACTTGTTTATTAAATAGGTTGAAATCGGGTTGACTTGCTTATTTTTTTCATAATCTAAATTGTTCAATAACAGATGTTGACCCACTAAAATTTCCAAAAAAAATGAAAAAAAAAATCTAATAATCTTTAAAATGAAATTACATCAAACTTAAAACTCAAACAATTCTACAAGTTTAAAAACAATTAATTGCCATGGTTTTCAAGATCATGAGTCATGGTGAGTGAGGACTGGGAGATATATTTTACTGTGATTGGTTTGGAACAAATGGTTTTATGGGTTTGATGGTTTTAAAATTTTTGATAGTATTTTTGGGTTGTTACGTGTTTACTCTGTTATATCACGTTTAACCTTACATATTACATTATTAATTACATACAATAGTTATATATATATATATATATATATATATATATATATATATATATATATATATATATATGATCAAGTTAAATTGAGAATTATAAATATTGTGTCAATGTAAAAACAATTATGGAGCAACAGATTAAAAGAATTATACAAACAAGATTTATCTATAAACAAATCATTTTATTTTAGGAAGATTTTATACTCAACGGAATCGTTGGTTCTTTCAATCCGACACTTGAAAATCATTCTTACATTCATGTAATACTTATCATTTATGAACCTCTTTATAGTTATTTTGAGGTCTCACACGGTATTATGCATAGAGGTGGCAATTAGTTCGGCGATGTTATTTTCATGTTGATTCGTTTAATTAAAAGTGAAAATCCAACCTAATCTAACCTTGTTAACAAAGGGATGAATAATTCTCAACTAAATCCAAACTTTTTTTAAATGGGTTGAAATCAGATTGACTTGTTTATTTTTTTTTTCTTAATGTAAATTGTTCAATAACGGAGGTTGACCCACTAAAAATTCCAAAAAAATGAAAAAAAATCCAATAATCTTTAAAATAAAATTACATCAAACTTAGAACTCAAATAGTTCTACAATTTTAAAAATAATTGATTGTCATGATTTCAATATCATGATTCATGGTGAGTGAGGGCGGAGAGTCGGATGAAAGAGAAAGGGAAGCATGGGGGATGAATAGTGATTAAGGTTTAAAATTGGATCAAATTTCATTTTTTTTTGAACGATTGTCAAATATATAAAATAGCCAACGGGAAATCGAACAAAGAAACAATGAGTTCGCAACAAAAATAGGTCAACAAAGAACTAAACAACAAACTAAAACAAGAGAGCCTAAAATAATTAAAATAATAAAAAGAGAACCATTGTAGCAGGTGTTCCGAACTTCAACCACCAAAAAGTTGTATTGAACTTTGAGACAACACCAAAAAAACTAATCAAGAAAAGTTGTTGATTTGAGTTTTAGTTACACAGTGTAACTTTGTGACGATTAGGTTTGGGTTCGTTCTTAAGATGGAAGGGAATGAGAAGGATGTTGATAGTAGTGATTAGGGTTATATGAGACTATTAGAGTAACATAGTAGCCAACTAAGGTTGCATGTGAGTATGGTTAGTACTTAGTTGCATCAAATATTTTTATTTTTATTTCTAAAGTTTTAAGTTATCAATTAAAAATATTTAAAATTCTTAAACGAGTTGATGGGTAGAAACCAAGTTAAGAAATGATGGATTTTCTAGGTTACAACAAAAAGATTTGCACATCAGATTTTAATCAGAGTACATGCAACCTAGAACTCTATGACATTTTCTCTTGTTATTACAACATACTTTATGAAACAGTGTCTGACCTATTAGAATCGAAATTTACTAGTGTTAGAATCATTCCTTTAGCAAAAAACAATTGATGCAAGAAACTCTCTTGTAGTTCTCCTTGGAAAACTTGCTCCAATAATGTGGTAGCCTCTAATGTGTCACAAGTAAAACTCAAGGAAACCCTAGGATCGATATTTAAGAGAGAGGGAGAGTAAGAAATCTGATTTCTTTTTTATTAGTGATAGTTTCATTTTATTTATTTTTTTTTATAGTTTATTTTAGCATATTTCATGCATAATTTAGCTAATCATCATGCATATTTTCCTTTTGTTATTTTATGACTATTTCGGGTACTTTCTAGTTTCTTGAGCATAATTACGGATTTTAAGAACACTAGCGGTTCAGGGCATGTAGGAAGCAATTAGACATGGAGGACAACAAGGATCATAGGCTTGATGTCTAGTGGATATTGTGCATGAAGTGGGCTACTAATCGTGGAGCGTTGAAGAATATGGGCTTGTGCTTAAAAGAAAATGGTGGAACATTTTTGCATTCGGTATTAAAATTATTAGGCGAGTACATGAGTTTTGGATGATTTGTAGAAGATAAATTGGGCTTAAATTGAAGGAAACTTAAAGATTTATGGGCTACTAGCTGATGGGAGGTGATATGGGCCAGTGGACTAAAGCTTTGAAGGCCCAAATATCGAAAGAGCCCACATCAGGCACCACCCGCATAGTAGCATACATACCGCACACATGCCTGCATGGGCATTTCTGGGAATTCATCATTTGTGTTATATGGGGAAGGTTGGTGTGCATCTTTTTCACACTTCTACACCTTCGATTTTGGAGCATTTTCTCTAGAGAATTTGAAGACTTTGAAGGACAAGAACAATTGAAGAACATCTTCTTTTTACTCTTGAATCTTGCTACATGTTTAGTACAATCTACTTTTATTTTGTTTTCTTAAGTTTAGCCATGTTAGGCTAAACTAATATTGGTTGACTTTGGTGAAATTGCTTAAAAGTTTGGTTGAATATTGAAGAACTCCATGAACTTGTTCTCAAATCTCTATGAAAGTGTTTTACATCTTAACTTCTTCTTGCTACTTATATGTCTTTATTCATGAGTTTAGATGTGTGTGTAGTGATTAGTTGGCTAATTTCTTGATTAAGTAATGGATCTTCAAATTATCAAGCAACAAATGGTTCTTGTGTTAGTTTTAACTTCATACAATCATAAAAACATTTTTTCCAACATAGTACTAAAAGCATTTGACTCTTCTTGTATTTGGTGACTTTTTGGTTCTTAATGCTAGTTAATTTTCACTAATTACAGACTTAATGGAAATTATGAATTCAACTAAGAAAATATGTTATTGATTTATCTAGGTATTTCAATAACTAAGAAAAGTCTAGGTAATCTCAAGCTTCTTGGATTACTATAGCCACATTAGAGATTTATGACAAATATTGCACCTTGGATTCTAATGATGTATTTACCAAATGTTCAAGTGATGAAATCTTAAGTCAACCATCGTTCTCTCATTGATTTTACATCGAAATCTTGTTTTTTGTTTAATTGTGTTCTCTAAATCTTAGTTTTACTCTAGTTTACTTTCAAAATATCAAAAGACTAAAAGCCCTATTTTACTTTTATTGTCATTTTATAAATGTTTTATAAAAAGATTTACATTGACTAACAAATTGAACCAATCTTTATGGATTAGATCCCTTTACCACTATATACTATTTTAGTGTGCAAGCTTTAGGATTATTTATTTTGTTGGCCTCCATAACCACCACTTAGGGTGAGAGATCGTTTTCTTCCAAGGGTTATGGCCCTTTATGTAGATGCCAAATACCCTTGAAACTCTAGATTTGAATAATAAAATAATAGTATTTTAATATGATTCAAATACAGTTTCCTTATATGATTCAAGAGGCTTCCTGTAACATCCCCCTCTGGCACGTATCACGTATCCAAGGGTTATGGCCCTTTATGTAGATGCCAAATACCCTTGAAACTCTAGATTTGAATAATAAAATAATAGTATTTTAATATGATTCAAATACAGTTTCCTTATATGATTCAAGAGGCTTCCTGTAACATCCCCCTCTGGCACGTATCACAATATTGTCCGTTTTGGGCCACTCGGCACGAGGACTTCCCAGGGGGTCACCCATCCTGGTACTACTCCCGCCCAAGCACGCTTAACTGCAGAGTTCTTATGGGATCTGCTGCCCTCACGGCTTTAAAACGCGTTGTGATAGGGAAGGTATCCACACCCCTTATATGGAATGCTTAGTTCTCCTTCCCAGCCGATGTGGGATCAGATCTAACCCACTTTCACCCCCCATTATAGGGTTCGACGTCCCCGTTGAACACATCGACCCGTGCCCTAGCTCTGATACCATTTGTAACATCCCCCTCTGGCACGTATCACAATATTGTCCGCTTTGGGCCACTCGGCACGAGGACTTCCCAGGGGGTCACCCATCCTGGTACTACTCCCGCCCAATCACGCTTAACTGCAGAGTTCTTATGGGATCTGCTGCCCTCACGGCTTTAAAACGCGTTGTGATAGGGAAGGTATCCACACCCCTTATATGGAATGCTTAGTTCTCCTTCCCAGCCGATGTGGGATCAGATATAATGGGGGGTGAAAGTGGGTTAGATCTGATCCCACATCGGCTGGGAAGGAGAACTAAGCATTCCTTATAAGGGGTGTGGATACCTTCCCTATCACAACGCGTTTTAAAGCCGTGAGGGCAGCAGATCCCATAAGAACTCTGCAGTTAAGCGTGCTTGGGCGGGAGTAGTACCAGAATGGGTGACCCCCTGGGAAGTCCTCGTGCCGAGTGGCCCAAAGCGGACAATATTGTGATACGTACCAGAGGGGGATGTTACAAATGGTATCAGAGCCAGGGCACGGGTCGATGTGTTCGACAGGGACGTCGAACCCTATAATGGGGGGTGAAAGTGGGTTAGATCTGATCCCACATCGGCTGGGAAGGAGAACTAAGCATTCCTTATAAGGGGTGTGGATACCTTCCCTATCACAACGCGTTTTAAAGCCGTGAGGGCAGCAGATCCCATAAGAACTCTGCAGTTAAGCGTGCTTGGGCGGGAGTAGTACCAGGATGGGTGACCCCCTGGGAAGTCCTCGTGCCGAGTGGCCCAAAGCGGACAATATTGTGATACGTGCCAGAGGGGGATGTTACACTTCCTGAATCCTTCTGGACACTCCTTTAAACCGTCTATAGCAAGGAAGGATCTAGAATTATCTTCATTGCTTAATTATTAAATAATTTCAATTCAACCCTTGAACCCTTTAACTAATTCTAATTAACTCAAAATTAATTATGATTAATTCTTAATTAATTGTTAACTATTTTTAACTAATATATTAATCATATAGTATATTAATAGATCATTTATCTCTCTCTTACTATCAATCCAAGCCATTTCTTGGTTATGAGGGAACCCCAAAAAGGACTTTACTTTTATCCACTAAGAATATATCAAATTAGTTAAGACCTTAGACACTTAATCCAACAAGAATTTCAATACCAACCAACATAGTTAATAAAATTTTTTAGATGGATCTCGTTCCCCCCCCCCTCTAAAGATAAATAGGTGCAAACCCTGCTCCTAATATTTTATAAATACCCCACTTTTGGGAACAAGACCTTGGATGACGTTCCTCCGCATAGAAACCCATAACAACATCGATATGTTATACTCGACTTACTAAATCATGTTACTAATCATTTCCAAAGTCAAATTCGCTTTGACCTTTGAGAACTTTGTGTCTGGACCGATATGACTTGTTTGATTCATGGCCAAGTCACTTAGAGTCTTAGACTCCTATTGTATTTCAATTTCTCTACATGAATCCCCCATACAACTAAGTAAGTCGACATGGCCAAGTCACCTAATCTGTTGTAGCTGCAACGTAATTTTTTAACATTGATTCTAAACACATACCGACACTTAACAAATGTATAAAAAACTAAAAGAATAATATACCATTATTATATAAAAAACCCATTATCTAAGAATTATGCATGTTGTTCACTTTTGGGGGTTTTTTTTCCATCTTCTCATGGCGTGTGTGATGGAGAGCAGTTCGACTTCCTTTCTTCCTAAGTTTAGGCCTGAAGTACCGTCTTCTCCACCGATAACCTTCTTCCAAAGCTTCTTAATAAGCTTGAATATATATATATATATATATTATATATATATATATATATATATATATATATATATATATATATATATATATATATGTTTATGTGTTCCTTGTATTTATTGTGTGCTATAATGCACCAAAAAGAATTTAGTAAATATAGATTATTATTTAATCAAATAAAGATATATATTAAATGATTTTCATAATTGTATGTATATTAATTTATATCCATAATTATAATTCTTTTTTGTGGAAACTAATTAAATCAACCATTAATGTCATTAATAACATTCTTTCAGAATAAATTCTCATTAAAGTTTCATTTATGACTTCGTGTTTTTTTAAGACTCACTCATTTAAAATACAAAAAAGTTGCATGAAACATGGAGAACAATAGTGTATTCTACAAGAATACACTCTCATTACGCTAGAATACACTCTCATTCTACTAGAATAAACTCTCATTCTGCTAGAATACATCATTGTTCTCCATGTTTCATGCAACTTTGTTGTATTTTTAGTGAGTGAGCCATTTAACAAAACACGAACCTATACATGGAAACATAGATACGAATTCATTCTGAAATAATAATATTGCTGACAATAAAGGCGAATTTAATTAATTTCTATAAAAAATAAATTATAACTATCGATATCATTTAATATACATATAATTATGAAAATCATTTAATATCTATTTTTATTTGATTAAATAATAATTTATTTTTTACTAAATTCTTATTGGTGCACTCTAGCACACAATAGATGTGGTAAACGCATGAACCTCTCTCTCTCTCTCTCTCTATGCGTGTGTGTGTGTGTATATATATATACACCCCCCCCCCCACACACACACACATATATATATATATATATATATATATATATATATATATATATATATATATATATATATATATATATATATATATATATATATATATTGCCGTAAAACCCTCCCGCGTACCGGGGTGAGGGAGGAAATGTAATATTTATATGTGAATATGTATATTCATATATGAATACATAAAGTATATTTATATGAATACATATATGCATATTCTCAAGTGATTATATATATATATATATATATATATATATATATATATATATATATATATATATATATAAGTTAAAACACATTAAATAATGTGAAAACGTAAAAACACTATATTTATGTTATTATTCTGCAATGAACGTTGTATATATGTATTGTTGAAGTAATTCTAATATGAATATTAACGTTTGATTATTTATATATTCATTAGAATGTTATTATTCTATTATAAATTTATGTATGTGAATTTTTGTATTAAATTCTAATTTTAGTTTTAACTTGTGACTATTTATTTATTCACCGCTAAATAATGACATAAAGTTGTGCATACAAAGTTCATTGCAGAATAATAAAATAAAAATAGTGTTTTTACGTTTTCATACTATTTATAGTTTTTATTTGAATTATCCCCGACATTACAGTGTATATATATATATATATATATATATATATATATATATATATATATATATATATATATATATATATATCTTTACTATCTTATAAAAAATCTCTTTATTTCTAAAAATAGATTGAATATAATAATATTATTTTTTAAGACGTTCAAATCATTAAGCTAATAGTACAAGTAGTCATCAATAAAATAATATTAAATTTTAACCCGTGTTTTGAATCCTTATATTTCTCAACAAATTCTATCTCCTTCCCTGAATTTCGGATAATTCAAAATTTGAAACCATCAGAAAATACATGTTGATTCAAATATCCCTCCTGTAGATGACTCTTTCTTACATCCCCTGCTATAAAGCCTACCGTGAATCTATTGTTAATGGAGGTTTTGCAACATTTTGCAAAGTATAGCATGTTATATTTTTGATGTTGTAGATCTGAAATTTTGTCATAGTTAGGTAAGAATCCTCTTCTTGAATCCTTTTTTCTCTTTCTAAACACAATGATGATCACGAATCGTTCAGGTTATTTTTTGCACCCATATATTCTCACATTTCTTCACCAATAACATCAGCCACCATTGTGTTCACAAGATCAACAATCGTCGTTGTCAAAACCATCAGACACCACCGCATCAGGCGACTCCTTCCTATTACTTCTTATTTGTCTGTATCTTGAGTTGGAATCGCAAATCAAAACACCCAGATCTTATTTGGAGTTGTTATTTGCTACACATCAAATGATAGAGCTTCAAGATTTTGTTTACCTCTCCCCTTATTTAGACATATGATCAATTTGTATGTGGTTTTTTGGTAACAGAAAGCTCGGATTTCTGTTGTTGCAGATATGTCAACAAAGTGTTTTCATTGCTCCACTTTCAGGTGACATTTTTGACCTATACATGCTTTGATTTCAAAAACTTGATTTTTTTTTGGATCTTCTTATGGATGTGATGGTTCTGGGAATGGTTGAAAACCTCACTCTCAATCCACGGACCCTAATCTTCTCCATCTATATGAGAATACCTTGCTTTCTATTTCCTCACTTCCTCACTTGCCTCAACTCATTGAAAATTGACCATTAGCCCACCAGAAAGTCTATACGGCTCTTCTTCCCTTGAAGATTAACTTTAAGACAAGTGAAACTGGTAAATCCCATTCTTAGTTTTTTTTTTTTTTTTTTTTTTTTGTCGCTTCAGTCCAAGAATTGGGGGTTTTATTACTTTATATTTGATCTTCTTTTATGATTAATGATATTAGGTCTTCATTGTTAATTTTATTATTATGTATGTAGAAGGCTTCTTGCTGAAGCTGCCCTAGGATGTCTAGAAACTTGAAAAGAAGGTCGTATAAACCATAGTGTTGGTCATTGAAGATGAATGGATTGGAAATCTGATTAGAACTTCTGAAAGGGTTGGGGCTAACCATGTAAGATTGCTAGAAATTCATGTGTATCTTGATCTACATATTCTTTAGGTTCGGACAAACCATTTTGTAATAGAGGATTTATCAATAACGATATCAATATGCATAAAAAATGGACAAAAAAATGATTTTGAGACTGGATAGGGCAAAGGCCTTATCTTAACAGGTTTTTATTTTAATCCTTACTTTTAATTGATTACATCATTTTTAACTTTTTGTATTTTTATCTTATAAATATATTGGGCGAAGGCTTTATTATATCAGGTTTGTTCCTAAAAAGGTTTTTACTATGTTTCTTTAATGTGTTGGCTTTGCAGATTCAAAGAACTCAACCAAGAGGGCCAGTTAGAGCATTGTATTATCATTCGTTTGTATATTTTGACATCTTACTTTTGCAATAAAGAACGCTTAAACACAAGATTTGACATGATTAAGGTAGTTTGTATATTTTCATCTTGTTTAGTCTAAAAATGAAACATTTTCATCATTGGTCCTTATAATATCAAGTTTCATCACATGGACTTCCTGATTATGGTGATTATTGTCCTTATTATAAGGTTCTACATAAATTTTGTTCAATATTTTAAGGTTTCGAGAACCTAAATCAATATGAATCCTTGAATTGCATATCATCGTTGAAAATGTTTTAATTTATGACCAAACTTGGTTCAAAATCACAATGAACAAGTTAACACCTGAGTATTTTGGCCTTCTCAAAGGTCTATTTATCGACTTTTGAATCACAACATATGATATTCTAAAGGTTTAGTTTTATGAACTATTATTTATATATTTTAGCATTTTACTTAGAAGGACATTAAATTAACAAAGGAATTAAGGAAAAAAAAAAAAAAAAAGAGGACGATAAACAGTACAAGTTGTTTGGGTATGTATAAATGGAAGTAATAACCATTTATGGGGTGTTTGGAAAAAAAGCTTATTGGTTATTAGTTTATTAACTTATAAGTTAATAAGTAAGTGTAGGGTAACTTATGAAAAAATGACGTATTAGAGGTTTCCCACCGGAATAAATTATTTTAATTCAAACACTTTTTTAACTTATAGTTGTGTGGAACCTAATAAGTTGTTTTAAAAAATCTTAGCCAAACACACCCTTAATATGGTATGGTAATGCTCTTGAAAAATAGATGTCATTTAATACTTATTTCTCGAAGTGAACGCAAAATGGTTTTAACTCTAAAGAGATCAAACTATTCGCCGCCCGCCGCTTTGCGCGGGTAGACGGCTAGTATGTATATATATATATATATATATATATATATATATATATATATATATATATATATATATATATAAAGAGAGATACATCAAATGTTTCTATTATCTATTATGAGCACGTACAATTGATTCTGAATCAATCATTTTAATTATTTTAAGAAAGTTATTAATACATATTAAATGTTGAAGATTTAATTAATACTCATTTTATCTTCAACATTTAATATGCATTAACTACTTTTATTAAAATAACTAAAATAATTGGTCGATAATGCACATAATAGATAGTTAGAACACACTAACCTATCATTATATATATATATATATATATATATATATATATATATATATATATATATATATATATATATATATATATATATATATATATATATATATATATATATATATATATGGGAAAAATGAATATTTGACTGTTATGTACCTATGTTTAAATACAAAACTTTTAAATTACATATTTGTAAACAAAACAAATCCAATTTGATATTTCTCTTAATTTTTGATTTAATAAAATATCCTTGAATTGAATTAAATTATGGAATGTAAAAGATCAATTATATATCTTTTTATTGCAAAAAAAAATCATTGAAATTTATAGGGAAAGTAAAAAACAAATATTTTTTTATCGAATATAACCCAGACGTTTTGTCCTTCAATTGAAAAACTATTTTCAATGATCTGTGAAAACCTTATTAAGTTATTGCATGTTCTTTTTTTATCTTTTATTCTATTAGTTTTCATTTATAATTTAGTATAGTGGATTAAATGGTCATGAGTTTTAATACTTTAAGTTCTAGACACAATGAAGAAAAAGAATATAATTTCAATCGATTTAGTAAGTCACGTGATTAAGGAGGAATAGTAAACGAAATATCATGATTAGTTTTGATAAATATATATATATATATATATATATATATATATATATATATATATATATATATATATATATATATTGTGCGTAAGTGTGGACAATGCTATGTTATGAAATTTACAAAGAGAATAAATTGTTTGCTAATGTGAATACGTTCAACATTACCCAACTATCGTCATTTTCATGCATTCTCACTAATTCTTATTCATTTTTGTTCTCAAACATCGTTTTTTACTCATTTTCATTTTTACAGAATACGACTCAATAAACATTATGACAGAATAAAAAAAAATCTATAATAACCTTATAAATGATTTAATTAGTGAGAATGTGTGATAATGACAATAGTTATATAAGATTGAACGTATTCACATTACCAAAAATATATTTTCTTTGTCATTCTCACATAATAGCATTGTCCACACGTTCACACAATTGATGTCAATCCACATTTAAACCTAGCTTTATCTTTTTCTTTCTCTTTCTCTCTCTCTCTCTCTCTCTCCATATGTATATATATATATATATATATATATATATATATATATATACATACTAGCCGTCTACCCGCGCAAAGCGGCGGGCGGCGAATAGTTTGATCTCTTTAGAGTTAAAACCATTTTGCGTTCACTTCGAGAAATAAGTATTAAATGACATCTATTTTTCAAGAGCATTACCATACCATATTAAGGGTGTGTTTGGCTAAGATTTTTTAAAACAACTTATTAGGTTCCACACAACTATAAGTTAAAAAAGTGTTTGAATTAAAATAATTTATTCCGGTGGGAAACCTCTAATACGTCATTTTTTCATAAGTTACCCTACACTTACTTATTAACTTATAAGTTAATAAACTAATAACCAATAAGCTTTTTTTCCAAACACCCCATAAATGGTTATTACTTCCATTTATACATACCCAAACAACTTGTACTGTTTATCGTCCTCTTTTTTTTTTTTTTTTTTTTTTTTCCTTAATTCCTTTGTTAATTTAATGTCCTTCTAAGTAAAATGCTAAAATATATAAATAATAGTTCATAAAACTAAACCTTTAGA